>NW_006796548.1:233202-235200 GCF_000442215.2 Lipotes vexillifer | reverse complement strand
CCAAAAAAAAAAAAAAAAAAAAAAAAAAGAATTAAGGTGAAACAAAGACATTTTTGTACAGAGAAAAGTTGAGAAAATCTATTGCTGGCCAACCTATACCACAAGAAACATTAAAGGAAATTCTTCAGGCTGAAATAAAATGATCCCAGATGAAAGCACAGACCTTCAGAAAGTAATACAGGGCACTGGCAAGGACAAATGTGTGGGTAAACATTAAAAATTTACAAGTATGGGCTTCCCTGGTGGCGCAGTGGTTGAGAATCTCCCTGCCAATGCAGGGGACAGGGGTTCAGGCCCTGGTCTGGGAAGATCCCACATGCCGCGGAGCAACTAGGCCTGTGAGCCACAACTACTGAGCCTGCGCATCTGGAGCTTGTGCTCTGCAACAAGACAGGCGGCGACAGTGAGAGGCCCGCGCACCATGATGAAGAGTGGCCCCCGCTGGCCGCAACTAGAGAAAGCTCTCGCACAGAAACAAAGACCCAACACAGCCAAAAGTAAATAAATAAATAGCGTTCCCTTAAAAAAAAAATTGACAAGTAAAACAATAATAGAAATTTAGGGTTTATAACATATATAGAAGTAAAATATAATAAAGAATAATAGCACAAAAGGTGGAAGGGAGTGAAAGGAGCTGAACTGTTGTAAGGTTCTTACATTGTTAAAACTGTGGTAAACATATTAATTTAATACTACAATGAGTCTGCAATACTGTGATATGGAATGAATGTTTGTGTCTCTCCCTCCCCCCACCCCCATTCATACACTGAAACTCTAATCTCCAATGTGATGGTATTTGGAGATGGGGCCTTTAGGAATTAATTAGGTTATGAGGATAGAGTCCTCATGGGATTAGTGCCCTTATAAGAAGAGGGGCAGGCTTCCCTGGTGGTGCAGTGGTTAAGAATCCGCCTGTCAATGCAGGGGACACGGGTTCGAGCCCTGGTCCAGGAAGTTCCCACATGCCGCAGAGTAGTGACGCCCATGCGCCAAAACTACTGAGCCTGTGCTCTAGAGCCCACAAGCCACAACTACTGAAGCCTGTGTGCCTAGAGCCCGTGCTCCGCAACAAGAGAAGCCACTGCAATGAGAAGCCTGTGCACTGCAACGAAGAGTGGCCCCTGCTCACCACAACTAGAGAAAGCCTGCGTGCAGCAACAAAGACCCAATGCAGCCAAAAATAAATGAATTAAATAAATAAATTAATTTTAAAAAAAAAAAGAAGAGGGGCAAGAGAGCTTGCTTCCTCTGTCTGCCATGCTAGGACACAGCAAGAAGACAGCTGTCTGCAAACCAGGAAGAGGACTGTCACCAGAACCCAATCATGCTGGTGCCCTGATTTTGGACTTCCCAGCCACCCAAAATGTGAGAAATAAATTTCTGTTGTTTAAGCCAATCAGTTTATGGTATTTTGTTATAGCAGCTTGAACTAAGACATAGAGTAATAGGTCCAAGATGCATATTTAAATCTCTATAGTAACTACTGAATGAATTTTATAAAAATGTATAACTAGAACCTAATAAAGGAAAAAAATGAAATAATAAAAACGACTTGATTATCCAAAAGAAGAAAACAGTGGATGAATAAATGAACAAAGAACAGATGAGATAGAAAAACAAATAGCAAATGGTAGACCTTAATCCAACTCTATCAGTAATTACATTAAATACACATGGTTTAAACAAACTGACTAAAAGACAGATATCATTAAAATGGATTTTTTAAAAGCCCAATTATATTCATTTATAAGATACACTTTAAAAATATAAAAACACAGGGCTTCCCTGGTGGCGCAGTGGTTGGGGGTCCGCCTGCCGATGGGGTGGGGGCCCCCCCTGCCGATGCAGGGGACGCGGGTTCGTGCCCCGGTCCGGGAGGATCCCATGTGCCACGGAGCAGCTGGGCCTGTGAGTCATGGCCCCTGGGCCTGTGCATCCGGAGCCTGTGCTCCACAGCGGGGGAGGCCACAGCAGTGAGAGGCCTGCATACCACAAAAA
>NW_006796548.1:185281-233189 GCF_000442215.2 Lipotes vexillifer | reverse complement strand
AAATATATATATATATATATATATATATATATATAAACACAGAAACAAAAGGATGCAAAAAGTTATACCATTCAAACTACTTTAAAAAAAAACTAGTGTCACTATAATAATACCAGATAAAATAAGCTTAAGACAGAAAGTATTACGAGAAATAAAGATAGATGTTTTATAACAATAAAAGTCCAATTCAACAGGAAGATGTTATAATTCTAAATTTGTATGCACCAAGTAACACGGCTTAAAAATACATAAAGCAAAAGTTGTTGAGACTAAAAGAGAAATAGGCAAACCTACCACCACAGCTGGAGATTTTAACACACTTTTTTCAGAAACTCAATCAAAGAAATAAACAAAATCAGTAAAGGTATAGATGATTCGGACAAAGTAGTTAACCAGTTTGACTCAACTGACACATATAGAATATATACGCAGAACACGTTTCACAAAAGAAGATATACAAATGGCCAATAAGCACATGAAAAGGTGTTCGACATCATTGGTTGTTAGGAAACTCCAAACTGAATCCACAATGAAATAACATTTCCTACCACTAGCATGGCTAAAATAAGATTCACATACTAAATCCTGGTGAGGACTTAGAGCAACTAGAGCGTTCATACATTGCTGATGGGAGTGTAAATAAGTACACCACCCGAGAAGGCTAACAGCTTCTTAGAAAGTTAAACATTTTTCTGCCTTACGAACTAGCAGTTCTGCTCCTAGGTATTTACCCCAGATATCGGGGCTGATTTCAGATCTGGGGTGGGAAATGTACAAGATGAGAAAGTGAAAACATAATCATGAGCCCCTGATGATGAACACACATCACCTCTAAAAGTAGGCTTGTCAGAAAAAGAAAAAGAAATATGAATCTGATTAAGTCTCTGGATCCAGTTGCCAATTAACAGGAAATTCAGAGAAGAGAGGAATATGTTACCTTCACCACGGAGATGCAATTAGCAATGACTGTGGGAAAATCTGTAAGACAAATGATCTGGTTTCATTAGCAAATGAATCACAAGAAGGAAAAAAAAAGATGGAAAGACAACCAAGGATTAAACAAAATTTAATGACATTAAAATAAGCAAAAAACAGGCAAAGTGAAAGTCAGACTGCTGGTTGCTCTTGGGGGTGGAGGTGGGAAGGGGTTATTAGGGAGGGGGCATGCTGAGAGTTTCTGGGGTGGGGGGCAAGGATTTGCCTTCAGACAGGGGTGGTGGTTATAGGGGAGTTTGCCTAATTATGGTTCACTAATCTGTACCTTTGTTTTATGTGGCTTCTGTATTCATGTTGTATTTCACCATAAAAAGGATTTAAAGAAATCATTCAGAAGATGTGGATGCAGATTTTTAGGCTTCAGCTCCCAGAGATTCTGAATCTCTGAATGAAGCTACCTAAACCACCACTTATTAGAAACTGCCAGATGTTTTTATGTAACCACTGTCCCAAGATGCATTTTGAAAAACATTGGTGAAGGAATTGGGGGGCCAGGGATGGATTTCGCAGCCGAATGACAGGCTGAGTTTTTGCCTCAGCAAGATCCCTCTGCAGCGTGGAGAATGGGCTGGAGGAGTCTGGAGTCTGACTCACAAGGTCGGAAGAGATGACAAAGGTCTGATGATCAGAGCAGTGGCCTTAGGGATGGGATGGGATGCAGAGTCGAGAGATGTTACAGAGGTAAAACTTCAAAGAGCATTTCCGAATTCCCAACAGATATTCTTTGGGATTTGGGTATGAGATGTCAGAATCCCAGGTAATTCTCAGGAATTCCTGAAATCAAACATTATTCTCTATTTTCCCCAACACTTTATGGGTTTTGGAAAAATAATGATTGACCATAATAATAAACAGTGAAAATTTTTCTGTAAGAGGGTTATACTAAACATTTCAGAGGTTTCCTGTTTAAAAAATCAGGATTATAGATGCATGGTTTATTATTATTATGAGCCATTATATGACAGGATGGTATATAGTAATCCCCCTAACCCCCACATATCCATGGTTTTGCTTTCCACAGTTTCAGTTACCCACAGTCAACCATGGTCCAAAAATATTAAATGGGAAATTCCAGAAACAATTCATAAGTTTTAAATTGAGCGCCATTCTGAGTAGCGTGATGAAATCTCTAGCTGTCCTACTCCATCCCACAGGAAACGTGAATCATCCCTTTGTCAGTGTAATCCTGCCCGTGAGTCATTCAGTATCCATCAGTTATCAGATTGACTGTAGTATCTTACTGCTTGTGTTCAAATAACCCATATTTTTACTTAATAAGGGCCACAAAGCCCAATAGTAGTAATGCTGGCAATTCAGATACGCCAAAGAGAAGCTGTAAAGTCCTTCCTTTAAGCAAAAGTCCTAAACTTATAGGGAGTGAAAAAATGCTGAGGTTGCTAAGATCTATGGTAAGAATAAATTTTCTATCCCTGAAATTGTGAAGAAGAAAAAAGAAATTCATGCTAGTTTGGATGTCACACCTCAAGGTGCAAAAGTTATGGCCACAGTGCAAGATAAGTGCTTAGTTAAGATGGAAAAGGCATGAAATTTGAGCAATAAGATATTTTGAGAAAGAGAGAGACCACATTCACATAACTTTCATTACAGTATGCTGTAATTGTTCTATTTAGTTGGTGTTAATCTACTGTGCCTACTTTATAAATTAAACTTTATCATAGGTATGTACGGATAGGGAAAAACATAGTACATACAGGGCTCAGTACTCTCCGCAATTTCAGGCATCCACTGGGGGTCTAGGAACACATCGCCCTTGAATAAGGGGGGGGACTACTGTATTTCAGTAACATGTAACAATGACCTCTACCTCGTATAGACACTTGATCATTAAAAAAAAAATTAGGGGTCTTCCCTGGTGGTGCAGTGGTTGAGAGTCCGCCTGCCGATGCAGGGAACGCGGGTTCATGCCCTGGTCCAGGAAGATCCCACATGCCGTGGAGCAGCTGGGCCCGTGAGCCATGGCCACTGGGCCTGCGCATCTGGAGCCTGTGCTCTGCAACGGGAGAGGCCACAACAGTGAGAGGCCCGCGTATAGCAAAAAAAATTTTTTTTTAATTTAAAAAAATTAGGGACTTCCATGGTGGCGCACTGGTTAAGAATCCGCCTGTCAATGCAGGGGACACAGAATCAATCCCTGGTCCAGGAAGATCCCACGTGCTGCAGAGCAACTAAGCCCCTGCGCTACAACTACTGAGCCCGTGTGCCACAACTACTGAAGCCTGCGCACTTTAGGGCCTGCATGCTTCAACTACTGAGCTCACGCTCCTAGAGTCGGTGATCTGCAACAAGAGAAGCCACCGCAATGAGAAGCCCGCACACTACAACGAAGAGTAGCCCCTGCTCACTGCAACTAGAGAAAGCCCACGCACAGCAACGAAGACCCAATGCAGCCAAAAATAAAATATTTTTTAAAATTAAAAAGGGGAAACATTAACTTAACGTAAATGCCAAATAAAAGTCATTTAAAAAATTGAGTGATATCTGTAAAGCAATTATACCCCAATAAAGATGTTAAAAAAAAAATTGAGTGATATCATAAATGCTTACTACTTAAAAGAGTCTTAAAATGAAAATTTAAAACACAAAGTATTGGGCTTCCCTGGTGGCGCAGTGCTTGAGAGTCCGCCTGCCGATGCAGGAGACGCAGGTTCGTGCCCCGTTTCGGGAGGATCCCACGTGCCGCGGAGCGGCTGGGCCCGTGAGCCATGGCCGCTGAGCCTGCGCGTCCGGAGCCTGTGCTCCGCAAATGGGAGAGGCCACAACAGTGAGAGGCCCGCATAACGCAAGAAAAAAAAAAAAAAAAAAAAACACAAAGTATTAATTGCCCTTGATCTTTTGTTTTTATGATAAATATTTCTGGTGTGGAGGAACTGATTTCATTTTGCACTGATGCTGGTTGAACTGAGTGTGTTCAAACACATCTTCAAGCTGGGTATTAGGTACATGTTACTTCATATAACTTTCCTCTTTTTTTTTTTTTTTTTTTTTTTTTTTTTTGCGGTACGCGGGCCTCTCGCTGTTGTGGCCTCTCCCGTTGCGGAGCACAGGCTCCGGACGCACAGGCTCAGCGGCCATGGCTCACGGGCCCAGCTGCTCCGCAGCATGTGGGATCTTCCCGGACCGGGGCACGAACCCGTATCCCCTGCATCGGCAGGTGGACTCTCAACCACTGCGCCACCAGGGACACCCACTTCCCTCTTTTTAGTAATGAACAATTTTGCTTTACAGAGAACTATAGCCTAGAGCAAACATTCAAACACTGGAAAATACCAGCTAACATAATTGGGGAGTATTCGAGTAACATGGTGAAATTACCAAATTAGGGACTTGTTTTGCTTCCAAAACTTATTATTTCTTGGAACACCACTCATAGGATTTGAGTAAAGCTTACTCATATTATATATATAAACTTATAAATATTCATTTTTTTTTCTGCCAAGAATGGCTCACAAATTAGCAGCAAACAGGTCCACAAACACACACTTATAACACGGCAACAGCTACGAGCAAGACTGGTTACATCTCCACCAATTCTCTACATGCTCCTGTCCCAGAGCCCAGAAATGTCGAGCTTGACCTTTGACTCCACATGCCAGTATTTCCTGCTCTAGCTTTTGACATGTCAGTGGCTTCCTTCAAACCGGAAACTTCTCTATGTTGATCGTTAAGCTTTAATTTTCACAGGAGAATAATCATAGCTTTTCCTACCACCAGAGGTTGGTATCATACAAACCAAGAGAAGAGAGAGTTTCCAGGAGAGAGTGGTCAGCTGTGTGAGTGAGATGGGTGCTGATTAAGGCTGTGGACTGATTGAGTGAAGGTCAATGGCATGACCCCCTTCTAGAAAGTTCTGCTCCCACTTCTACTCATTCTACAGGGACAACTGTGGGCTGGGGTGTTGGTGGGCTCCACCCATTCTGGAACCTGCCCACACCTTTCACAGCCTCAGAACCTTTGCAGTGCTGTTCCCTCCTCCTGGAGCAACTTTCCCGACCCCTCCCAGTCATCAGGTCTCTCCTCAAATGTCACCTCCCACCACCCTCTCCAGTCACTCTAATTCCTTCACATCACCCATCACAATCTAGCATTATCTGGTTTATTTACCTGATTGATACCTGTCCTCCCTGCCACCCCCCCATGGAATGTCAGCTCCACAACAGCAATGATCTCTGCTGAATCCCAGCGCCTAGAACAGTGTCTGGCACAGAGGTGTTCAATGAATATTTATTGAATGAATGAGCAACTAAGTGGATGGAGTAGGCGGGTGCAGATGGCTTTTTAAAGTCATCTCTCTGGACTTCTCTCTCCTCATTTGTCAAAGGGGGAAGAGATAAAAAAGGGCGGGGGGAAGAGAACTCCTCTGCAGCCCTTTTCAACAGGGCATTTTTTTTAAGACACTTTTTAAAAAAATTTTTTATTTATTTATTTTTGGCTGTGTTGGGTCTTTGTTGCGACAAGCTGGGGCCACTCTCGTGGCCTCTCTTGTTGTGGAGCACAGGCTCCAGACACACAGGCTCAGTAGTTGTGGTTCACGGGCCTAGTTGCTCCGTGGCATGTGGGATCTTCCCAGACCAGGGTTCGAACCCGTGTTCCCTGCATTGACAGGCAGATTCAACCACTGTGCCACCAGGGAAGGCCCAACAAAGCATTTTTGGACCCAGACTCTGAATCCTTAGCTGAGCAAACGCGATGCAGGTTCTGCTTGGATGCAATACTGATAGTGGCCAATGGGTGGCAGCAAGTCACTATGGTTGAACCATGACAAAGCCTGGGCCACTGCACCGAACACCTGAAGTTCAACCTCCCAACAGCCAAGCTTGTTTTTTTTCACCATCTGGGTGAAAGCAAGACTTTCTTTTTCTCTCTCTCTCTTTTTTTTCTTATACAGAAGGCTCTTATTAGTCATCCATTTTATACATATTAGTGTATATATGTCAATCCCAATCTCCCAATTCATTCCCGCCCCCCCCCCAACACTTTCCCCCCTTGGTGTCCATGCGTTTGTTCTCTACATCTGGGTCTCTATTTCTGCCTTGCAAACCGGTTCATCTGTACCCTTTTTCTAGATTCCACATATATATGTTAATATATGATATTTATTTTTCTCTTTCTGACTTACTTCACTCTGTATGACAGTCTCTAGGTCCATCCATGTCTCTACTAATGACCCAGTTTCATTCCTTTTTAAGGCTGAGTAATACTCCATTGTATATATGTACCACGTCTTCTTTATCCACTCGTCTGTCAGTGGACATTTAGGTTGCTTCCATAACCTGGCTATTGTAAATAGTGCTGCAATGAATACTGGGGTGCATGTGTCTTTTTGAATTATGTTTTTTTCTGGGTATATGCCCAGTAGTGGGATTGCTGGGTCATATGGTAATACTATTTTTAGTTTTTTAAGGAACCTCCATACTGTTCTCCATAGTGGCTGTATCAATTTACATTCCCACCAACAGGGCAAGAGGGTTCCCTTTTCTCCACACCCTCTCCAGCATTTGTTGTTTGTAGATTTTCTGATGATGCCCATTCTAACTGGTATGAGGTGATACCTCATTGTAGTTTTTATTTGCATTTCTCTAACAGTGATGTTGAGCAGCTTTTCATGAGCCTCTGAAAGCAAGACTTTCTTAAACACAGTGTGCATACCCCTGCTGCCCTAAAGGGAGAAGACTGAACTATGTTTGAAGTCAAATCCCAGCTCTGCCACTTACTGGCTAGGCGACCGCAGGGTTTGCTTCTCTAACGTGGGGGCATTATAAACTCACTGGGTCATTATGAGTCTCCAGCAGGTAAAGGCTGTGGAAGGACAGCATGTGTTCTCAGGAGAAGGCTCTGAGGACTGCGTGTGGAGCCTGGACCTGCAGAGACCCCCGGGAGCACCTCATTCTCCAAGCTGTCTCCACCTCCCTTGGCTCTCCCCCTCCCCCTCCCCACCCCACCCCCCATTCTGCACCTGCACCCGTAGCACAGGTGCCCACGTGGCTGAGGACAAAACACACCGGATGACAGGCTTCATTCTAAATGGATCCCCACAAAACTCGGTGCTGGCAATCCCACCCATTTCATTGGTCCATTCACCCTTCCACGCGCGTTGTGACGTTTCCACTCAGCCCTCTCCTAAAAACACCAGGACCCTCTCCTGCTTCCTTGCTCTCCATTATGATTTTGCTTCTTACTCCGCTAAGAAAGAAACAATCACTAGAGAGCTCTGCGTTCTCCCAGCGACCTGCCTGTCCCCGCGGAGGTGCGGCACAAGCTCCCATCTGGGTGTACCTTCCCCCAGCCCCCGCCCCCAGGACGCCAGCCCCTCCCACCCACCCAAGGTTTTGCTCTGCCGCTGTCGCTTCTCTCTTCTGCATCTTATCTTCCCCTCTGTCGGTCATCCCTGTGAGCCTACAAACAAGCCATAATATCTCTCATCTTAAAACAACCCCCCCCCCCAACTCCAGGCGGTCACAAAGCACCGAGCTGGGAGGGAGGGAGACGCAAGAGGGAAGAGATATGGGAACATATGTATATGTATAACTGATTCACTTTGTTATAAAGCAGAAACTAACACCATTGTAAAGCAATTATACTCCAATAAAGATGTAAAAACAAAAAATTAATGCTTCCCAAGAAAAAGAAAAAAACAACCCTCCTTGACTCTACGGGGCGCCTCTTCCAGCTACCCTTCCATTTCCTGTTCCCCTAACAGCACAACTAACTCCCCGGAAGAGGTGACCACGCCCCGCCCTCTCCACCATCCTCTCTGGACTCCACTTCCACCAACCTTCCTTGGCTTTGAAACCCGCTGGTTAAAATCACCAATGACCTCCGTTTTCCCGATGCCGTTCTCAGCCCTCACCTCACCCACCTCTGGGCAGTATTTGACACAGCTGAGTGCTCCCACCTTCTTGGAATGTTTCTCCTCAGTTCCCGTGCCTTGTGTTCTCTCTCTGTATGCTCACTTCCTGGCTGGGCTGGGCGGCCCCAGGAATGTAAAGTCCATCCAGTGTGGACCACGCCCCATCCACGTTCATATCTGCCGTCCTGACATCTGCCCTGAACTCCAATGCTTGTATCAGACTCCATTTGGAGGCTGAATAGGCTTCTCAAACCTGACCTTTCCGAAACTGAACTCTCCATTTTAACCCCTCCTAACCTGTTTCTCTTCCCCTGCATCTCCCTTTGTGTACCGGCAGCTTCAGCCCAAAGCCCTGGAGTTGTCCTTGACTCTTCTCTTTGCCTCTTACCCCACATCTGACCCCTCAACAATTCTCTCGACTTGACCTTTGCAGCCTGTGCTGAACCTGGCACCTCTCACCACCCGTACTGTGACCACCGTCATTTCCCAGGACCGGCAGGAACCCCTCAAGTTCTTTCTGCATCCTCTCACCGCATTCACCTGCTCAAACCTGCCAGGGCCTCCCCCTCCCCCTTCCCCGCCTTCCCCCGCCTCAGAAGAAAGTCCAATCCCTGACTTATCTGAGGCTTGACAAGATCAGCCCCTGACCCTCTTCCTGCCTCATTTCCCCACACCTCCCCTCACTCCCTCTGCTCACCCACACAGGGCTTCTTGCCTTTGGGGAAACACTCTCCATCCCTGGCTTTGGACTTGCTGCTTCCAGTGCCTGGAACTCTCTAACTCAGCTAACCACACGGTCCCTTCAGGTCTCTGCTCACCTGCTACATCCTCAGAGAGGCCTCCCAGGCCCCTCTACCTAAAATAGCACTGTCTTCTATCACTCACTGTCCCCTTGCTTGTTTTATTTTTATTCACGGCACTTATTGCTTCCACTTCATTTAATCATTGATTTATGTGTTTGCTTTTATACTCTTTTTCCAACTGGAAGTTTAGCTCCATGAACTTGGATTTTTGTCCATCTTGTTCATCATGTGTCACCTGTGCCAGACACAGTCTAGGCCCTCGCATTTTATTTTATGGATGGATGGATGGATGGATGGACAGATGGGTGGATGGATGGATGAATATCCACAGTCACACAGTACAGCACCCAGAAGGCAAAACACAAAACACACCAACATCTCTTGCAACCGAATACAACTTTATTTTTTCCCTGAAGCGCGCTCATATTTGTACTTCCAGATGTCTCTGGGGAGGTAAGGGTAGACGTTCCCACTCTCTTCTCTTCCTCCCGCTCTCGTGGCCACACTCCTGTGTGTCTCTTTTCAGGCTCTTGGAGGAGACAAATGGATAACATGTAATCCAAAGGCTGCATGAACCCTCTGGATTCTTTGGGTGGCATGTGCACATACCCTTCCCTTCTCCTCAGATGTCTGGAGGGGAAATCGCTGTAGCCCAAGGATGCTGGAAGATTCCTCTGGTCTTGGCTGGGCTGGGGAGGCAGGAGCAAGGTTGGTAAGGCTGATTCTGGTGGATGGGGAGGACACTTTGCAGAAGCTGGAGATCAGAGAATGTCTTGTCTTATCAGGCGAAGCTTAAAAAAGGACACAGGACACAGGAGGTGGGTGACTTTGGCCTCTGGGGCCCTGTCTCCCCTTCCCCTGCTGCAGCAAGGTGACTGGTCATCCCGATGTGTCCCAACCCCTACCTCTGTCATCATCCTTCCCTGTAGGATACATTGTCTTTTTGAGCTCACAACTCCCCAAATATTGTTGTTTTTAAAGTTTTAGTGTGACCAGGGGACACGTAGTAGCATCTGCCCTGCTTCAGAGTTGGCTGTATCCACACCTTGTCCAACCAACCTCCCAACCTGGGCGTTTCTTAAGGCCAAGGTCAGGTCTGAGGCACCCACATGGCGCATTAGCTGTGTGGCCAGATGCTGTGTGCATGCTCCCTGAGGATGGCTACACTGTGGGGACAGGCGTGGCCTCTGAGCAGGCCAGGGCCAGGATCAGGGCAGCCAGAGGCAGGTGAACATGAAATGACCTTGAATGAGGATTTGCGTTATCTGGCTTAATCCTCTCAACAGCCCTGCAAGGGGAATGCTAATCTCACCCTCACTTCACAGATGGGGAAACTGAGGCTCTGACCACACTGCCAGGATGTGGTGGAGCCTGGATTCCCTCCAGACTTGCCTGACTCCAATGCCCCTGCTCTCTCCACTAGGGTGGGTGCCTATGGTTCACATAAACCTTTCTGGAACAACGCAGGGGTCACTAACTGGAGGAAAGGAAGGACTAAAGCGTCGCAAGGTGCTGGTCAGTGCAGGTTGCCTCACATTCCAGTGCATGGCCTCCAGGGGGCACTCTTGTAATAGCACAGGTTCCTCTCCTTGCCCCACCCCAGGGTCTAGCGGGTTAGGAGCAGGCAGGGCAGCATTAGCCTCCCAGGAAGAGCTACCCTAGGCTTCAGGCCCACTTAGGGAGAAGACAGTTTTGAACCTTAGGTTGCCACATCATTTCAGAGGCACCCAAACCTCTGTTTCCTCCACGCTACTCCTCCCCCCAGATCCCTGCCCCCAAGCATCCCCACGTGGGCGCACCGAGGTGTCTGAAGCACCTCCATTCTGGCCTTGTCTCAGCCTACAGTGCAGTCTCCAGCAGGCTCCAGTGGAAGGAATGTGCCAGTAAACCTGTGTTCTAGGGCCCCCTCTGCTACCTAAGGAGGCAAACCCTAGGTTGGGCCCAGAGGGGATCCTGGGGCGGGGCTGTGAGGGAGCCTGGAGCTGGTGGGGAAAGGACACCTGAGGAGGGAACCTGGAGGGCAGCTGCAGATGGTCAGAGCCGAGCGGGGTGGGGGCACCTCAGCCAAGGGGCTGAGGGTCATCTGGGGACACAGGGCTGCCTGATTCTGCCCACAAAGGCATCTACGCATCAGGGCTGTCAGAACTGCCCAGGTGGGCTACCTTGGACTTACCTGTGGAGAGGCTGTAACAGGGTCAACCCCACAGGCAGAGGCCAGTGTCAAAGGTCAGCCAGACATCTTGGGCTTTGCTGGGGCCAGTTGGGGGAGTAGGGTATTTCCGAGGCCTGGGACCCCAGAGGTCAGCCACCAGCTCCCCTTGCCAAGTTCAGATCCTGGTGAGAGCCCCTCACTGCCCAGCCCCTTTCCACCTCCCCCCAGACACCTGAGCTCGGGTCCCATGGCGCAGCAGATGGGAGGGGAGAGGGAAGCCACTGAAGGCGGAGTTCATGGAGGACATGTAGGCGCCCATGGAGGGGAAGACCAGCCAGTCGCCCACGTCCAGCTCAGGCAGCTGCACCTCCTTCAACAAGAGCTTGTCAAAGGCATTGCACGAGGGGCTATAGAGGGTGCAAGAGAAGAGCGGCAACTTGGGGCGGAGGTCCTGCAGGGACATGGTGGCGGGGGGGTGGGGATCAGAGAAGGGAGACACCCCCTCTTCACTCCCCAGCCTGCAGGGCATGCCCGCAGGGCACCAGAGGGAAGGTACCAGCAAAGACTCTGTTATTCGCCCACTCTGACCAATTCCTGAGTGGTCCCTATGTGCCAGGCACTGTTCTTGATCCTGTCCTCATGGAGCTTATGCTCTAGAGACATACTCCTGCCCTGCCAATTCACAAGTGCAGACACAGATGGGACCTCAGTTTTCCCATTTATAAAGTGGGAAGATTTTATTTAACAATCACTCAAAATACCGGGACTCAAACCTGGCTGCACTGCAAACGCCTGAGGATAGTGTCAGGGTCCCAACCCATGAGAAGTTCCGGTATCAATGGTCTGTGGCATGATCTGGGCACAGGGGTATTTTAAAGTTTCCCAGATGATTCTAATGTGAAGCAAAGTTTGAGAATCTCTACTTCCTAAGTCTCCTGCATCTCCAAGATTCAAGGACTCTGGAACCACATAGCGACACAGAGAAATGCACAGGGAAACACAAACAGCCAAACAGCTGCACACACACCCCTCCACAGACCCATGGACCTGGACACCCACCTTCCTGCACAGGTGTAAATCGACAGGCCCACACAGAGAAATGCACACACACAGAAGTGCACCTGCCAATACACACAGACACACGTACACATCCTGGTACATGCACGAGGTGTGACAATCTGTCAAGCCACCGAAAATCTGAGATCTTTCGCCTCTCCCCCTGGCAGCAGGGAGCCCTGCCCAAAGAGGGCTGGACTAGGGGCTCTCAGAGTCTGGGAGGTGCCAGAGCCACAAAAAGTTCTCCTTACCTTCACCACAATGGGCATCCTGGGTTCAGGCTCCCTGAGAAAATGCAGAATGTGCCGTAGTGGCCGTTGTTGAGATAGAACAGCAGCTTCCAGTAGCCTCCTGAGAGCAGGCAGATGACAGGACCGAGCTGTGCTCAGCCAGGTCTCACCGCTGACCCTCAACACCCGAGCCCAGCACCCTTGGGGGAGGCCTGACCCTCTGACCAGCGCTGGATAACCCCTGTTCCCTGCTCCAGGAGTCTTCTCTGAACCCATGCGCGGTTGGGGCCTGTCCTCTGCTCTCCCACTGCCCCTCTGCTCCCCGCAACAGGGTGTTGCCCCTCTTCCTCCTCTCCTCATAAGAATAATCTAACTAACATACCATGAGATACAGCCCAGGCATTGCCCTAAGCTCTCTACATTTATTAAGCTATTTAACTTGTAACTACACTCTGAGTAGGTACAATGAGCCCTGGTTTACAGTTGAGAAAACTGAGTCTCATCAGAAATCACACAGGAGACTGTGGCAGGTCTGAGATTTGTCCCCAGGTCGCAGGTCTCAGGTACTCTGCCCTCACCTTAGACCAGTTTCCCTGAGCCCCTGCTGCATGAGTCAAAACTGGGAGCAAACGGCCTCTTCACGACCTAATTCCATCATGGTTGCTCCTCAGTGATGTGCTAATTTGTCAATTTCCTTCCTCAAAGGGGTGCCTGTGTAAACCACATGTTCTTGGTGCTCTGGCATCTGGGGCCTTGCTGACCGTGGAGAGACTGCTCCTCCCTGGCCTGGTTAATTCCTAGAGATAGCAAACGACTGCCTTACAAGAGCGCCTTTCCTGTGCAAGCCAACCAACCCAGCGTCCACACCGCAAACTGCCTCCTAGATGGAGCTCCCAGAACTTGAGGCACTACCTCTGGCTAGTGGCCCCAGGGCAGTCCTTACCCCCACAACCCGCTGAAATTGCTCAAACTAGCCAGTCCCACACCTGCCGATCCAGCTCACCCTGCCTCACCCACTCCTATCCTTGAAAACCACAGTAGAGGCTCTGGCCTGGCTTTCCCCTTTGTCCTTCTGCCCGCTGAACCACTCCGGTCCTTCCCCTTGTGGCCCTGTGTGGCCTACCATGCCTCTGGTTTCTCCAGACGAAATTTGTGAGTAATAACCTCTCCTTCATGACAGTTATTTCCATGTCTTACATAACCTGATTAGAACAAAAACAGTGCCCAACTCTGACAAGCACAGGGTACAGCACAATTGTCACCTCCCTCCATCTAAACGTTCTGCCTCTATTGATGTTACCGAAGTAAGCATGTGGCAGCTTTCTCTCCAGCTCCATCATACTCCTGATGCATATTGAGCTGGTGGTCACCTATGACCCCCAGATCCTTTGGACAGGACCTACTACCAAGCCGGTTTCTTCACAACCACTCTTCATCTGTTCTTAGAACACTGCTTTCTTGAATCTAAACTCAGGATTTTGTGCTGATTTCTTTTAACATTTGTAGCATTTCATAACATTTGGGCATTTATATGCCCAGATCTTTCTGAATATTGTTTTTTCTGCCCCCTCCCCAGTGTACTTCCCACCATCCCCTCCCTGCTTTCTTAGCTGCCGTCACCGATCCCATCTCCTGTAGCCACAGCCCCAGTTGTCCCTAAACTAGTTGGTCACGAGAGGTAGTCAAGACATCCCTAAGGTCAAGAGCCCAACTCTGCTTGGCATGTAGTACAAGTCCAAGTGCACCAGTGTTTGAATCAGACAGACCCAGGTCCAGCTGCACCACTAGCTAGCTGTGCTGCCTCAGACAAGTTACTTCCTCTCTCTGAGCCTCACTATCTCTACCTGTAAAATGGGAATGCCCCAAAATTATTTCACAGGGTTGTGGAGCAGAAATGAGAGAAAATATGTTTTTCACACATAACAGATACTTAATAATTGGCATCTCTTGTTATTGTGGAAATAAAAATAACAGGCCCCTAGGGACTTCCCTGGCAGATCAGTGGTTAAGACTCTGCGCTTCCACTGCAGGGGACACGGGTTCAATCCCTGATCTGGTAACTAAGATCCTGTATGCCATATGGGTCGGCCAAAACACACACACACACACACACACACACACACACACACAAATTACCCCTTACCATAATAAAGATATAAATTTTAAAAATAATAATTATAAGCCCCTAATACTTAGACTTTTGTTAAATGATGGCTTGAAATCATATGCTTCCTATCACAATAATCTTTAATGAGACATTTTGTGAAGAAATGGCAATCGGCTGAGACAAGTGCCTTAGGGATTACAAAGTTGTGGGCCGATCATTTGTCAAAAAGGATAAGGGAGGGGATTAAAGCAGGTTATAAATATTTACATGTCAATTATCATAAAGCCACAGAGAATAAAAGCACTAAGCCAGCGGGAGACATCTATTCTCCATCTCATCATGAAATGGAGTTTCTGGTTAGCTCACTGTGAGAAAAGCAAACCCACCCCACTCCTGCTGCAAAAATAACAATCAAAAAACTCTCCTGTGGTGGTTAACCTCAATTGTCAAAGGTTTACCATTACCCTATAGATGTCACCCTTAACCTTCAGGCCATGACAACAACGATAGTGCCTTCTTATATTTGTTGTAAGAATTTGTATTTACTCACTATATTTTTGGTATAAGAATTTGCACCTGTTAGAAAATGCCTGCTGGATGAATTTAAGGTGCACACCAGCAGGATGGTGTCTGCGACCCTCATGGGCTGTGTTTTGTAACTTTACCCCCATAAACACAAAATAAATCCATTGGCTGCTTAGGAATAATGAAGACCCTTTGTCTTGGTTCTCACCTCCCAGTCTATTTCAGAACAACAAAATATTGATACTAACAGGTTCATTCCTAGACCCAATTTGAAGCTTGTTTCCTGCTAATTAGCGGCCCAGGGTTGGAGCCCAGACTCCCTGCCCATCCTCTCCCCTGAGGGCCGGGGAACGCCTGGATAGTGCTCTGCCCACCCACTGGGCTCCAGCACAGCCTTCCTGGCAATCATGCGATCATGCAGACAGACGCTGCGTGGAAGCGGCCGGGCTCTGCGATGACCTCGATGCCTCTCCCCTAGGGAAAGTCCTAGGCCAGGGCGGTGTTGATCACTCCCACCATCTGCAGAGATAGGACCCAGAGCCTAATGTGGCCAGTCCCTCTGTGGCAGCTTTACCTGCATGGTGTCCCTTCATTCCCATGACAGCTGTGTGGGAGCTGTGTGCCATTTTACTAGGGAGGAAACGTAGAAACTGTGGCCCAGAGTGGGGAGGTAACTTGTCCAAGGGCACACAGCACAAAGCACTCTGAGATGTCTGAATTTGGAACCATTTAAATTAATAGTCAGTGAAGATGAAATGTTCCCTGGGTCTCAGGGATAGCAAACTTCTACCTGACTGTAGCTTAACCGGGGATAGCAACTAACATGTCTAAAGAAAGACACGGAGCCAGATATGCACGTGCTCATATATGCACACAGGCTGTGTAAGTATAGTCAGACAAATCCCAGCTATATACGCACATACGACTCACAGTTCCACGAGCTCCCCAAACACACACACTCTGTCCCCTAAACCCAGGCTGGGACACCTGGCTCCCTCTCGCCCTCCCCTCTCACCTCCTCAAACTTAGAGTCAGAGCCCTCCTCTCCAGGGAAGCCCCCTCCGATGTCCAGGAGACTCACGTCATGCCTGACCCTGCAGCCCATCTCAAACACGCGCCGGCAGTTGGTGATGGCCTGTGTAAAGCTATGGGGTGCCTGGCATCTTGAGCCCTCGTGGAAGCTGAACACATGTTGAGTGACATGTAGAGAAACACATGTGAAAAAGCAAGGGTCAGTAGGAAGACAGACAGGGTCAGAAACACCGACACATGGGCATCCTTGAGTTGGGGCACTCACGTTTGGGTGGCGGTCACCTCTCTTAGCAGGCCCCTCCTAGTGCCTCATTGCAGGGGCTCCCTTTCTCTTCCATCTTGGAAGGACTGTGCTCAGAACCCCGAATCCCCATGCTGGAGGGCAGGGTGGGCTGAGGAACCAATCAGGGCTGGGTAGGGTGAGGCCAGTGCAAAAGTCCAGGGGGTGCCACAACACTAAGGAATCAAGATAAAGAACATTTAATGCGATCTTGTAAAGAGCAACATTGATTCAGAAACATCGCTAATGAATAAAACATTAAAAATGTAAATAGGGACTTCCCTGGTTGTCCAGTGGGTAAGACTCGGTGCTCCCAAAGCAGGGGGCCCGGGTTTGATCCCTGGTCGGGGAACTAGATCCTGCATGCATACTGCAACTAAGAAGCCCGCATGCTGCAGCTAAAGATCTGCGTGCTGCAACGAAGATCCCGCATGCCACAACAAGGACCCGGTGCAGCCAAAATAAATACATACATACATACATAAATATTAAATGAATAAATAAATAAATAATGTAAATAAAGACAAGATTGGTAATAGTAATTGAACCCTGAAGCAAAAGGAAAAATCAGAAATGTCAATCCTGCCTTCAGTTAAAATTTTGATATTTTCCTCATTATGAATTTTTTTGCATTATTTTTTATTTTTTCAAATATTGTATTAAAATGTTATTTATCTAGAGTACTGAGTGTTTTAACGTCCCCTTAAATTTTTCACCCAGGGCCTATGCCTCCTTTGCCCCACCCTAATCCCAGATAAGATCCAGGCTCTTTGCTGAGCACAGATGGAGCATCACGAGGTCCAGAGGGGCCTCAGCTGACCGGAGGGTGTCCAATAAGGTGGAGATCGACAGTGGAAGCCAGGACTCCTGCCTCCCAGGCAGGGAAAGCCAGTGCGCTCATCTGGTTCCAACCATCGCCAACCCCAGGTCTCTGGTGGACTTCAGCATACGTTCACACACCTCCAGGTTGGCCCAAACTTGGCGCTCAGGGCAAGATGCTCTCACTGTCCTGGGTCCACAGCCGGAGGACCAGCCTGGGAGAGGGGTGCAAAGGATGCCAGGGGTTCTTAGGCACATGAGCCCCGATGCCCCCGACCCAACCTCCCTCCAGCTTCCCACCCACCCCCGCCTAGTTCCTCTGGACTGCCCAGCCATAGAGTCCCAAGGAGTGAACACACTCACTACTTACAGACTTCTGTCCAGGCAAGAAAAAGCAGGAAAAGGATAAAATTATAAATACACCTTCCATAGGTCTCCATGTTACAGGATCAGAGATGTTAAATAACTTTCCCAGGATCACACAGCATGAGACAAATGAAACCGAAATGTGAGCCCTGGTCTCCCCGACTCTAATACAAGTGCCTTTTCCATGATGTCGCCTAATGCCAGACCGCCTGATGCTAGGCTCTGCCTAGTGTCTATGCAGACACAGGCAACGTTTATTTAGCACCAATGTGCACCAGGGAAGGCATTGGGCCACTGACCCAAATTCTTGTACTTTGCTGCTTGGGCCTGTGCCAGTCACCGTATGGGACCACCTTCATCTGGTTCCTGCAGCCCAACTCCATCTGCTGGAGTCCCAGGCTTGAGGTCCCTTGCTCTACCTGTCTCCACCTGTTTGCACCGCCCCTCCTCCACTGGTCTCACCTGGCCCCAGGGTGGTGCTGGGCCACCTTGATTAGCTCCCCCTCACTGTTGAAGGTCAGGAACCGCACCCCATGGCGGGCAGCGTACTAGATGTGCGAGACAGGCTTGCAGGGGTTGGCATAGATGATACGAGAGGGGGCCACGCCCAGGCCCAACCCCTGCTCCAGCTCCACCTGGCATGGGTAACAGCCAGAGCAGGGGGCTGCCTCACTGCCCTTTACTCTTTGTGGACAGGAAGCCTGGGCATGAGTAAAAGGGGCTGCCCTTGACTGAACCCCTACTATGCAGTGCGCTGAGCACAAATTGTGCTCTTTAAGCTTCTAGACTCTTCTAAGGAAAGTATAGTTGGCGCCATCTTCAAGAGGAAGGAACTGAGGCTCAGGTGAAATGGTTGTGCCAGGACAGGAACGGGTTCTGTGGCTTCAAGCTTGTGCTTCCACTCATTGGCTCAGGCTGTCTGCCTTAGTCACGCGGACCAGTGGGAGGTTGACCACACCCATAGTTCATTCATTTATTCCTTCCCAAACAATTGAGGATTATGAGTGTCATCCCCTGTTCAAGGTGCTGCAGTCCCCACTCCAGGACCCCTGGCAACTGGCCTTTTTTTCCCAGGAAGTGTCAGGCCCGTGAATGAGACAATTGGCCTTGGGCCCAGGCTCACCTGGCTGGCACAGTCGAAGCTGGTGCCCAGGGCGGCCAGGACACGCAGCACCCAGGGGCTGCTGTTGCACTACACCACATAGAAGGGTAAGACCCGAGGCAGGGCCTGGCGGAAGACCTGATGGCAGCGGGCCAGCATGCCCAGGTCAACCACCATGAAGGGGTCTTGGCGATCCTGCCAGCACAGGGAAAGAGGAAGAGAAGGCTGGGTAGTGGGTTATCTCATCTAATCCTCAAAACAACTCTATGCAGTAAGTACTATTGCTGTTGCCATTTCAGAGATCGGGAAACAAAGGCTCAGCCCAGATCTCAGGGGCCAGGGCAAATACCACCCCAGGCTGTCCCTCCAAACCTCGGCCAGCCCTGCCTGCTCAGCCCAGACCTCCCAGGCCCCAAGAACTAACCCTCCTTTGTCACCCACACGACAGGATCACAGGTGAAGTCAGACTCCAGTTATAAGTGAACATCAGAGACAATCAGAGTAGAGGGACCCTGGGAACCGGCGTCCACCCTTCCCACTTCACAGATGGAAACACCGAGGGGCCCAGAGGTCTCCAGGAGACTCAGCAAACCTGGAGGGGGTAGAATCAGGACCTCAGACTCTAATCACGGGCCGGTTCCACTGCCTCAGAGCAAGAGCTGGTCTCTCCTGGTGCTGTGCCTCTGCCCTCCACGGCAGATTTAAATACCTCGCTGGAAGTTTCTCCAAACAGAAAAGTGAGCCTATCTGCATCACTCAGTGTCCAGTCACGTCCCTCCTCCCTGGACCCGCCCTCGCTCTCCATGTGGGCTGCTGAGGTCTCTATGACCTCTTGTCCCTCCCAGGCTGGAGCCATCACCTTGGGGCTGCCCACCCTCTAGGATGTCAGCCGTCACTTCCTGCAGGCTCACACCCCGCCTCTGTGCTGTGACCAGAGAGCCTCCTTGCTGTTCCAGGAAGGCAGCTCAGCAAGGAGCCGGCTCCTGCCCTGACTCTTCTTTTCTGCCAGCCCTGCCTGGCCTTCTGCTCACTTGCGGCCTCCAACCCTTTTCCCTCCCACCAAGGGTCAATGCCCCCTGCCTCCCATCCCCCTTAGGCTCTGGGAGCTTAAACATCTAGGAAGGGGCAGCAGGTAGAGCCTGGATTGGAGGGAGGAACTTGCTGCAGGACCAGGACAAATCCCTTAACTTCTAGAGCCCTATTAATCCCATCTGTGCTTCCAAACAAGACAGTAAAGTCCAGGCTTTTACAGAGACCCCCACCTACTCTCACCCCAGACTGATTCAGCTGGAACTGACTTCTAGCTCTGCTTCTTAGATGCTGTAAGTTCTTGGGCAGATGACCTCACCTCTGGGGGCCTCAAGATGGGGATAAACCAGCAGGTGGCCGTGAGGATTAAATGAGAGGAAAAGAGTTTAGCCAGGTGCCAGCATATACCAGTAATCATGATAATAGCAACAAGAATGGCCAATATTACTAAGCCCTAAATAAGTGTCAGGCATTACGCTGAGCACTTTATATGGGTCAGTCATGGAGTCTTCACAGCAGCTTATGAGGCATATTCCACCCAGAGCCAGCTACACATTTGTGGGACCCTGGACAAAGCGAATCTGTGTCAGATGGGTGACCCCCATGGGGTTGCAACCTCAGCACCAGGACGAGCTCAGTACCTGGATTAATGGTGGACAAGACGCTCCTGGTGAGTTGCCTACCCAACATGCGGGGTGTCGCCAGCCTGGGGTGAGGACAGCTGCCACCTTGCCCTGCAGTGAGACCTGTGAGGCCATGTGCCTGACCCCAACTTCTTGGCTCTAGGCAAATCCATATGGATAGAGCTGGCCCCGACCAGATCCCCACCAAGCAGTGGAGCCCAGCCGAAAACTGTTCCCCCCCAAGCCATGGTAACTCTCCTACCCCTGCTCTGCCCACAGTGACAGGTACATGGGTGAAGCTCAGACTGCTGCTAATGTGTGACCATCAGAGCCCCGTCAGAACCAGAAGGGACCTAGGCTCCTTTTTCACCTCCTCTCCCATCCTGTACATGAGAAAGCTTAGAGGCCAGAAGGAGAAAATGGCCAAAAGTCCCCTGGAGAGCTGGTGGTGGACCTAGCCTTCAGGCCACCTCCACATGCTGCAGATCCTGGGTGGGATCTGATTCCGGGTCCACTGCCCTGGAGGATGTATTGGCCTCTGCTTATGTGCTGATTCTTGCCTTTCTCTGTGGGTTTAAATATTTCTTTGAAAATCTCTCTAAATGGGAAAGTCAATCACACCCCATCAGGCCATGGGGCTGGGCCACATCAACCTCCTCTCACACCCTTCCCACCCACCACCTGGGCCCCTCGTCTCCTTGTCTCTCTACCTTCCCATGCAGGCTGCCAGGGCTCACTCTGTCACCTGCTTGTCTCTCCCAACTGCCTCCACCAACCCAGGCAGCCCCTCCTCCTTCAGGCTGGACCCACCTGTGTGGTTCCTGGGCCTCTCTTGACTGCTGCTTAGCCCAGACCTGGGTGGCGGAGGTACTGAGGATCTCAGGGATACAGAACCTGGGCCCTCAGTCCTACCCCTGCAGCAGCTTGAGGAGGAAGGCCCTGTGTCCCTTGAACTCAAGAAGACAGCTGGGGACACAATTTAGCTTGGAGGGAGATCAGTTAGGGTCTAAGCAGGAAAATAAAGCCACTTCAGCTATTCACAACAGAGACAATTTAATGCAGAGGATTGTTTCCACAGGTGATGGAGCAGCTGAGGGCCGAACAGGGAACAGTGAAGCAACCTGGATCCTGGCAGGAAGTTATTCCCATGCCTGGACTGGAGGGGCGAAGGGAAAAGTGATGTTCCCCAAACCGGAGTCGGAGGACACTTAGTGGAAGTTGGAACCACGGAGACACAGCAACTGCCTAGGAAGCTACCTGGGACAGAGAGGTGGAGGAGACACAGCCTGGTTTCTCCTGTGGCCTCCCAGCCTCATGCCAGTGCCCTCCAGTGGCTGACCCCTGCCAGAAGCCAGCCCCACTAGGAGATGGGACAGAGTCAGGGAGGGACAGAGAATGGATGGGGAGGGGGGCAAGCAGACCCAGGATGATCACAGGTGCTTGGAGGCTCCTTACAGGTAGAGACATTTACCTGAGCCCTCGAGGGTGAGAAGGTGCCAGCCAGGCCAATACTGGGCAGAGCATTCCAGGTGTTGGTAACTGCTGGTGCAAAGGCTCAGTGGTGGGAACAAGCTTGGGCCCCAGGAGTAGAAAGGAATGTAGCGGTGGAAGAAAGGAGGTGGGAATTTGCTGGGCTTCAAAGTCGATGTATAATACAAGTCAAGTATTAGCTTGATATTACAGATGTGAAAATGGGGAGGAGGGTGCAAAATGTGGCATCCAGCATACAAAGAACCCTTCTAATAAGATGATCTCAAATCCAGACCTGATCTCGAGCGAGCTAGACACTTGCAGATGGAGAGGCTTTCAGTTCTGAACCAGCTCCCCCTTTCCTTCTAAATGCCCAATCCCGAGGAATGCTCCTTGTCCATTTCCCAGCCTCGCCAGCTATATACACCACCCTGGTGATGTCTGCGCTGTCTCTCCAGAGCTGCAGTGCTTGTTTTCTTGGCTTGTGTGTTCCCTTTGCTGGGAACACTCTTCCAGCACATGTTCAAATCATGCTTTCTTTTGCTTACAGGAATCATTTGTTCAGGGTTAAATTCAAGAGTGGGTCAGCTCAGTTGCTGAGGCACCAAAACACCCAGGAAATTAAGGGAGAGAAGAAAAGCCAGAGAAGAAAACTGAATGTCACCAGAACTCAGTAAGAGATTGGAAGTCAAACTTTGGTAGGTCACACGGGGTGAGGTGACACTCATGTAACCACTTCTCATAATCACCCTGGCTTCAGGAGTGTGTGGGTGTGGTAAACTGCAGGGCTTTTGCTTTGCAAGAAAGCCTGCAAGTTTGGGCAGAGCTGAATTGCTTAAGACAGAAGGGAGAGGTGGGGTCACCAGCAGGGCCTCCTGTTACCAGCAGGATCATACTTCTACCCTCTCTCTGTACAACTTCCTCTGAATGAATGTTAAACAGGTATTTAAGGAACATTTATTTAATGCTGGAACCATGGGATATCCACATGTAAAAGAATGAAGTGGACTGCTACTTCATACCATACATAAATGTTAACTCAAAGTGGATGAAAGACCCAAATATAAGAGCTAAAACTATAAAACTCTTGGAAGACAAGATAGGAGTATATTCACGACGTTGGATTAGGCAATGGTTTCTTAGATATGGGGAGACACTGTTAACGTATACGGGATTTCTTTCTGGGGTGACAAAAACATATAAATATTAGATTGTGGCAATGGTTGCACAAAACCGTGAAGATACAAAAAAAAAAACAAAACAGAATTGTACACTTTAAATGGGTGAAATGTGTGGTATATGAATATCTCAAAATATGTTTTAAAAAAGAATATTCATACCATGTTCTTGGATTGGAAGAATCAATATTGTGAAAATGGCTATACTACCCAAAGCAATCTACAGATTCAATGTAATCCCTATCAAACTACCAATGGCATTCTTCACAGAATTAGAACAAAAATTTTTACAATTTGTATGGAAACATAAAAGACCCTGAATAGCCAAAGCAATCTTGAGAAAGAAAAATGGGGCTGGAGGAATCAGGCTCCCTGACTTCAAACTATACTACAAAGCTACAGTAATCAAGACAGTATGGTACTGGCACAAAAACAGAAATATAGATCAATGGTACAGGATAGAAAACCCAGAGATAAACCCATGCACATATGGTCACCTTATCTTTGACAAAGGAGGCAAGAACATACAATGGAGAAAAGATAGCCTCTTCAATAAGTGATGCTGGGAAAACTGGACAGCTACACGTAAAAGAATGAAATTAGAACACTCCCTAACACCATACACAAAGATAAACTCCAAATGGATTAAAGACCTAAATGTAAGACCAGACACTATAACTCTTAGAGGAAAACACAGGAAAAACACTCTTTGACATAAACCACAGCAAGATCATTTTTGACCCACCTCCTAGAGTAATGGAAACAAAACCAAAAATAAACAAATGGGACCTAATGAAATTTCAAAGCTTTTGCACAGCAAAGGAAACCATAAACAAGACGAAAAGACAACCCTCAGAATGGGATAAAATATTTGCAAATGAAACAATGGACAAAAGATTAATCTCCAAAATATATAAACAGCACATGGAGCTCAATATCAAAAAAACAAACAATTCAATTTAAAAATCGGCAGAAGACCTAAATAGACATTTCACCAAAGAAGATATACAGATAGCCAAGAGGCACATGAAAAGATGCTCAACATCACTAATTATTAGAGAAATGCAAATCAAAACTACAATGAGGTATCACCTCACACTGGTCAGAATGGCCGTTATTAAAACATCTAGAAACAATAAATGCTGGAAAGGGTGTGGTGAAAAAGGAACCCTCCTGCACTGTTGGTGGGAATGTAAATTGATACAACCACTATGGAGAACAGTATGGAGGCTCCTTAAAAAACTAAAAATAGAACTACCATATGACCCAGCAATCCCACTACTGGGCATATACCCTGAGGAAACCATAATTCAAAAAGAGACATGTTGGGCTTCGCTGGTGGTGCAGTGGTTGAGAGTCCGCCTGCCGATGAAGGGGACACGGGTTTGTGCCCCGGTCCGGTGAGCCATGGCTGCTGAGCCTGCGTGTCTGGAGCCTGTGCTCCGCAACGGGAGAAGCCACAACAGTGAGAGGTCTGCGTACCACAAAAAAAAAAAAAAGAGAGAGAGACATGTACCACAATGTTCATTGCAGCACTATTTACAATAGCCAGGACATGGAATCAACCTAAATGTCCATCACAGATGAATGGATAAAGAAGATGTGGCACATATATACAATGGAATATTACTCAGCCATAAAAAGAAACGAAATTGAGTTATTTGTAATGAGGTGGATGGACCTAGAGTGAAGTAAGTCAGAAAGAGAAAAACAAATGCTGTATGCTAACACACATATGGAATCTAAAAAAAAATGGTACTGATTAACCTAGTGGCAGGGCAGGGATAAAGACGTAGACATAGAGAATGGACTTGAGGACACGGGGTGGGGAGGGAGAAGCTGGGATGAAGAGAGAGTAACATCGACATATATACACTACCGAATGTAGAATAATTAGCTAGTGGGAAGCAGCAGCATAGCACAGGGGTATCAGCTCAGAGCTTTGAGATGACCTAGAGGGGTGGAATAGGGAGGGTGGGATGGAGGATCAAGAGGGATGGGATATGGGGATATATGTATACATATGGCTGATTCACTTTGTTGTACAACAGAAACTAATACAGTATTGTGAAGCAATTATACTCCAATAAAGATCTATTAAAAATAAAGTAAGAAAAATCAGATATTAGCACCATTAAAAAAAAAAAGAATATTCACTTAAAGAGACACCACAATATTACTAATCTACAAAGTGGCTCTCAGTCCAGCCCTGGGTAAAACAGACAGAACATAGATCTTGCAAACCTGCCAGTCTGAGTTTGAATCAAATCTAGAAACCTAGAAAGCGATTTATCTACTTTAAGCGTCAGGATTCTCACCCATGGAAAGGGTATGATAAGAAGCATCTACAAGGTAGATTCTTAAATGCACACACTCTTAGATTGTCAGAATCTCTGAACCAAACATCTTAGACCTGAAAAGATATGTGGTCGAACCTCCCTGTCTCTCGGTATATAAATCCTCTTTTCAACTTCCTAAATAGGTCATCATCCCACTAGGTTGCTTGCATACCCCCAGGGACAGGGAGCTCACCCCACTTCCTGAGGCAGCCAGCCCTATTCTTGAACAGCTCTGATTGATGACGAGGTCTTTCTTTAAACTCTGTCTCTTCCTGGTTGACTCTTTTTTATTTTATTTTATTTTATTTTTTATTTTTGGCTGTGTTGGGTCTTCGTTGCTGCACGCAGGCTTTCTCTAGTTGCAGTGAGCAGGGGCTACTCTTCGTTGTGGTGCACGGGCTCCTCATTGCGGTGGCTTCTCTTGTTGTGGAGCACGGGCTCTAGGTGCGTGGGCTTCAGTAGTTGCAGCACACAGGCTTAGTAGTTGTGGCTCGCAGGCTCTAGAGCACAGGCTCAGTAGTTGTGGTGCACAGTCTTAGTTGCTCCATGGCATGTGGGATCTTCCCGGGCCAGGGCTCGAACCCGTGTCCCCTGCCTTGGCAGGCAGATTCTTAACCACTGCGCCACCAGGGAAGCCCCTGGTTGACTCTTATAGGTCCTGCCTCCTCCCTTTCAGGCCCCCACAGAACCCCTTCAGTGGCCTGAAATTTGTATCAATATGTCCCTGAGTCTGTCTTTTTCTGGGTCAAAAACTCCTTATCTGATTTCCATCTAGTATAACTCCGTAGTTTTCCCAGTGCAGAAGCAAAGTTCCAGAGAGACTCACCACAGGTAACACAGAGGCTGAGAGATCACATGGTGAGTTGGGGGACCAGCCTGTCTACCCAGAGCTCCTATGACAGACAGCAGAATGTGTCAGCACTAGGTCTTCCCCGGGGCTTTGACTAAGTTCCACATGTTGGCTCCTAGCTTGGGGATGAGTGCAGGATTGATCAGAGAGACATCATGACTGACACAGCACCCAGCACCAAGGACCCCTCTCCAAGCTGAACCTCCACCTCACTCAGCCTGCCTGGTCGGGCTTGTGCCCTGAGTCTCTTTGAAGCATGGCTGGAATGACTCACCAACGTCCAACAATTATGCCAGTCCCGGGAAGAGCAGAAAGATGGGGAGACAGCCTCTCTTTTCGCAAGTTATCCCCAGTTTTGTGGGAACGATGGATATGTAGGCAACCAGAGACCAGAGAGGAGGACTTAGTATTCCCATTGTATTTAGACTAAAAGATGAAGAGATTTGCTCAGGGTCATACAGCTGGTAAGACAGAGCAGGAATTTGAACCCAGTTCTGTTGACCTCAGAGCCTCTGTTCCCGGGAATGAAAAGGCAGCATAACTCAGTGATTAAACACATAGAATTTAATGTGCTCAATGGAGATGATGATGATGGGGGTGGTGAAGATAATATAATTATTTATCGAGTGCTTACTACCACACACCCTGCCAGGTATCAACTCATTCAATACTCACAAAATCTTACGGATGTAGTTACAGTTATTATCCCCATTTTATAGGTGATGAAACAAGGCAGGGAGAGGCAGGATAATAATAAAATCTACTTAGTAGGACCATGGAGAGTAAATGAGGTAATGCATGGAAAGCCCATAGTTTAGTGCCTTCATGACACTGGTTAAGTACTTAAACTGTAGTTAACGATAATGATAATAATGTTGGCAAGATAAGGGCCTTAGAGATCATCTAAACCAGAGACCTTAAACCTTTTGTCTTAAAAATTAAATATGGACCCTATAGGGGATATTTGTCGTGTCTTGTGGATGCCCGGCATCTCTGAACACCGCTCCTGGAAGTCCCATCTCTCCAATGTGGAAGCAAGAAACCAACTTTGCCAAGTTCGCTTGCGGCGAGGATGTGTGAAGACATGAACCTGGGCTCTATCAGGTTGATCTGAAGGCAATGAGGACTGGCTAGTATTACAAAAGTGACTCTAGCCACCGCCGTGGTGTGTGATGGTGAAGCGGTGGTTAATTAAATTGTTGCCTGTTGTCAGTTGGAATGAAGTTCCCGTTGAAAGTAAGGCTTTAGGGACCAAATGTCTAGTGCCATAAAATGGCACAAAAGGCAGAAGGAATACCAGTATTTGGGGTGGAGTAACTTCTGCCTGTCCTAGAGAATTTAGGGAAATAATATGGCAAGCTCAGAGGCATAATTTATTGGCACAAGACATGGCCAGAGAATCAGGAACTTTCTATGACTAAACTGTAAAAAATCTCTCATCTCTTGCTGCCGAAGAGATGAATGAGCCGATAACGGAAATAAAGGTTTGAGAATGCAGGTTGCCATATCACAACATCAGTTAAATTTATAGCCTTACCTCATGTGCGCGCATGCACGCACGCACACACACACATCTACTAAAGTTAAACATACACCCATCCTATGACTCAGCAATTGCGTTTCTGAGTATACACTCAAAAGAAATAAGAAATACTCAACAGAAATATGTCCACCAAAAGACGTGTACAAAATCATAGCAAGTTTATAATACCGCCAAACTGGCTACAATCTAAAAGTCAATCAATCATAGAACTGACAAATAAATTCATATATATCTCATGGAATACTACACAGCAATGAAAAAGAACAAACTAATGCTAATTGTAAAACTATGAGTGAATCTCACAGACATATGTAGAGCAAAAAAAAAAAGGTAGACCCAAAATAACAATACATACATACTTCGTGATTTTATTTATATGAAGTTCAAAAACAAGTAAAATTAATCTAGTCTGACAGTAGTCAGAAGAGTCATTACCTCTGGGTAGGAGGCTACTGGCAGGGAGGGAGTGTGAGAGAGCCTTCTGGGTTCCTGGAAATGTCCTGTATCTTATATCTTGTTCTACCAGTGGTAATACAGAATATACTTACAGATCCTCCCCTACTAACAATGGGGTTATTTCCCAATAAACCCATTACAAGTTGAAAATATCTTAAGTTGAAAGTGCATCTAATACACTCAGCTACTGAACATCATAGCTTAGCCCAGCCTACCTTAAACATGCTCAGAACACTGACATTAGCCTACAGTTGGGCAAAACCATCTAGCACAAAGCCTATTGTATAATAAAGTGTTGAATACCTCATGTAATGTATTGAGAACTGCACTGAAAGTGAAAAACAGAATGGTTGTGTGGGTACAGAATGGTTGTAAATGTATCAGCTGTTTATCCTGGTGACCTCGTGGGAGGCAGCTGCCATCCCTGCAGTTGCTGCCACGCTCAGCATCACAAGAGAGTATGGAACCAAATATGCTAGTCCAGGAAAAGATCAAAATTCAAAATCCAAAATATAGTTTCTACTGAATGTGTACCACTTTCACACCACCATAAAGTCAAAAAATTGTAAGTCGAACCCTCACAAGCTGGGGATCATTGGCATATATATTCACCTTTTTATATATGCATATATACATACATATATATTCATGTATATATTGTGTATATACATTCATTCAGCTGTACACTTAAGATTCAAATTTTCATAGCTATATCAGGCCTCTGGTGACATATGAAAGTTGAAGGATTGACTTAAAAAACATGCATCCTGGGCTCCCCTGGTGGCGCAGTGGTTGAGAGTCCGCCTGCCAATGCAGGGGACACGGGTTCGTGTCCCGGTCCGGGAAGATCCCACATGCCGCGGAGCGGCTGGGCCCGTGAGCCATGGCCGCTGAGTCTGCGTCCGGAGCCTGTGCTCCGCAACAGGAGAGGCCACAACAGTAAGAGGCCCGTGTACCGCAAAAAGAAAAAAAAAAAAGAAAAAAGAAAAAAGATGCATCCTAAGAATTGTAATAAAGACGTATGTGGAGCTTTCGATGTCTCAAAGTGCTTCAAACCCACAGAATACGTCAAGCCTCCCTTGTCAGCAGTTAACCCTTTTCCTGGCACTGATGAGGCTGTTTCTGACTCTCTAAAGGTCCCTGTATGACCTTGCAGGAGGGTTGTAAGTGACAGTAATCTCTTCATGCACCCCCCCACCCCTCATTGTTTCAAATTCTTTAACAGCACACCCCAAGGGCACCCCAGTAATGTCAAACCCTAGAGGGGAACACTGCCATACCAAAATAATCTAAAGGTTTAATCAATTTACATTAACAAAAACCTGTAGAATCTGTGTGGGAATGGACGCTGAGGGTGTTACACACAGAAGGGAGGAACATAACTTTAGATCAGACCAGTTTATCCATATGGTTCACTTACCTGCAGTCACCATCCAGGTGCGCGCTCAAACCTCCAGGAGTGGTCTGCCTGGTTGATTAGCTAAACCTGAACTCCATGGTGGCCTGCGGTAAGTGAGGTTGAATGCCATAAATTCCCTGGTTTCATACAGAGGAAGGAATCCAGAGATTTAAGGAGAGCATCCAAGCAGCTTGTCCACCACTTAACTACGTTTCCTGTAAAGGTTCAGGAGAACATGGCTTCCCCAAGGACTGAGAAATGCATTGAGAATCACATCAGCAAAAGGAGTAGTGGTTTCTTTGAAAATCACTCTCTAAGCAGGAGATAAAGGATGGAAATTCTGCCATTGAAATGGACTTTCTTATTTCAAAGGGAAAGATGAGATGAGGTCCTGGAGGATAGTACAGGCCAAGTAACAGCACTTGGCCGCAGAGGCAACATGGTTACCATCGTGGACAGCAGGGCCCCAGTGGGATCAGAATGGTTAGGTCTGCAGGGATCTTTGGTGTGATCAGTTGACCGTTGGCTCTGCAGGACAAAAGTAGGTGTTCAGACTACTGAGATCCCATTTGATCTGTTTAACCCAAAAAGAAACTCTAGGTATACCCAATAATTTTAAAAATAATAGGCAAAAAAATGATAAAAAATATTTTGTATAGTCAGAATAAAGTAAGTGTTGGTAACTGATTTAAATAAAATTGTGATAATATATATTGGGAAGACTGAAGAGAAGTGAGGAGATATAGAACAACCTCATAAAAAAATAAGTATATGATATTTAATGCATTAAATCATGAAATAGCATCATAAGCTCGTTATCTGGAAATACTGAGGTCAATAGCAGAAGAAATGCCTGACAGTGTTCAAAGTGATGGCCTCCGGGGACAAAACCAGAAAGAGGGGAGGTGTGCTCGGCAGTTTGTGCGAGGCATCATTTAGATTTGAAATTTTTGAAAAGTTAAAGTTTTGAAAAAGAATAAATGTCTTGAAGAGCTACATTCTCCTCACAAACCCCTTCCCCTCGCAGCCCTTCAGCCATCTGCAGACAGGGCTCATGTCACCCAAGGTAGCTCTTCCCTAGGCCAAACGCCCCCAGTTCCCATTGGTCTGGCCTCTTCCTTCCTCCCTGGGAGGTTATGTAACCTGCTCAAGGTCACAAAGAGAGTAGGTGTCACAGTCCAGAGTGACATTTGGGGCTCCTTTGACAGACAGCAGAATAGGAACCTCTCAGGCAGGGCCCCTGAGTTCCCTGGTGCCGTGACTCAGTTCCCCGGGTGACTCTGCAGGTAGGCTGGACAGAGAGTCATCCCTGAGGAATCATCCCACACTGACTCCTGCCTGAGGATGCCCCATGTAAGCAGAGACTCTGCCCGCCCAGCACCACATGAAGCAGGACTTCTGATCTGGCTTTTCTGGGGCATGTTCCTACATATGTCAATAAGCAGCAAATAGGTACAATAAATCTCCTGCACACGAACCTTCAAGTTTCAAACTTTCAAAGATTCGAACGTGCATTCACATGTCCAATCACGTAAGTTAGTTCATGTGTCTGGTGTACATTGTCACGTGCGTGCATGCTCTACAAGTTGTTGTGCTTTTGTGTACTTTACTGTACAGCACTGTTGCTGTGCAACTCAAGGAGCTTACTAATGAAGACCTGATGGAATTGGAGGCCCAGAGAAAGGATGAAGGGAGACAAGAGGAAGAAGTAACTGAAGAACCGAAGAGATTCACGATGCAGGAAACGGCAGGGGATTTTCTTTATTTGGGGAGGCACTGTTAGTTTTTGAGGCCCAGCACCTGAACGTAGAACGGTACACGAAGGTTGCAGCAGCCGTTCAGAATGCAACCCAATGCTACCACGTCATCTATGACAAGAAAAAAAAGTTACTACCCAGACATCACTGGATCGTTTTTCAAGAGGGTAAATAGAATTGAATCCAGCTAGGAGCCAGAACCTGTGCCATCGACGTCAGGCATGAGCGAAACTGCAGCTTGCCTTCCATCTCTTATTGCTGATGATCCTTCAGCTCTACCATCTCCCACCTCCTCTCCCTCCTCCAGTCAGTAACTCTTCTTGCCTGTTCACTCGATGCCAGCCCCTGTATGCCAGCTGTTGTACTGTACCACTGTACTTTTCAAGGTACTGTACTGTAAGATTAAAAATGTTTATTTTTTAAAATTAATTAATTAATTTACCTATTTTTGGCTGTGTTGGGTCTTCGTTGCTAAGCGTGGGCTTTCTCTAGTTGCAGTGAGTGGGGGCTACTCTTCGTTACAGTGTTCGGACTTCTCATTGCGGTGGCTTCTCTTGTTGTGGAGCACGGGTTCTAGGTGCGTGGCATCAGTAGTTGTGGCACACGGGCTCAGTAGTTGTGGCACGTGGGCTTAGTTGCTCTGCAGCATGTGGGATCTTCCTGGACCAGGGATTGATTCTGTGTCCCCTGCATTGACAGGCGGATTCTTAACCACTGCACCACCAGGGAAGTCCCAAAACGTTTTTGTTTTTTTTGTTTTTTTGTTTTTGCGGTACGTGGGCCTCTCACTGTTGTGGCCTCTCCCGTTGCGGAGCACAGGCTCCAGACGCACAGCCTCAGCGGCCATGGCTCACGGGCCTAGCTGCTCTGCGACATGTGGGATTTTCCTGGACCAGGGCACGAACCCGTGTCCCCTGCATCGGCAGGCGGACTCTCAACCACTGTGCCACCAGGGAAGCCCCCAAATTTTTAATTTTTGTGTTTGTTTTTTATGTATTATTTGTGTGAGAAGTATTATAAACCTATTACAGTACAGTACTATATAGCCAATTGTGTTAGTTGGGTAGTTAGACTAACTTTGTTTGACTTACAAACAAATTGGACTTATAAATGCACTCTTGGAACGTAACTCGTTCATATATAGGGGACTTACTGTACTTTCATGAATACAGCCAATGTGGCAGAGGGGAGGTTAATGCCCCATTTCGTAGATGAAGAAATTGAGTTTAAGGGAATAAATGACTTATTCAAGACACACCATGGATACAATGCATATTTGGAGCCAGGCCCGATGCTAGTGCCTCTGTGTCCTTACCTTTCTGGGACGTGTTCCTGCATACTGCGATATCAGCAAACACGAGATATTCCAACTCTGAGCCAGGCCCTGGGGTGCAGGTTCAGGTGGAGAGGAACGAAGGGGACTGGGTCAAGGAGACCCAAGTCTATGTACTGAGTCAAGGATGTACACACTCACTGGGCGGCAGAGGGCAGGGTATTCATCTCTACTTTATAGATGAGGAAAGCGAAGGTCAACAATTCAGATGAGTTGTCCATGGTCCCACAGCTACTATGGAGAGCAGTAGTAGTGAAGGTCATGGACCCTACGGCCAGACCCCTAAGGTTTGAGCCGGCTCTGGGGCTGCTCTGGGTAAGTACTTGACCTTCCTGTGCCTCTGTTCCTTCTCTGTCAAATGTGGATACTAACAGATGTCACTTCTCAGGGTTGCTGAGCCAATGCACATAGAGGACCAAGGGCAGGGCCTGGCTGTGCTGCCTTCTCCCTGTCACTCACTCCCTGTATGGGAAGGTCAACGGATGCCTCTGAAATGAGTGTTCAGAGACAGCGTGAGCTGCCTCAGAAATCAGGAAGCAGGAGGGATCCCTGGCTTACACTCTGGAAAGAACAGAGCAGATGCCTGACCCCTGCATGATCTGCCTGTACACAGCAAGATGAAATCAGCTCTGTGAGCACAGAGGAGACAGGATATAAACCCCAGGCCACTCTGTCTTGAAACAGCTTGGACTGAAACCAGCTGAAACAGTTTGTGGAGACACCTTCCACACGAGGGCCACTTAGCTTGACAGGGCTCAGGTCACAGACAGGCAGGGCCTAGGGTCAGGAAGGAGGAAGTCTGGCTGCTGGCAGCACTTTTATGACACAGCCATGAATCCAGACCATGGAGAGACACAGTGGTTCTATTAATTCACTGGGCAAAATTATGAGGCAGGTCCTTGCTCAGAGACAGCGATGGCCGGCCTGCTGTGACAGCTGCGAATGGCAATGGTTTGTCTGATTCCAGAACTTACATTGCTGAGAGGCAGAAGGCAGAGAGTGGGTGTGGCCTGGACTTCAGTGTTGGACCTTGGGCTCGAATCCCCCCACCTCTTTCAGTTGTGTGATCTTGGACCTCCAAACTGTTGCTCACCCAGCTGTGAAACAGAGATTTAAAAGGCCTTGCAGAGGGCTTCCCTAGCGGCACAGTTGTTGGGAGTCCACCTGCCAATGCGGGGGACACGGGTTCATGCCCCGGTCCAGAAAGATCCCACATGCTGCAGAGTGGCTGGGCCCGTGAGCCATGGCCGCTGAGCCTGCGCGTCCAGAGCCTGTGCTCCTCAACGGGAGAGGCCACGGCAGAGAGAGGCCTGCGTACCCAAAAAAAAAAAAAAAAAAAAAAAAAAAAAACCTTGCAGAGAGTCTTTGAAGACTATGGTATCTCTTTTCCTTTTTCTTCCACAATAAAAATAGCTCTTTATTTTTTGGCTTATGTAAATAGTACCTGCTTATGGTGAACAACTTAAATAATACAGAAAGTTAAAGAAAAGCAAGTAAAAACCACTTGAAAGTCCATTTCCCCAATGAAAACCCTTAATGTTTTCAGACCAGCCTTACATGCACCTGTTTATGACTCTAACAAACCCGTGTACTTAATATCCCATCGCTGGGACAGTAACAGTGTGTACTCTGTATCATGAACATCTTTTTAAAATCAGCCTTTTTGTTCCCCTCCCCCCTCCCTCTCTCCTCTTTTCATTCCTTCCTTCCTCTCCCACCCCACCCCCAGGTAATTTACTTTAACCAAGTGGTATGTATCCTTCCACAGTATTTTTAGGCTCATATAATCATATATATACAGTTTTGGCCTTTTGTCTAATAAAAATAAAAATTATATTAAAAATATACATTTATCTGTCTTACTATTCTCACAAAACAGCATGAAAATCCTTCCAAATCAATAGATCTAGCTCTAACTCATTGCTTTTTTTTTTTGCGGTATGTGGGCCTCTCGCTGTTGTGGCCTCTCCCGTTGCGGAGCACAGGCTCTGGACGTGCAGGCTCAGCGGCCACGGCTCACGGGCCCAGCCGCTCCGCGGCATGTGGGATCTTCCCAGACCAGGGCACAAACCCGCATCCCCTACATCGGCAGGTGGACTCTCAACCACTGCGCCACCAGGGAAGCCCTAACTCATTGCTTTTAATGGCTGCGTTCTATTCCATGGTAAGGAGATACTACAATATATTTAGCTATTAACTCTTCCTCACTAGATGAACATGAATTTTGTTTCCAGTTTTGTTATCATGAACAATGCTGCCAACAAAAATGTTTTGTACATAAACCCTTCCATGCTTGCATTCTCATTTCTGTGATACAGATTCTAGGAGTGGTATTGCTAGGTCAAAAAATGTCTGTGGTTTTAATTTTAATAACTATTACCAAATTGATTTGGCAAATAGATGTTACCAAATTGTATCCTTCCCCACGGGTTCTTAGTTTGAACATTTTTTGCCAATGTGATGGATGAGCAGCTGGATCAAAGTAGCCTAAGTCGGCTCAAATGGCAAAAATTAGCCCAAGCAGGCCAAGACTCACCTCTGCTTGATGAACCTGTAATAAATGGGGTCTAACCAGATAAAACCAGCTCAGACTGGCCCAAACCAAATCAAAATGGAATAAATTAGTCCAAACTTGCAAATACTTTCAACCATTCCAACTTTCTTCAGCCTGTGAACTAAAATATTGCCTGCCATATCAGTAAACAAAGGATGTTGCAGCCACCCAGCCATCACATTACACCTGCCCCAATGGTGAGCCCTGAGGGAACTCAGGATGGAAACAAAGAATGCCCGCCATGTAGCAGTCAACTACTGCAGCCACCCCCAACAGTGCACCCCAAGGAGACTCGGGATGAGAAAGCACAGGATGCTGGCCCCAGATACCTGAGGTGCATATCAAATGACTTCAGTGAGCCCAGACTCTTGCCTCTTCCCATATATAGACAAGCTCTAAATTCCTTAACCTGAGATGTCTGGTTTTCTTTTATTAACAGTAATATTTTGATATTCCAACTACCTGGTCTTTGTAGCAAAAACTCCTATATATCCTGGCTCCCTGCCTTACCTCTTCAGAACAGTTTCTCAGAGTTATCTGAGATGCTGTGTCTGGGGCCTGAAGTCCTCGGAATGTCCACCAAATAAAACCTAACCCTCAACTTTTAGATTGTGCATTGTTTTTTTCAGCCGACAAACCTCCTCCTGGTTTCAGAAGAGCCACTCACTGAGCAATCAACATGGTCCCAGTGTCTGCGTTGCTGGGCAGCCTAACCCACATCGGCTCTGTTCAGTGCATTCTGCAACAGCAAAAATCTGCTAAAAGATACAGCAGATCTTTTGCTCCTTCTTAGTTCTTTGGGTTACAAGAAAACCACCTTCACACTCAGTCACTCAAAGGGGATTTCTTAGCAGGAAATTGAGGCATCTCAGAGACCCCAGGAAAGGCAGAACCAGGAACTGAGAAGCCGTCAGGAGCTGAGGTGGCCACTTCTCTCATTCATGTGTTCATTCTGGCTGTACTTTGAAGTGAAAACCAAGGCCCAGGCAGGAAAGTGGCTTGCTAAGGACCAAGAGCCCACTGGGAGCAGAGCCACATCAGGGTTGTGAGGGACCCTCAGGGTGGGGGCCTAGAGGTTGAAAGCTGATGTTGGCTGGTAGGCACTGGCTGTGACCAGTGTCCTAACCCACCAGGAAGCCCTCAGGCCCTCACTGGCTCAACTGCAGTTGACCAGTGACCTTACTTTTCCTCCTGAATGCCCTGGAGCCCTGAGAGGTTTGGTGGGATCTGAAGCTATACAGATTGGGATCCTCTGTAAGATTTAAGGGGAAAAAAGCAAAATTATTAGTACAACATTGCTGTGAGCCCATTCTTGGGCTTTGAAAGTGGCTTAACAGAGTGAAGGACTTTGAGGTTTAAGTTTTATTCACTTTGTGATAAATCTGCTTCTGGTCTGGAAGCAGCGGGAAGCAGAGCCCTTGAGGAAGAGGCCTTGGCTGGGCTGGCAGCCTCACCCTGGGCATTCTCTGTACACCGCTGCCCCCTTGAGGCCAGTCCAGGGATTGGGGCGGGAGCCTCAGGCTCTACAGTGAGAGCGCTGGTCCCCAGGTCTGAGGGAGGGCAGGGAAATGTGAGATGGCCCTTGCAGAGAGACTGAATGCAGACTGTCACCAAGTGTGTGGCCAGAGCTGGAGAGAGAAGTCAGAGTCACCAGCAGAGAGGCGATTCCTGAAGAGGAGTCAGACGCCAGGTAGCCCTGGTCTGACAAGTGAGCTCCAGCCTCACAAACCTCCTTCCTATATCTAGAATATTCTAAACCGCTCCACACCTCAGGGCCTTTGCAGTGGCTCTCATCTGTCTTGAGTGCTTTCTCCAGCCCTTCCCATGAGTAGCTTCTCATCTTTCAGGTCTCAGTTCAAATATCATGCTCAAAAAATATTGGGCAGTGACACCAACTTCCTGAGCCTCAGTTTCCTCTTCTAATACATGGAGATTAATAATATTTATAGGGGACTTCCCTGGTGGCACAGTGGTTGAGAATCCGCCTGCCAGTGCAGGGGACACGGGTTCGAGCCCTGCTCTGGGAAGATCCCACATGCTGCGGAGCAACTCAGCCCATGCACCACAACTACTGAGCTCATGTGCCACAACTACTGAAGCCTGTGAGCCTAGAGCCCCTGTGCCACAGCAAGAGAAGCCACTGCAATGAGAAGCCCGCGCACCACAATGAAGACTAGCCCCTGCTCTCCGCAACTAGAGAAAGCCTGCGTGCAGCAACGAAGACCCAATGCAGCCAAAATAAATAAATAAATTTATTTATTTAAAATATAATAATATTTATAGGATCGTTGTGATGTACCAGGGAGATGATATATGATAACTGAACTGATACTGTTCAGATAACTGAATGGGGAGGGGCATGGAAGGAGGGCTTGGAGGCTGCAAAGGCCAAAGGACAACCTGGGGTGGGGAAGGAGGGTGGTGGGAACTTGAATCTACAGGACTCTCCCCACAGGCTGTACCAGATGGTCTTCCTCCACTCTGCTCACCACGCTGTTCTGACACACATCCCATCCCTCACCACCACCCTGACCCAGGTGACCCTCATCTCTCCCCAGCATTAGAGCAACACCTTCTCTCAGCATGCTGACTAAGCCTGGTTTTTACCTGTACCTGCCATCACACCCTGTACTGCTCACGCTTCTCCTTCAGCTAAAATGTAATGATTTATTTCTACCAATTTTATTTTCTAATGATTCATTATTTTCTAATGATTCTGTTTCGGTATCATCTGGGTATTTTTTAACTATTTTATTTATTTATTTATTTTTTACAGTAGGTCCTTGTTGGTTATCTGTTTTAAATATAGCAGCGTATACATGTCAATGCCAACCTCCCCATCTATCCCTCCTCCGACCCTTCCCCCGCCCCGGTAACCATAAGTTCATTCTCAAAGTCTGTGAGCCTGTTTCTGTTCTGTAAATAAGTTCATTTGTATCATTTTTTTTTAGATTTCGCATATAAGGGATATCATATGATATTTGTCTTTCTCTGTCTGGCTTACTTCACTTAGTATTGAATATGGTAATTTCCAAATCCATCCATGTTGCTGCAAATGGCATTATTTCATTCTTTTTTATGGCTGAGTAATATTTCACTGAATATATGTACCACATCTTCTTTATCCATTCATCTGTTGCTGGACATTTAGGTTGCTTCCATGCCTTGGCTATTGTAAACAGTGCTGCGATGAATGTTGGGGTGCATGTATCCTTTCAAACCATGTTTTTCTGTGAATATATGCCCAGGAGTGGGATTGCTGGATCATATGGTAGCTGTATTTTTAGTTTCTTAAGGAACCTCCATACTGTTCTCCACAGTGGCTGTACCAATTTACATTCCCACCAACAGTGTAGGAGGGTTGCCTTTTCTACACATCCTCTCCAGCATTTACTGTTTGTAGATTTTTTTTTTTTTTTCCTTACGTTATGCGGGCCTCTCACTGTTGTGGCCTCTCCCATTTGCGGAGCACAGGCTCCGGACGCGCAGGCTCAGTGGCCATGGCTCACGGGCCCAGCCGCTCCGCGGCATGTGGGATCTTCCCGAAACGGGGCACGAACCCGCGTCTCCTGCATCGGCAGGCGGACTCTCAAGCACTGCGCCACCAGGGAAGCCCTGTTTGTAGATTTTTTGATGATGGCCATTCTGACTGGTGTGAGGTGATATCTCATTGTAGTTTTGATTTACCTTTCTCTAATAATTAGTGATGTTGAGTATCTTTTCATGTGCCTCTTGGCCATCTGTATGTCTTCTTTGGAGAAATGTTTATTCTGCCCATTTTTTTGTAATGGGTGGTTCGTTTTTTGGATATTGAGCTGCATGAGCTGTTTGTAAATTTTGGAGACCTTGTCGGTCATATCGTTTGTATTTTCTCCCACTCTGTGGGTTGTCTTTTTGTTTTGTTTGTGATTTCCTTTGCTGTGCAAAAGTTTTGAGTTTAATTAGGTCCCATTTGTTTATTTTTGTTTTTGTTTCCATTACTCTGGGAGACAGATAGGAGCCCAGGAGCCCTCAAACTATGATTCTTGGGAGCTGGGGTTAAATAGCCCAGCTCCCTCGCTCCTCATGTGGGATGACTCTGAGGCATGTATCTTATACCCCAGAGTTGCCTGTGGAATTGAACACTAATCACCCATTGTGATAGCCATGTGTTTTGCCCCCTATTGGCTGCCTTCCTTTCCCTATCTCACTTCCCCACCCCCTTGCTAGTGTCCCCTGCAGCTCCCAGATTAACTGTATGCACTCAAATCCTTGTCCCTGGGTCAGCTCCTGGGGGAATTAAGACACTGGGTAACACATCTTCCTTTTTTTTGCACTTCCAACCTTCTCTCAGCTAATTTCCTCAATTAAATCCCTCTCTGTTTGAAATACCTGGGGTCCTTTCTGTTTTCCTGTAAGATGCCAACTGATGCACTTCTCAAATGGACTATAAATTTGAAAAGGGGAGCCTTAGTCACTGCTCTGTCTTATCACTCAGCAAGGCCCAGCACACAATAGATGCTTAAAAAATACTTGTCAATGACATACACTTGTAATGAGGTGATTTTATTGACTGCTCACCATGCTTTTTTTAAAAATAAATTTATTTATTTATTTATTTATGGTTGTGTTGGGTATTCGTTGCTGCGTGCGGGCTTTCTCTAGTTGCGGTGAGGGGGCTTCTCATTGCAGTGGCTTCTCTTGTTGCGGAACACGGGCTCTAGGCACATGGGCTTCAGTAGTTGTGGCATGTGGGCTCCTCAGACTCAGTAATTGTGGCACACGGGCTTAGTTGCTCCCCGGCATGTGGGATCTTCCCGGACCAGGGCTCGAACCCGTGTCCCCTGCACTGGCAGGCAGATTCCTAATCACTGCACCACCAAGGGAAGTCCCAGCTCACCATGCTTTATGTGCATGTTTTCATTCATTCCTCATGTCCATCTGGTAAGGAAAGCACTGTCATTATCTTCATTTCATAGATGAGGAAACTAAGGCCCAGAAAAACCAAGCCCCTTGCCTAGAAACCTAATATGCTTTCTTCTCCACACAGTAATTCCATTCATCATCAAACTTTCAGAAAAGGTCTGTAAAGCACCATGGTGTGATCTGAGCTGCACTCTGGGATGGTGGGGGGAGGCTCAGAGTGACTGAGGGCAGGAAACCAGAACAGCCTGGAGCAGCCTGGAAGAGGCAGTTAGAGAAGTGGGTTCAGGGGTGCTTCTGCTGAGCCCAGAGCTGCAGGGGTCCAGTCGAAGAGAGGTGATGAAAGAAAGCCACACTCTTTTTCTCTCTACACTCACAGAACACTTCTGCAACCAGATATATGGGGGGTGCTCCACACTGAAACCGAGCAGGACCCCGTGGGGCTCCTGGGCACGGAAGCCTTTCTGTCCCCCGTTTCTTATTTGAAGGCAAGACTCCAGCCTCCATGACCTTCCCTGAGTTCCAAAGGGCAGATTCTGAACAGTTGCTAATAAAAGGAGGAGCAGCCAAGAAACCACCCGAGGCCAGATTAAAGGGACCAGAGAAGCCCATCCAGATTAGGAGACCCAGGCTTCCCTGGTGGCGCAGTGGTTGAGAGTCCGCCTGCCAATGCAGGGGACGTGGGTTCGTGCCCGGGTCCGGGAAGATCCCACATGCCGCGGAGCGGCTGGGCCCGTGAGCCATGGCCACTGAGCCTGCGCGTCCAGAGCCTGTGCTCCGCAACAGGAGAGGCCACAACAGTGAGAGGCCCGCGTACCGCCAAAACAAAAAAAAAAGATTGGGAGACCCGACCACCTGAGATGAGATGAAATGATCTTATTTGCAAAACAGAAATAGAAACACAGATGTAGAGAACAAATATATGGATACCAAGGGAGAAAAGGGGAAAGGTGGGAGGAATTGGGAGATTGGGATTGACATATATACACTATTGATACTATGTATAAAATAGATAACTAATGAGAGCATACTGTATAGTGCAGGGAACTCTGCTTAATGCACTATGGTGACATAAATGGGAAGGAAATCCCCAAATAGGGGATATATGTATATGTATAACTGATTCATTTTGCTGTACAGTAGAAACAACACAACATTGTAAAGCAACTATACACCAATTAAAATTAATTAAAAATAAATAAATAAAGGAGCGCAGGCCCTGCACACACCCTAATCTTGTCAGCAGCGCCACCCTTGAACTACTGCTATAAAAGTCCAAATCCTCCCAGGTTGGGACACACAAGTTTAAGAGGCACGAGCCCGCTGTGCCCCCCTCTGCCTGGCAAAGCGATAAAGCTATTCTTTTCTACTTCACTCAAAACTCTGTCCCCAAGATTCAGTTTGGTGCACAGAGGCTGAGCTTTCGGCAACACCAATTTTCTAATTCTCTGCAGACACCACCTGGCTGTCCTACAATCTAACTCAATCCTGACACGATCTACCTGGAGAAAGCGTCAGATCCCACAGGTTAAGGGCTCAGTCCCACAAGACTGTCCTCTCCACTGCAGATGCCAATCAAAAGTCCAGGTTGGGGCTTCCCTGGTGGCGCAGTGGTTGAGAGTCCGCCTGCCGATGCAGGGGACACGGGTTCGTGCCCCGGTCCGGGAAGATCCCACGTGCTGCGGAGCTGCTGGGCCCGTGAGCCATGGCCGCTGACCCTGCGCATGCTCCGCAACGGGAGAGGCCACGGCAGTGAGAGGCCCGCGTACCACAAAAAAAAAAAAAAAAGTCCAGGTTGTCACCTGTGCTTCTGACGCACTGGTCACAAATCAGAGGTTCCCACAACTCCCTCCTTGGGTTTTATATTTTGCTAACAACTCACAGAACTCAAGGAAACAGTTTATTTACTAGATTACCAGTTTGTTATACAAGAGTATAACTCAGGAACAGCCAGAAGGAAGAGGTGCATAGGGCAAGGTATGTGGAAAGGGGCACAGAGCTTCTATGCCCTGTCCAGGCGCACCAACCTCCCAGCACCTCATGTTCACCTACGGAAGCTCTCTGAACCCCTTCAGTTAGGGGATTTTGGAGGCTTCATTATGTAGGCATGATTGATTAAATCCTGAGGCCATTGCGTTAGCATACAAAAAGACACATCTCTTCAGAGATTCCAGGGGTTTTAGGAGCTGTGCTAGAGAACTAGGGAGAGAGACCAAATATCTATTTCTTATTACGTCACAGGAGAGAGAGCACGGGATGGCTTTGTGGGACATATGAGCACTTCTCCTGGACTTTCAGTATTTTCTTGAGGATGAAAACCTAGTGTTTTTTGTTTTTAAAGAATTTCCCATGATTCAAGTGATGGAGACTTCTTACTATGGAGAATAAAAAGCAAAGGTCTTCTTGTTTAGGGTCTGTTACAGGCTGATTAGGCCTGGAGACCCATGAGTCATATACTCAGACCTGCCCACCCTCCCCAAGCAAAGGAAACTCATGGAAATGTCTTCCATCTTGATTTAACTTACATTTTCCCAGAGCCTCCTTATACCCCTGAGTGTCTGACTGGGCAGAACCAAGATACTTTGCAGATGGGGAATTTGATGTTCTGCAATGTGTCCATGAGATAACCTTGTTTAAGTGGGGTCGTTGGGCTCCTCTAGCTTCTCTGGGTGGCACCCGTTACCCCAATCCACCCTTTGCTCCCCATATGTCCAGGGGAGATATCTGTAGAGGGTGCAGGGGAAGAGGGGCAGCTCGGGGCAGAGTTCCTGCAGGGACACAGGGGAAGGGAAGAAAGGAATGGAAGACAGAAAAGACCGAGGTCTGGTCTGTTCCCTTTCACCGGCTCACCCAGAAGCCATCGGAGCACTGGGAGGGGCACGGGTGTGTGCACTGGCTGGGACTTATCCCTCCACTGCCCAGCCTGACAGAGTCGGGCCTGCCCACACATGAGACCTCAGTTCCTCATCTGTAAAGTATGAGGCTGTTGGCTCCAATTATTGCTATAAAGCAGAGGTTGAAAGCTCAGTTACCTAAGGGGCCGAGCAGGTAACATAAATGATAAAATGGGCCAGTTAAGTCTTACAACAAACTGGAGAGTCAATGCTTCTGCAAAGAGGGCAGCTACTCTCCCAGTCCCACAGATTCGTCAGATACTGGACATGCGCCATAAATTTGATTTACTTGTTGCCAAGATGGACTGTACTTATATCATCAGCTCGCTCAAATTTTTGAGAGGGCCAGAGGAATTCAGGCATTTGTGAAATGCATCTATTTTACAACAAAGAATATTGGCAACTAAAATTTGTAACTATCGTGGGAGCCAAACAAGCCCAGGGGTCTCTTGTTTGTAACCTCTGCTCTTAGAGCACCTCTGTTTCCAGCATGCGAGCTTGATGGGAGGAGGGGCAAGTACACACACGAAGACACATGTCCAGAGACACTCAGGAACACTTACACACACACCCATGCAGACACACATGTATACACAAGCAAATTTGTGCACACACTAAAACATTCATTGGCTGGGAGTGAAAGTCAGCATGTTTACAAACAATATGGCCTGAGCATCAACCTATTTGGAGGGACAACTACCTTCATCTGGAGGAGGGTCCCGGAGGCCCCACTGGGTCAGGTATTATGGTTCTGGTTGCTGTATCATGGGACAGACTGAGAATAGTTATTTAATAGATATACACATTTCTACACACGGACACAGGGAAAAATGTACACACACAAACAGACTTATACACATACCTACACCTTGTTCTCTCCCCGACGATTTTCTCCAGCTTCACCAGAAACCAGCTTGGGTGTGGGGGAATTACCATCCCTTGCCCACAACTTCAACCACAGAGGGACAGGAGTTGATGGACAAAGGTCCCAGCTCCCTGTCCTCTGGTGGATGATTCTGGTTCCGCAGATGATCCCCAGCAGGGCTGGTCCAGATGCCCACGGTGGTAACCAGCTTGACCGTTTCTTTTGTGTGTGTGTGTGTGTGTGTGTGTGTGTGTGTGTGTGTGTGTTACGCGGGCCTCTCACTGTTGTGGCCTCTCCCATTGCAGAGCACAGGCTCCAGACGTGCAGGCTCAGCAGCCATGGCTCACGGGCCTAGCAACTCCGCGGCATGTGGGATCTTCCCGGACTGGAGCACGAACCCGTGTCCCCTGCATCGGCAGGCGGACTCTCAACCACTGCGCCACCAGGGAAGCCCTTGACCATTTCTTTTTTTGACTTCCCTCCCTTCCGTCTCACTCTCCTGATTTCCTCATTGGTGCCTCCCAAAGAAACTACCAGCACCCAAGTTTTTGTCTCAGGGTCTGCTTTTGGACGGAACCAAACCAAGACATGCATGTGCACACATGCACACCTGGTACACACAGAGGTCCAAAGAGAGGTGGACACACAAACACACATACGTGTACACAGAAACCCACACTCATGCACATGCCCGGGCACACCCTGTGATCTCCCTGAGCACAGGTACCAGCCACAGGGCCCTCACCAGCTCACCTCCTCAAACTTGGGCCCAAAACCCTTCACTCTGGGAAGCTCCCTTTAATAGCCAGGAGGCTCATGTCTTGCCCAACCCTGCAGCCCATCTCGAACACGTGCCAGCAGTCAGCGTCAGCCTGCATGTAGCTCTGGGGTGTCTGGCAGTCAGATCCCATGTGGAAGCTGAGCACAGTCTGTGCGTGTAACTCAGGCAAAATGTGTGCAGAAACCTATGGCCTCATATATTCTGAACCATAAAGCCACAAAGATCGTGGATAATCACAGAAAGAGATGCACTGGCATATATAAGGCACAGAGCCACCGGGGCCAAATGCAGAAACCAACACTTGGAAACATACCTGACTGTGCCGGCCCAGCTGTGAGCTCACAGACACCTGCACACTCTGGCTGACCTACGGATGAAGGCACCATGGGGGGCCCTCACCTCCAGACCCGGGGGCCCACGTGACACACACCCTCACACACACCCCAGCGGCAGCACAGCCACCTGGTTTCCTCTTCCCCTCAGGGACATTTCATGACCAGACCCCAAACCCCAGTGCCTTGGAGCAGGAGGGCCTAAGTAAACTTCATATCCCATCCTTCCTCTTTTGAAAGATGGGGTCCCACAAGCCCAGAGAGGGGCTGCAGCTTGCCAAGGGCAGGACTAGACCCCAGGGCTCCCGCCCCCAGCTCTGGAGTCTTCAGCCTCCCTCACCCGACTCCCGCCACCACCAACCCCAGGTCTCTGGCAGACATGGGCAGGTGCCCACACACCTCCAGGCTGGCCCCAAACTTGGCGCTCGGGGGGTGGTGCTCTGGTTGTCTTTGGTCTGCAGCTGGAGGACCAGCCTGGGCAAGGGACACAGTGAATGGGGAGGGCAAGGAAAGGGCACTCAGCCGAGATGCCAGGGGGCCTAGACCACTGCTTCCCACCCTCCTTCCAGGCCCAGCGGACCCCAGATCCAGTAGGGTGTCCAATACCACCGAGTCTCCACATCCATCACCAGCCCAAGAGCACACATGTGTATACATTTACCTCTTCCTCAGTTATACCCAGGGAAGGGAGTGTAGAAAACAGATACAGCGTTGGTATAGTACACCTACTGTGTGCCAGGCAACACGCCTCCATTTTGAAAATGAAGGAGCCAAGTGTTAGAAATGCTCAGAGACTTGCCCAACACATATATCAGGTAAATGACTGAGCTGGGATTTGAACCTGGGCTGTCTCAGTCCAAATGCAATAGAGCTCCCACGTACCACCAGCTGCCAGATGCCCTTAAACCAGGCTGCGACTTGCAGGTCCTCCTCTTCATTTGTCTTAGACCAATGTTTGTTGGGTAAGTACTGTGTTGGGTAATTTGCTCATTACGTTGCCTTTGTCCCCAGCCCCCTGACTGTCACCCCAGCTGCCTGCACACCCCTGCCGGTCACACCTGGCCCTGGGTGGTCCTGGGCCACCTCAGTGAGTTTCTTCTCGATGTCAAAGACCAGGAGCTTCACCCCATGGCAAGTGGCGCACTCGACGTGGGGGACAGCCTTGCAGGGGTAGGCGTAGATGATGCACGAAGGGGCCATGCCCAGGCCCAGCACCTGCTCCAGCTCTACCTGGCATGGCCAAGAGGCCAACTAGTGACCCACTCCTTTGCTCCCACTTTCAGGCAAGAGCCCTGGATGGGACCATGAGGGGCCCGTGACTGAGTCCCTGCAATGTGCCAGGCACTGTTCCAGATGCTGATAGTTCTAGCTCAGAACCAACCCCTTTCCAATAAACTCTGGTCCCATGGGAGAAGAAATCAGGGTGGCTGCCTGTAGGCAGCTGGTGCATTTAATCCTGCTTAGCTGAGGGATCCTCAGAAAGGGAAGGAGGGAGGCTTAGTAAAATATCCCCATCTTGGGCTTCCCTGGTGGCGCAGTGGTTGAGAATCCGCCTGCCAATACAGGGGACACGGGTTCGTGCCCCGGTCCGGGAAGATCCCACATGCCGCGGAGCGGCTGGGCCCGTGAGCCATGGCCGCTGAGCCTGAGCGTCCAGAGCCTGTGCTCCGCAAGGGGAGAGGCCACAATAGTGAAAGGCCTGTGTACCTCAAAAAAAAAAAAAAAAAGTCCCCATCTCCAGGGATATCATTCCCACCAATTGAGTTCCTGCTCTAACCTGTCTCAACACCGTGAATCTGCTTCTGCTAAGAAATCTCCAGAATGTTCTACTCCCCAGTGTAAGGAAAGAGCACAGCCTTTGGGTCAGGCTCAGTCATCCACCTAAGTCTGTTTCCTCCTGAAGTGAAGGGGGGATACCCCTGGCCACCTTGTAGAGCTGTTGGGAGGATCAAGGACAGAAATCCGTGTGAGGCCCTTCACACAGCGCTTGGCACATAAAGTGCTCAACAGGACAAGGGGAAGCTTATGCATGACCCGCAGCTCAGTGGGATTCAACCCCTACCTGGCTGATCCAGCCTGACCCTTAGCAGGCCCAGATCCACCTGGCTGGCACAGTCAAAGCTAGTGCCCAGGGTGGCCAGGACACGCAGCACCCAGGGGCTACTCTTGCACTTCACTGCACAGAAGGGTGAGACCTGCGGCAGGGCCTGGCGGAAGGCCCGATGGCAGCTGGCCAGTACGCCCAGGTCGGCCACCATGAAGGGGTCTTGGCAGTCCTGCCATGACAGGGGAAGAGGGAGGGAAGCCTGGGAAGTAGGTTATCTCAGCTAATCCTTACAATAACTCTTAAGTCCCATCTTAAAGATGGGGAAATGAAAGCTCAGAAAGAGGAAGTCAGGGCCTTCCCTGGTGGTGCAGTGGTTAAGAATCCACCTACCAGTGCAGGGGACATGGGTTCGATATCTGGTCCAGAAGATCCCACATGCTTCAGAGCAACTAAGCCCGTGTGCCACAACTACTGAGCCCATGCGCCTAGAGCCTGTGCTCCGCAACAAGAGAAGCCACCGCAATGAGGAGCCTGCACACCCCAACAAAGAGTAGCCCCCCTCACCAAAACTAGAGAAAGCCCAAGTGCAGCAACAAGACCCACCGCAGCTAAAAATAAATAAAATTTAAAAAATAAAAATAAAAAAAAGAAAGAGGAAGTCACTGGCTCAAGGTCACACAGCAACTACATGACAAAGAAAAAATCTGAGCCCAGGTCTCCCAAGTCCAGGGAGCTTTGCTTTTAAGCACTTTTCTCTACTCCCTTTTGAGTTACGCCCCTCTCCTCAGTAGGAAGGAGAAGTCTGTTGGGCCAGGGAAGGCTCTAGGTTACTTATTCTAGAATCATTCAACAAAGATTTCTCCAGCACCTACTCTGTGCCAGGCTCTAGCTTGGGTGCTGGGGAAACAGCAGTGAACAGTCCAAACCAAAATCCCTGCCCTGTGAAGCTCCTACTCAACTGAACCAGAGGGAGACAAGTATGAACTCGTGCAACATGTGCTCGTTAAGCAACTACCATGTGCCAGGCACTGTGCTGAGGGCGGGGGGTGGTGTGGGCAGAAGTACTGTATAAATTATTCCCATTTCTCAGATGTGGCCACTGAGGCTCCAAGGGCAGGTGTACCTCACCCAAGTTCACACCGTTGAGAAGCAGCACAGTTGAGACTCAATCCCAAGAATGAATGGCTTCAGCTGAGACCTGTATGTCAGTCTTTTTTTTT
>NW_006796548.1:173887-185271 GCF_000442215.2 Lipotes vexillifer | reverse complement strand
CTTTTTTTTTTTTTTTTTTTTTTTTGCGGTACGCGGGCCTCTCACTGTTGTGGCCTCTCCCGTTGCGGAGCCCAGGCTCCGGACACACAGGCTCAGCGGCGTGAACCCGCGTCCCCTGCATCGGCAGGCAGACTCTCAACCACTGCGCCACCAGGGAAGCCCCATCAGTCTGTTTTGAGATATGGTCTATTTTTTTCCCTTCTTCTCTCCTCCTCATTGACGCCAGTGGCTATTTCTGTAATTTATGCCCTTGCGGGAGGTATGTAGCCAAGGCAGGAAGAGGCTGCAAGTCTTTCTGACTTTCTTGGGGGAGCTTAGCCCTTGATGGAAGAGGTTGCTGAGTTGCAAAAACTCAGTCACCCTTATAGATGGAAAAATGAGCCTATCTGTGTCACTCAGTGTCAAGTCACGTCCCTCCTTCCTGGCCGCACCCTCCCTCTCCATGTGAGCTGCTGAGGTCGCTGTGACCTGCTGGCCCTTTCAGGCTGAAGCCACCACTTTGGGTCTGCCTTGCCCCTGGAATGTCAGCTGACACTTCCCGCAGGCTTACACCCCACCTCTGTGCTGTGACCAGAGCCTCCTGGCCTGTTCCAGGAAGGCAGTTCATCAAGGAGCCGGCTCCTGCCCTGACTCTTCTCTTCTGCCAGCCCTGCCTGGGCAGGAGGGTGGGGAGGACCCAAGGATGGCAGAGATGGCAAGTCTCTTATGTCTGGGTGGCAAAGAAGTGAGTCTCTACCCAGAAAATAACCTGCTGTGTGACTTGGACAGTATTCTTCCTTTCCTCCTGTTTGCCAAGTGACCTGGTATAGCAGAGGTGTTAATCTCCTGGGCTTGAAATCACCCTGGTTTACTACTCACTAACTGCGGGGCTGTGGGCAAATTACCTGACAGCTCTGAGCCTCAGTTCCCTCCTCTGAAAAATGAGGGGCAGTGACTTCAAGTGGCAGTGATGAGGATTAAGTGAGATAATGTACATGAAGTGCTTCACTATTACTGTTGGCATTTGTGCTTGCGTTTCTGTCCCTATGAATTGTCCCCACCAGATTATGATAGCTTGAAGACGGGGAACACATCTTCTGCGTTTCTGGGTCTCCAGTGATGCACACTAGTATAAGACTTGGCACAGAATTTGCTTCAGTGAATATCTGTAAAATAAGTAAATATAGGATGTCGCAGCTAAGACACTTAAGATCTAGGATATATATCAAAGCCTGTCGGCTTCTACACCCTGTCCAGGATCAAGAAGGGAAAAATCAATGGGACAGAACTGACAGGCCAGAAACAAAGCTCAGAACAAAAGAATTTAACACATCACCAGGGACCTGCCTGGTGGTGCAGTGGTTAAGAATCCGCCTACCAGTGCAGGGGACACCGGTTCGAGCCCTGGTCCGGGAAGATCCCACATGCCGTGGAGCAACTAAGCCTGTGCACCACAACTACAGAGCCCGCGTGCCACAACTACTGAAGCCTGCCCGCTCTAGGGCCGTCGTGCCAAAACTACTGAGCCCGTGTGCTGCAACTACTAGAGCCCATGCTCCTCAACAAGAGGAGCCACCGCAATAAGAAACCCGCGCACCGCCACGAAGAGTAGCGCCCACTCACCGCAACTAGAGAAAGCCCACGCGCAGCAACGAAGACCCAAAGCAGCCAAAAATAAATAAAAATTTTTTTTAATTCTTTAAAAAAAAATCACCTATCATCCAAGAAAACAAAAAAAAATTTTATAGAACAAATGTTGTTCGGACAGCAGGTGAGCAATTTGGAAAATAAAATGTATTTAGAACCTCACTTCTAACTGATATAAACAGGAAATGATTTAAAGTGTCAAATATATGCTTTTAAACAATCCATAAAATACATTAAAATATAGTCAATTATGTATCATATCTTTTGGAGGGAGGATGAGGTTTTAAGCTTGGATGTGACCAAAGAGATCATAGTGTAAACATTCAGATTTGATGGCATCTGACTTATAAATTATGTACATTCATAAACTCAGAACTCATTCTTTCTAGGAATCAGGAGACCTGTGACATGGTGTTGACATGGAGATTAGCTAACAGGGCCATGTGACTTGAGTAAGTCTGCCCTCTCAGGTTTTGAATCTCTCAACCGTAAAACCCAAGAAGCAGTGTAATGAGAAAATTTAAGGTCTTCATCTGAATTCCATCTCTGGTCAAATTTTTTTCCTTTTTTTTTTTTTTTACAGTACTTGGGCCTCTCACTGCTGTGGCCTCTCCCGCTGCGGAGCACAGGCTCCGGAGGCGCAGGATCAGCGGCCGCGGCCCACATGCCCAGCCGCTGCGCAGCAGGCGGGATCCTCCCGGACCAGGGCACGAACCTGCGTCCCCTGCATCAGCAGGCGGACTCTCAACCACTGCGCCACCAGGGAAGCCCTATTTTACCTTTTTGATCCTCAATGTCCTCATCTGAAAAATGGAAATAATATTAGGATAGGACACTAGGGCTGTTTTGAGGATTGAATGAGACAACCAAATTAAGATCTTAGCTTAAACCCTGTTGGTTTAAATTACTGGGGTTTGAGGACTGTTTCTGTGCCATAACCTGGGCTCTAAAGGCTGGTACACAGTTTAGTACAAGCAGGTGCTCCACAGATGGCTCTGACAGCCCTACCTTTCTCTGAGAGCTGGGACTTGCTCGTGCAGAGGTCAGGTGAGTACATGACTCTCAGCACAGCCTGCCTGATCATAGGCACATTTCTTCTGGAACATTCATAGTTTGATCCTTTGGACTCGGAATGGGATTGAAATGCAGGGTGCCACCTTGGTGAATAACTGGGGTTAGGTCCTGTTAGATCCTGGGATGGCCATGTGGTTAAATGCCAAGATACCTGAGATTTTCTTTAACTGTGCTGTTAAAGGCCATGAAGCTTCATGAAGCCCACATTCTCTTTCCTTAAATGCATCAAAACCATCTGGTTTGTAGCAAGTCTAGAATTAAAGAAATATAAGTCAGACCCAACATTTCTATGAGCCCTGCAGTTGGGTTAATGAATATTTATGAAACTCCTACTATGCATTGCATAGTTTCACTATTTCTTAGAGCTCTCATGACAACCCCAGGAAGCGCTAATTACCATCTCTATTTTTTAAAGTTAATTTTTATTGGAGTATAGTTGATTTACAGTGTTGTGTACCATCTCTGTTTTACAGATGAGAAATCAGAGGCTCACAGATGTTTAAAAAAATTCCTAAAAAATTTTTTAAAAAACAACAGCAAAAAATTCCTGAGGTTCTCAGTAAGTGGCAGAGCCGGATTCAAACACGCGTCTGTATGATTCCAGATCCCAGGCTTCTTCCACTACTAGTTAAAATAGTCACTGAATAGTCACTACAACATTGCAAAGTGAATATTATTACGTTGGTTTTACAGATGGAAACCTGAAGGTCAGAGAGAAGCAGGGCCTCACCCAACAAAATGGCTTCTAGAAGTCACAGAAGTCATCTCGAAGGATGACCTCAGATCTCGGTCTGATGGAGATCAGGGCAAACAGCCAGTCTTGGGGGAATAAAATGGCCTCTGTCCTTGCCAGTCTCCCCCTTCCCACCACACAACCAACCTCAGAAGACTCTCCAGTCCCACCCAGCCCACTTATCACATCCCTCTCTGTTCCAAACCTTTGCAGAAGTTTCCTTCTGCCTGAAACCCTTTCCCTCCAGCCTGCTAAGCTACTGTTCATCTCCAATGATGTCCAACTCAAATGGCTCTGGGTGGTAGTCATTAGAGCTGTCCATCGGCTATTCACAATTGTCTTGTAATTGGTAAAATTACACTTCCCCACTGAATCAATCCATTTAAGCTAAGTTATGCCACAATTACAAAGCATGCCCAAATCATACAAGTTCATAACTATAAAGATTTGTTTCTCACTCATCTTATGCTCCCACTGTGGGTCAGCTCTGGCTCTGTTCCATCATTCCAGGATTCAGGCTGAAGGAGCAGACCCTCATGGCACATTTCTACTAAAAATCAGTAGCTAAAACAAGTCCCATGGCCAAGCCTGATATCAGTGGGGAGAGGATTACAGAGAGAGACAGCAAACATTTTGGCAATAATACAGTCTATCACAGCCTCCCATCCCTTGAAGTTAGGTATGGCCATGTGACTTGCTTCAGCTAATGAAATGTGAGCTAAAGCAATACCTTACCTCCAGTAGGGAGCTTTAAGAGCCAGTGTGAATCGCCGTCTTTTCTTCTATATGAGCAATCAGTAGATGGTGGCTACTCCATCAGCCTGGGTCCCAGAGTGAGGACAGTGTAGAGCACAGCCCCCAGCCAACCCTTCCTGGATATACAGTTTGAGGAAATAACAACCTTATTGTTTAAGTACTGAGGTTTGAAGGTTGTTTGTTACTGCAGCAGCCTAAGCTAGACTGTCCAGCTCAATACACACCTCCTTTGGAAGACTTCACTGTGCTGACAGAGGACAGTGGGAGGTGCTCAGAACTGCACAGGGATTGACCAGTCAGGAAGCTGCTGGTTTTTAAGGGGGACTAAAATACCACCGGAAATGTGACAAGGTTAAGAACATGGTATTTACAGAATTACTATTCAGGAACGTACAATGCATTGTTCATTCATTCGTATATTAATCAATTCATTCAATAAATATTTATCAAGCACTTACCATGGGCCTGGGACAGTGTAGGCACTGAGGATACAGGAGCGAACAAACCAACATCTCCTCCTTCATGGAACTCACATTGGAGTAGTTGGAAAAGATGCATTGATAAGTCACTTGTGGGAGTGGTAAGCATGCTTGAACATGGGTAATGGCAGGACTTTTCCTCTGTAGCTGCAAGTGAGGGGAGGAGCTGAACTGTTCAGAACAGGAGAGGGAGAGCTGTGGGGAACCCCAGAGAAGGTGGAGAACAAGGGCACCTAGTGTCACAAATAGTCTCCATGCACTAGATACATAGGGAATAGTAACATGAGGGACGATATGGACCAGATCTTCAGCATTTTTCAAAATTCTCTTGACAAATTAAGACCTAAAAAACAAATAAACAAAAACAAACAAACAAAAAAAACCCCACTTCATTTTAGACCCAACATCTTTTTGCACTGGCTTGTGGAGGACTCTCTGTAAATACATAGCTGAGCAGGGTCCTATGGGGCCTTCCTGGGATGGACCCCTCCCCCATAACCTCTGCTGTAGCTCCTCTCTGAAGTACCCAGAGAGTATTTCATGCATATTTCCTGAGTTTTTCAGATGCTAAAACCACCACCAAATGGAAGAAATTAACTACTTGATGATCACGAGCACATAGTTCCCAGACCTTCTGGCGCCTAAGGATTGGTCACCACCAACAAATCAGAGCATGAGCTGATCACATACCCTGGGATGCTCCTCCCTCACCTGGCCTTTAAAAATGCTTTGCTGAAACCTTTAAGGAGTTTGGGTTCTGGGGGGGCATGAGCCACCCGTTCTCCTTGCATGGCCCTGCAATAAACTTTTCTCTGCTCCAAACTGCATTGTTTCCGTATTGTTTGGCCTTGCTGTGCATCAGGCACATGAACTTGTGTTCAATAACAAATAGTTTGACCAATCAGAGGATTTCAAGGTGCAGAGTTGGTTTTCCATCCCTCCATGATCAACCACCCACTGAACAGGTGGCCAAAACCAGGATACGGGTTTCACTATGCCTGTCTCCTTACTCCCCATCCAGGTGCCCATGGCAATTGTCTTCTGGCCACAGCCAAGTTTATTGTACTTTCAGGGAAGGTAAGTACCTGTTCATAGTTTAAATACCCGGTCCATTCAAAGAGATACCACTTCACATGCATTAGGATGGCTATTACCAAAAAAATTAAAAAGTGTTGGTGAGGATGTGGAGAAACTTGGACCCTTGTCTATTGCTGTCAGGGATGTAAAATGGGGCAGCGACTGTGTAAAAAAATTATGGCAGTTCCTAAAAAAATTTAAACACAGAATTATCATATGATTTGGTAATTCCTAAGTATATATCCAAGAAAAAATTGAAAGCAGGACTCAAACAGACATTTGTATGCCTATGCTCATAGCAGCATATTCACAATAGCTAAAAGTCCATCGATGCATATGTCCATCAACAAATGAATGGATAAACAAAATGTGGTATATCCGTGCAGTGGAATATTATTCACCTGTAAAAAGGAATAAAGCACTGACACATGGATGAACCTTGAAGACATTCTGCTCAGTGAAATAAGCCAGACACAAAGGGACAAATATTATATGATTCAACTTATAGGAAGTACCTAGATTAGTCAAGTTCATAGAGACAGCAAGTAAAATAGTGGTTACCAAGGGCTAGATGGGGACAGCATGGAAGGGACTGGAAAATGGGGAGTGATGGTTTAACCAGTACAGAGTTTCAGTTTGGGATGACAGAAAAGTTCTGGAGGTGGATGGGTTGATGGTTGCACAACAATGTGAGTGTACTTAATAACATTGAATTGTACACTCAAGGGTTAAAGTGGTAAATTTTATGTTATACATATTTTACCACAATTAAAAAAAAAACAGAACTCTGGTCCATTTGGGGCCACTGGGCAGAGAGAAGATCTTACTGAGGGCAGCTTCTCATGCTACCTCTATCCTCCTGCCTCCTGGGTTCTTACTCCCCACCACCAGCTTCAGCTATTGGTGGCAGCAGGAAGGGGTGGGCGAGCCCCGTTCCCCACTGATCAAGTCCATCCAACAAGAATCTGAGCTTGGTGATTTCCCACCCAATGGTTCAAGACCTGTTGGGATCCCAGATTCAGGAGATGCAATTCCTGAATTGCATGTTTATCTAGCTGACTTTATTTGCACACTCCGGAAGACAGAGAGCTCACTCCCTTTCAGTTCTTGAACAGCAACTCTGACTGATAGCAGTTTATTTCGACCTCCCACTTCTTGCTTCTAGCTCTGCTCTTTGAAACCACACAGTACAAATCAGTCTAAATTCTCTTCCCCGTGACAAGCCTCTGACAATGTGAAGGTCAAGATTGAGTCCACCTCTAGGGAAAATACCTTTAGCTCATTTCACAGATGAGAAAATCGAGGTCCAGAGAGATACTGGGAATTGCTCAAGATCACAAGCCCAAATTCCCACGTGACAGACAGCAGAGCAAGGGTCCTCTTGGAGTCTAACTAATACACAGCAAGGATGAGGAGGGATTCCCCAGACCCCCATCAGGCTCGAGACCCAGTCCTGGTTAGAGTTAGAGCTACGGTTAGTGGTCTCATGGCCAGAACCCCATTCCTCTTCCTTATCCTTCACAGGGAAATCTTCAAACTGATGGCGCAGTGGTTAAGAATCCACCTGCCAATGCAGGGGATACGGGTTCGAGCCCTTGTCCGGGAAGATCCCACATGCCTCGGAGCAACTAAGCCCATGTGCCACAACTACTGAGCCTGCATGTCACAACTACTGAAGCCCACACGCCTAGAGCCCGTGCTCTGCAATGAGAAGCCACTGCAATGAGAAGCCCATGCACCGCAACGAAGAGTAGCCCCTGCTCGCCACAACTAGAGAAAGCCCGCACACAGCAACGAAGACCCAACGCAGCCATAAATAATACATTAAAAAAAAATACCATGCATGTTTTTGTACTTCTACTGCAAATGCATATGCATATACCCACATATATATTATTTTGTGCATTTCAAAAAAACTAACATAAATCGTGTCATACCATATCATTTTGCAACTTGATTTTTTTCAGTCTTCAGTGTGTTTTTATGTTATCCTTATTGGTTTATGTAGCTCTACTTAAGTTATTTCAAATACTATAGGGTAGTCCACTATCTGAACACACCTCAGGTTATTTACCCATCCTTAACAGGGTGCTGATTAGATTTTTTGCACTTTTTACTATTATGGACAGAGCTGCAATGAACGTCCTTGTACATGTCTCCCTGTGCATGTGGGTGAGGTTTCTCTAGGGCAAACATCTATTGATGGAATTGCTCAATCATTGTTCTCATCTTCAAGCTTGCCCAATATTGCCACATTTCCCACCAAAATAATGACTCCAATATACACTCTTGCTGGAAATATGTGAGTTCCTGTTTCTCCACATCTTACCAACACAAATGTCATTAGCCTTAAAGACTAATTTTTAAGGAATCTATTTCCCAACCTCTATCCCCACTAGTTGTTGAATTTATGATTCCAATTTCTCTATTTTTACTTTTTTACTGTCTCATACACCATTTGTTGGAAAAGCATGTCTAAAAATCCCATTTTAGGGTCTTCCCTGGTGGTGCAGTGGTTGAGAGTCCGCCTGCCGATGCAGGGGACACGGGGTTCGTGCCCCGGTCCGGGAAGATCCCACATGCCGCAGAGCGGTTGGGCCCGTGAGCCATGGCCTCTGGGCCTGTGCGCCTGGAGCCTGTGCTCCGCAACGGGAGAGGCCACAACAGTGAGAGGCCCGCGTACCGCAAAAAAAAAAAAAAAAAAAAAAAAAAATCCCATTTTAATTGTAGATTTGTAGATTTCTCCTAGTCTGTTAATTTTTGCTTTAGTATAATTGGAGGCTACATTATTGGGTCCATAGAGCTTTGGGTTCATTATAACTTCCTGGTGAGTTGTTTATCATTAAATGATGATTCTCTTATATACCTAACAAAGACTTTTGCCTTAAAGTCTACCTTGTTTGTATCGATATTGACACACCAGCTTTCTCTAGGTTAGTGTCTGCCTATTATGTCTTTTCCACCAGTTTACAGGCATACCTCATTTTATTTTGCTTTGCTTTATTGTGCTGCACAGATACTGCTGTTTTTTTTACAAATTGAAGGTCTGTGGCAACCCTGAGTCAAGCAAGTCAATTGGCACCATTTTCCAACAGCTTTGGTCACTGATGGTTAGCATTTTTTAGCAATAAAGTATTTTAAATTAAGGTATGAACACTGTATTTTAGACATAATGCTATTGCACACAGTAGACTACAGTATAATATAGATATAACTTTCAAATGCACTGGGAAACCAAAATTTTGTGTAGCTCTTTTTTGCTGCATATTCACTTTATTGCAGTAGTTGGAACCAAACCTGCAATATCTCTGAGATATGCCTGTACTTTCTTCTTTTGTGTCACTGAGTTTTAGGTGTGACCCTTGTAAGTAGTATATAGACATATCTTTATAAAAAAATCTTATCAGAGAACTCTGGTTAATTAAATTCATTTGCATTTATTGTGATTAATGACAAACATGTATTTATTTCTACTATCTTATATTTTTGTTTCTCGTGTGGCTTTATGGAGATTTAATTTCTATACAATAAAGCATACCATATTATTTTGCATTTTCATTTCCCACCATTTTTCTTTGATTTTTTTTGTTTATATATAATGTAATAAACTAAATCGGAAATGAGTTAATACATGTAAAGTGCTTAGAAAAGAGCCCAGCACAAAGTGCTCAAAAAAATATATGTATTAGTTACCATTATAACAATTATTGTTATTTACAGTTGTTTAGTCTATATCAGTCTCTTAGGTGAGGTGGAATGACAGAGAAAATGAATCAAACAAACTGCTTTCCCTCAAGCATCCTGAAATCCAGTGCTAGAGACAGAGATATACAACAAGGAGAGAGGGGAAAGTAATAGGAATGGAAAAATAAATGATGCTCAAAGAGGGTAAATGACTTGCAAAGTTTTGCAGCTGGTAAGTGACAGAACTGGGATTTGAGCTCATTACTATCACATTCCTAAGCCTGAATTCTTAAGACTTAGTCCTTACCTTACTGCTTTGTAATGAACTTATGAGACCATGCATGTAAAGCATTTCGCACATATTAAGAGTCCAGTAAATTACAGATGAGAATGACTGTGATAGCGATGATAGTGATGGTGGTGATGAGGATGATGGTGGTGGTAATGGTAGAGATGGTAATAGTGGGAGTGATTGTGATGAGGATGGTAATGATGATGGTGGCGGTGGGGTACTAATGGGGATGCTATTGATGATGGTGGTGGTGGTGACGGTGATGCTTAGGTTAACCAACCATCCCCTAGTTTGCCCAGGACTGTTCTGGTTTCAGCACCAAAAGTCCTGAATCCCAGGAAATCTCTCAGACCCAGGCAAATCACAACAGCTGGTCACCTTAGTGATGGCAATGGTGATGATGGAATGTCCAGGAGGCCTTTTAGAAACAATCTAATCCAAGGGATCTAAACTTTTCTTGATCATAGACCATTTTGAGAATCAAGTGAAAGTTATTATTCCTTTCTTCTCTTATCAAAGTATTTTGCAGGCTAAGAATATCTGATCTCCCCCAATCATTCCATTTCTCAGATCGGGAAACTGAGGTCTTTGCCTCAGAGATTTGGTCCCAGCATGGACAGGTCCTCTGCTAACATTGAAGTGTGCAAGGAAGCATCTGCATCTGCTCTCTGATGGCTCAGGGCTGTCCTGGTTTTATATTCTATAAGGAAGAGAGGACCTTCTCGCTCCTTCATGACCTATCTGAGAGTTGTGTGTGGGCAGATGAAATGATCTTACAAGTCCCTGAGAATAAAACCCAGAGAATAAAACCCAAATGGATTGAACAAGAGTGTGAAGACAGTTTTCTGGATACTAACCCACTCTCCCACGCAAAACGGCTCCTGGGTTAAGTCGAAGTTCAGGTAAATGAAGCCAAATTCATGAACTCATGGAAGCACACAGATTACAGAGAAAGGTGGATGAGTAGAGAAATTAGCCTTACTGGTTTGTCTAAGACTGAGGAGGGATTCCCAGAATGTGGAAACCAGGACTGAATATAACACATTCATGAAAGATCCACAGAGATGCAGTGGACACTCTTTTGTGACCTTCCCGGCACCCATTCCCCACCTTCCCTATCATATCAGAATTTTCCAACCATTAGAAGTTGGATAATACTAATCTCACCTCTGGGTGGGGTGGCAATGAATGACTTACCTGCTTGACCTGGGGGCCACAGATAGAATTCGGGATGTCCGTGAACCCATATAGGAAAGTACTTATATCTTTATTTTCACCAGCCTCACACTCCAATTTATTATTTTCTTTCATTATAAATACAGGTAGCAAACCACAGTCACATGATCAGTACTTGTATCTGTCACCAGTGGAAATCACAGATATTCATATCACATTGCAGTGGTTGCAAACCTCTCAAAATATCCTTTATGTTCATTATTACTTCTAAATTAGAGTAATTATTAAATTTGCTGCTGAATACATGTGATCAAAATGTTCTCATCTGATGCTCCTGCAATATTGCCAGCCAATATCAGGCAACTCTGTGCCTAGTAGATGTTCAGTCACCAAACAGTTATGTCTCGTGGTCTCATACCAGTGACCCAGGTATGTTAATTGCTTTCCAGGCTCCTTTCCCTTCCTAGTTTGTTGATCAACCAGCGGA
>NW_006796548.1:153758-173693 GCF_000442215.2 Lipotes vexillifer | reverse complement strand
CCAGGCTCCGTTCCCTACATAGTTTGTTGATCAACAAGTGGAAGGCAGTAAGTCAAAGTTCACCTCACTGTTTAAGGTTCTTATTAAAACTGGGTAAGTGTCTCATGTTGATGTGTCATTTTAAAATAAAATTAAAGCTTTGACTTGTTGGTATTTAAAATATCTTATTACATTAAGTATCTATAAAAATACATATTTACCCCATCATAAGTTTGTTTATTCATTATTTTAATATAACTGATTACCTTTGTAGTCTTATATATTTTATTTTGTGCATTTAAAACATTCTGAGGAGTTCTTAAGCTTCACCAGACTGTCAGAGGCCCATGGCACAGAACAGGTTAAGAACCACTGGCTGGCCCGCCCTCCAATCCTGTTTTTTTTAAGTTTAATTCATTATTTATTATTTTATTCCTCTTTTATTTATTCTTCAGAGCATATCTCAGCTTTTAATACACTATATAGTCCATATTTTAAAATCATCTGGGACTTCCCTGGTGGTCCAGCGGTAAAGAATCCGCCTTGCAATGCAGGGGGCCCCGGTTCGATCTCTGGTCGGGGAACTAAGATTCCACATGCTGTGGGGCAACTAAGCCCGCGCGCCACAACTATTGAGCTCGAGCTCCTCAACTAGAGAGCCCGCCTGCTGCAAACTACAGAGCCCACGTGCCCTGGAGCCTGCACTCCACGACTAGAGAGAGAAAACCCACACGCCACAACTAGAGAGAAGCCCGTGCACCACAGCTAAGACCCGACGCTGCCAAAAATAAATAAATACATCTTTAAAAAATAAAAATAAAATAAAATCATCTGTTCATCTTCACTAGAAAATAAAACCCACGAGGACAGAAAAAAATGAAAGCAACATTGGAGAAAGAAATCAGATCAGTGAGATGACAAGAAATTAGGCCCTTGATGACATTGTTGGGCAACTTGATCAAGCCTCATCTTCTGCGAGACCTACTTCTGACTTTCTTAGTTGCATGAACAAATAGACTCTATTTGTTTTTAAACAAATTTGAATTGGCTGTTCAGTTGGCTATAACTAAAAGTATCCTAAGTGACATACAGGCAATAAGCAGAAACACATTTAATTAATTCATACAACAAACATTTAACCAGCCCCTACACTATACCTAGTCACTGGGCATACACGAAGGTTAATAGAACCCTGCGCTCCTGGAACACATCCCTTCCAGTAAGAAAGACAGAAAAGAGCACATGTATCACAATACTGTGTGTGATGGATACACTGGGACAGCACCCTCCTTCCAGTGTGCTCTCACAGGGCCCTTGGCAGCCAGGACTCAGGGGATTTATGTAAAGGGCAATCAGATTCACTCACACCAGATTCAGGAAAATGGAAGCGAGATGGAGGCCAGCATCCCGTTGTTTATGCCATTTCGCCTAGCAGCACAATTGTGGAGACATTTGGTTTTTCAGAAGCACAGTTAGTAACGATGTGGTTTCCCTTGCTTAGTAGACATTAAGAATAAGACTGGACACTCATTCATTCTGCTACCAAGGATTATAGCAGGCATGGCTTGGTACAGTAGTAGCAGCTTCTTAGCTGTGGCAGTGATGTGATTCTGGAGCCTAACCTTTCTAATTAGAGCCGTGCTCTTGATTGTCGAGTTCTGAGAGTTGTTCTTGAAAATTCGAACTGGAGCCCATTTCTTCAGCTCACCCAATCATTCTGTGAGCCACTTAATACCTTGAAAAATTCCTTCCTGCTTAGACTAGCCAGCACGCAACTGAATCCTGATTGAAACACAATGTGTTCAGTGATATAACTGCATTTTAAATAAGCCTAGAGCAGTCACGGTGTTCCAAAGAAAAGCCAGTGATGGAACTAGATTCTGAAGGAAGAGTAAGGGTTGATAAGACAAATAATAGCAGTGGTCATATGAGTATGAGCATAGACCTAACTATGAAAAGTAGCACAACAAAGTTTCCAGAAGAAAAAATTAAAGAATATATTTCTGACCTTGGGGGAGGCAAAAGTTTCATAAGCAGGGCAAAATAAGCATCGTAAAAGAAAAGAATAATAAACTGGATTCCATTAAAATTAAGAATTACTGTTCATCAGAAGACAACAGTAAGGGAGTGAAAAGATAAGACAGAGATTGGTGAAGATATTTGCAAAACGTATGTCAATAAAAGGACGCACTTCTCAAGAAGCATCTACAAGATGACCCAATTTAAAAATGGGCAATAGAGTTCAACAGATATACAGTGGAATATTATTCAGCCTTTAAAAAGAAGGAAATCTTGACATCTGTAACAACATGAATAAAATTGGATGTCACTGTGTTAAGTATAATAAGCCAGACAGAAAAAGACAAATATTGTGTGGTACGATATTACTGACATATAAAATCTAAAAAGAAAAAAATGTTAAACTCATAAAAACAGAGTACAATGGTGATTGTTAGGGGCTGGGGGGGAGGAGCAATCAGAAATGACTGGTCAAAAAGAACAAGCTTTCAGTTATAAGATGAATAAATTCTGAGGATCTAATGTACACTAATGTATGGCATGTATGGCATGGTGACTATGGTTAATAATACTGTCTTATATACTTGAAATTTGCTGAGAGAGTAGCTCTTAAGCATTCTCATTCCCCCCTCCCCCGCCAAAAGGAACTCTATGAGGTGATGAATGTGTTCAAAAACTTAATTGTGGGAATAGTTTTATAGTGTATATGTATATCAATCATCACTTTATCAGATGTATACTTTAAATACATTACAATTTCATTTGCCAATCATACCTCGATAAAGCCGGGGGAAATAAGTTAAACAAGCACTTCACACACACACGCACACGCACACACACAAAAGGGTATTCAACTGTCCAGTAAGCATATAAAACAGTGCCCAACATCACTGGTCCTCAGGGAAATGTAAATTAAGAACATGTGATACTGGGACTTCCCTGGCAGTCCAGTGGTTAGGACTCTGCGCTTCCACTGCAGGGGGCCCAGGTTCGATCCCTGGTCGAGGAACTAAGATCCCGCATGCCGCGTGTTGCGGCCAAAAAAATAAAGATCGCGTGATACCACTGCACTCCTGCTTCAGGCATCAGCTCAAGTAGCACTTCCTCAGTGAAGCCATCCATCCCTTTTCAGGCAGGTTGAATCTTCTTGCTATGGAAGCTCATAGCTCTGGCTACCTTTACATCATAGCCCTTGACACATTTACAACTTCACATGTGTTTGTGTGGCTATTGGGTTTATACCCATCTCCTCCACTGGACTATCAGCCCCGGGATGGTAGGCACGATGTCTGCTGCTGACCATTGTGTCCTCAGTGCCTGGAACAAGGCCAGGCACAGGATAGGTGCACAATACATAGTTGGTGAATGAATGAATGAACAGAGTGAGTGAGTGAATGAAGGAAGAAGGCGTTATTATTGCCATTTTACAGGAGAGGAAACTGAGTCTCCATTTCAAGAAATGTGTCCAAAGTCACCTTATTCACCTGTAGTCATTATGCACCTACTAGGGAGTGGATCAGTTGTCCTGCCTTGGTTACTGAATGTTCTAAAGACTCTTAGCTGGGTGGAGGCATCTCACTCAGACTGTGCTGGGTGCTCTTAAGAGCTCTCAGAAAAGCCTAAACAGTACAATAAGATGAGGTCATGGCTCAGGCTGGCCTGTCTCCAGGCACTAGTTAAGATCTTGGGATTCAACTCAGAGAAGAGACCAACCCAGTGCACATTCTGGCTTACTGCCCAGAGGAGAGTTGGTACAGGACGCCATGGTGTTCTGCCCTCTCTCTCTGGGCAGCCAGTGGCATGGTGTAGCCTCATATCAGGGTGGGACATCCACACATTCACAAACACACAATTTTAGCACCTGCTTCTATGTGTGTATATACCCAAGAGATATGAAAACAGGTATTCAAACAAACACTTGTACATGAATGCTCATAGCAACATTACTCATAATAGTTAAAAAGTGGAAACGACCCAAATATTCGTAAACAAAATGTGGTGTATCCATACCCTGGAATATCATCCAGCCGTAAAAAGGAATGAAGTGCTGATACCTGCTACAACATGGATGAACCTCAACAACATTATGCTAAGTGAAAGAAGCCAGACACAAAAGGTCGCATATTCCATTTATACTCAATGTCCAGAATAGGTAAATTCATAAGAGATAAAGAGCAGATTAGTGGTGGCCAAGGGCTGAGGGGAGGAGGGAATGAGGAGTGACTGCTTAATGGGTACGGGGTTTCCTTTTGGGGAAATGAAAATATTCTGGAACTAGATAAAGGTGATGCTTGAACAACGTTGTGAATGTATGAAATGATACTGGAGGGTACACCTTAAAATTGTTAATTTCCTGTTAATTTACCTCAATTTTAAAATTTTGTTTTAAATATCTAAAATCTGACCACGGGATTATTAAGGAACATGCAATGAGTTAATATATTCGAAGCGTTTAGAAAAGTGCTTATTTCATGCTATATACTTAATAAATGATGATTATTAACTACTTAATTATATATTCATTTTAGAGAAGGAGAAACTGAGGCAGAGAATGACAAAGTGACTTGCCCAAACTTACACAGCTAAAAAAATGGACAAGCCTGGATGAAAATCCAGTCTTGCTTGGCTCCAGAGTCCCAGCTCTTTCTGCAACACAACCCTGCCCCTCCCTGAAGGTTGCTGTATCAACCAGAGTTCCATCAAGAAAACAAAAGCCACTCTAGGAATTTCAAGCAGGAAGGAATTTAATACAGGGAATTAGATGTTTGCAAAGAAGGTATCAGGAGTAAAGTCAGGAGATGCCACCAGCTTCTAGGGTCAAAAGTCACAGTGTAGCTAGATATGAAGAGTTAGAATGTTGTTGCTGCCACCTGGAGTCATGAAACTATAGTAAAGCCTGTCCCACATTGCAGTCAGTGCTGTCCTGCAGTCCCGAGGCCAAAGACTGGCAGTGGGACGGGGGATGGAGTCATCCACCTGCTGTAAAAACTTACATCTGCAGAAGGCCACACATCTATCATGGCTGCCAAAGAAGGAAAGATGGATTCCACCCTCTTCCACCTTCTAAATATCATGTGAGCACGTTTCTTCAGGACACTCTGAACTGTACCCATAATCTTGCCAGTAAAAGAGTCTGGATGGAACATCTAGTTCCTGAGCTTAAAACCCAGGAACCCAGTGAGAACACAGAATGGGGTGGCACGGCTGCCAAGTGCCAACAGTCACGTTCATGCACAGGTTCCAAGGTCAGGTCTACTCTGTGTTCACCCCTGAGCTAGGCACACCTGTAGGTATCCTTTTACTCTTCCAACTACTACTAGTACCTATTGAGGGCTTATTGTGCCAGGCCCCGTGCTTAGCCCTGGGAATATAGCAGTGAAAGGGCCCAAGGGTAGTGGGGACTCCATCTGGAAGACAGACATGGTCAGACATGGTCAGTCTGGCCACTAGAGGAGACTTCTGCCAAGGGAAACGTACCCACTCAACACACGTTCATTGAGCACCTATTATATGCAGACTGTGTGAGGCACTGGGGATACAGTGGTGAATACAACAACATGCATGCCCATGTACTTTTCTGTATTCTCCCCCAGGAAGAATCATCCAGTCTAGTAATTGTACATGTATCTTTTATAAGTGAATGGCTCCAGCCCTGGCGTCTCTCCTAAGCTCGAGACTCTTATATCTAACTGCTGGCTTGGCCTCATCATAATCATAACAACAGTACATATAATACATACTTTCCCAAGCACTGTACATAAATTCACTAATTTCATCCTCATTAATCCTATGATATGAGTACCATAATTATTCTCATTTTACAGATGATAAAATTAAGGCATTGGTTTAAAGTAGATTAAAGTAACTTGGCCATACAGTTACTAAAAGGCCAGAAATCCAGCCCAGCCAGTCTGGCTCCAGAGCCCTTGCTCTCAACCCCTGAACTATGCAGCCTCTCAGTAGCTCCCCTTGGATGTTCTAACATCCCAAACAGAAATCTGATGACCTCTCCTCTCCGAATCCAGCTCCAGTTGTCCACATTGCAATAGATAACATTCACCCAGTTGCTCAGGCCAAAAGCCAGGGCTCATCCTTGATTCTTCTCTTTTATTCACACCCCCATGTCTAACCCATCAGCAATTTCTACTGGTTTTACCGCCAAAAAATTTCCCAACTCAGCTCACATTGCACCATCTCCTGGGCTGTCACACTAGTCAGTCACCTCCTTCCCTGTCTACTATGGTCACCTCCCAAATGGTCACCCTGATCCCACTCTGACCTTCTTCCACCCCCTGACATCATACTGTCTTTCAAAACATAAACCAGGGACTTCCCTGGTGGCACAGTGGTTAAGAACCCACCTGCCAATGCAGGGGACATGGGTTCGAGCCCTGGTCCGGGAAGATCCCACATGCCGCGGAGCAACTGAGCCCGTGCGCCACAACTACTGAGCCTGCGCTCTAGAGCACGCGAGCCACAACTACTGAGCCCGCGTGCCACAACTACTGAAGCCCACGTGCCTCTTAGAGCCCGTGCTCTGCAACAAGAGAAGCCACCGCAATGAGAAGCCCACACACCACAACGAAGAGTAGCCCCCGCTCGCTGCAACTAGAGAGAAAGCCCGCGCACAGCAACGAACACCCAACGCAGCCAAAAATAAATAAATTTAAAATTTTAAAAAAATTAGTTCCTTTAAAAAAAACAAAATCTAAAACAAATAATAAAACATACACCGGTCACATCATGTCCCTGCTTCAGGGCCTCTGACAGCCTCTCACTGTACTCAGAATTAAATCCGACTCCTTAGCATGGCCTCCAAGGCCCTAACTGATGTGCCTCAGCCTATGCTTTCCCTCCCTGCTCCACCACTGCCCCAAATCACTCTGCTCCAGCCACACTGTCCTGACAGCTGTTCCTCAAACACTCCAAGCTCCTTCCAACCTCAGGGCCTCTACACCTGCTTGGAATTCTCTTCCCCAGACCCTCCTATGCCTGCCCTCTTCTCCGTCAGGTCTCAGCTCAAATGTCACCCCCTCACAGAGGCTTCCCCTAACTCCTTCCTAACCCTGGCTCAGGAAATGTATACATAGTTGGAAAGATAGCTTTCCAACTATCCATCCATTCCTTTACTCTGTTCTATTTTCATAATGCTTTCCATTATCTGAAATTACCTGATTTATTAATTTGTTGACCTGTTTGTGTGTTTCCTTAATATTTACTGAGCCCCTACTTTGTGCTGTCACATTGTTGACTTTAAAATAAAACAGTCAGCTATTTTACCAGCAAAAGTGGGTTTATTTGGGAAGAGCAGAGCATTGCAAATCCAGACAAGCAAGCCGCAGCAAAAACCACAGGCAAGTCCAACAAACAAAGGAAAGGAACTTTACCTTATAGAGATAAAGGAGGAAGTTGGAAGGGGTTGTTCTGAACCGAAGTCCATTGGATGAAAGTGAGAGTTCAGGGTGATGATGGGTTCTCATTGGCTGAGTTGCTAGGGTAGTTGATTTCTTGTAGGAGGTGCGAGGTGCCTCTTTTCCTGTTGGCGCCTATAATTGATGATTCTTCCCTGTTGAATAGTATTCTGTTGGGGTCTGTAACTGACCTGGAGTGGTACTTTGAAAGCTTCCTCTTCTGGCCTCTGGACTTCATTGCAGTGAAGTTTCCTTTATTAATTTTCACACTATGAAGGGCTGTTATCTCCAGCACCAAGAACACATGCCCCTTAAATATCTGATGAGAGGATGTGAATTTGTCCAGGCTCTGAGAGAATAGACATTGGTTGGATATCAGGTGTAACTGGAGGATGGGAAGCACCTAACAGAGGACTCGGTCTAGCTTGGGGGTCAGGACAGCTGAGCTAAGACTTGAAGGATTTAGGTGCAGGGAACAGAAAGTAAGTATTCTAGCTAAACAGAAAGGAATCCGTTACAGAATGTTATGTATTATAAATAATCAGGAGACCTGATTATTTCAAGAGAGCTGCCCCTGGCTCCAGACCCTCACCACCCCTGCTGAAGCCACCAGGATCAGGGAGCCCCGGCTGCCACCACTGCCTGTCATAGTGGATCAGCACCACCAGCATCTGCACAGCCCAGCCCCACCTCTCACCCCACCTGAACCTGGTGCCCACATGCTGGAAATGACCACAGAAAAAAAACCAAACATCTGCAGACAATGCTTGTCTGCGGAAACTCACTTCCACCTTCCAAAAGGTCATCTAAGTGTCTCCAATTGGCTGAAGCTAAGTCACACACAGAACTCTAGCTCTAAGTGAAAGGGCGTCTGGGAAGTGTGTTTTCAGCTTTCTAGTTCCTGCATTAAGGCAGGTCCAGAGAGGAGGGGTGAATGGATATTGAGTGACAGTCCATTGTATGCATCACCGTGTGTATGCATGTGTGTGCCTTGTACGCATGCATGCATGTGTGCATGTGTGTGACGGGTCACAATAGGAGGAGGAACAGGCCATCAAGACCAGAGAGAAGGAGGCATTCTCAAAAAGACCATCACAAACATTTCCTCTGTGAGGACCCAGATCAGAGCTCCTGAGGGCCTTTCAGCCGAGGTAGGAGAACAGGCTTTAACTGTCCAATGGTTTAGTCCTACTTCCTTATATTACTAATGGGAAAAGCAAAGCCAAAGGAGTTACGTCCTTGCCTAAGGCCACACTGCAAGTCGAGACATTGGCCTACACCCAGCCAGGTCCCTGGGGGTTAAGGTCTGTGTTTTCCCCTTGAGGTGTGACCAGGTTCCCAGGTGGGCGCCCAGCCACGGGGATGCCTGGCTGCACAGCCCTCCCCCCGCTCAGCAGGATTCGTTTCTGGTCTTTCCAGGGCACGCTCCAATGTATTTCAATAACAGCAAACATTTACAGATGCCTCCTCTGAGCCAGGCAGTGTGGCAGGTGGCGGTGGGAGCTGTATGAACACATAGGTTGTGATTCTTCCCTCCAGCGGTCCCTAGCCTTGTGGGCGAGTCGGGTGAATAATCCCGACAGAGTCAGGAGGCCAAAGGGAGGGAGGGGGCACTGAGGGGGCAACCTAACTGCTGTCAATAAGGACACTGAGACTCAGAGAGGATCCCTGACCTGACCAAGGTCACACAGCCCATAAGTGGCTGAGCCCAGAATTTGAACTCAATATATTTTGTTAATCTGAAACAACAAAACAGTTATTTTACCAGCAAAATGGGTTTATTGGGAAGCAGCAAAGAACTACGGTAAACCACTGGCAAGTCAGGTAAAGGGAAGGAGAGGAAACTTTTATAGAGAAGGGGAAGTTGGGAGGGGCCGTTATAAACAACAAGTCCATTGGAGGAAACTGGGAGTTCAAAGAATAGTGGCTTTTCATTGGCTGAGCTGTGTCAGTCTCTCATTGGTCCAGCTGTTTTCAGTGGAGGAGAAAATCTTTCTTCCTCCTGCTGCAGGTAGTAAAGTAGTTCATTTCCTGCTGGAGATGCAAGGTTATGTCTCTTTCCATTGGGAATCAGTATTGATGGAGTGATACCCTTATGAGAGCTCCCCGTTTTGGCTTCCGACTCCATTTTAGTGAGGTTTCCCTTCTTTCATTAATTTTCACAGTTGAATCGAACCCCGTGATTTTAGAATATAGGAGGCAGGTAGCAGAGAGTGTGGACTTAGATGTCACTTAGACCTGTGTCCAAATCCTAGACTCAGCCCCTTACCAGCTGTGTGTGGTGGGTGAGTTATAAGCCTTTCCTTGCCTTGGTTTTCTCATACATAAAATGAGGCCATGAATATTTCTTCCTTGTGGAAAAGGTGGGAAGGTTAGGTGAGTTAATGCACGGAAATGGTTGAGCCCGTGCATGTAGGAAATCCTCAATAAGTGCTAGCTCTGTTTATTCTAAATCAACCTCCAGGCTCCAGGCTGCTCCAGGCTATAAGTGTGCGTAGAGGCAAGGTGGCTCTTCTTGGGTCTTCTAAGATGCAGAAGCCACGTCTCTTTTCCAGGCTGACCTTGTATGTAATGAGAATTTAATGGTTACCAGGGGCTGGGGGTGGGGAGGTATTGGTCAAAGGGTACAAACTCCCAGTTATAAGATTAGCAAGTTTGGGGATCTAATACACAGCTTGGTAATTAAAGCTAATGATACTGTATCATATCCTTGGGTGTTACTAAGAGAGTAGATCTTAAGTGTTCTCACCATAAAAAAGAAATGATAACTATGTGATGGGATGCAGGTGGTAGCTAATACTATGGTGGTAATCATTTTACAATTTATAAATGTGTCAGATGGACACATGCACCTTGAACCAACACAATGTTATGTGTCAATTATATCTCAGTGAAGCTAGAAAAATAAAATAAAACTTAACCTTGCCAAAAAGAGGTCTGACCTTTGCTCTCACCTTCTGGACGGTAATCTTTGTTTGCCTGGGGAGTCTGGGACTAGCCAGATAGTAACAATGTGATTTTTCTTAAAAATATGTTTCTTCTTGTAAAATCAACATCCTAATAACTTGGCTAAGCCAGTGCAGCTGGACTGCAGCTGGTGGCACGGAGCCAGCTGCGCCCCAGGGTTGGTCAACCAGCTGCAAAGGCCCCTGGGCCACTGGCCCAACCAGCCAAAGGCTAAGAGGTGGCAGTTTTAATGTCACACGTTGGAAAAGTGCCATCTTGACCACACTTTCTGGCAGCATTCGATATTCTCAGAGGGGGGCCTAAAATTTTGTAGGCAAGCCCCACGGGTGGGTGATGCTGCAGAAGTGGGTGATGCCGTTGATGGCGTTCAGGGAAAAGAGGAAGGAGGCCGTCAACTTGCCCCAGAACATCAGGGTGAGGCCGATGAGCGTGACCTGGCTCCTGAGAAGGATCCGGAAGTTCAGGAGGCCCCCAGAGGAGAAGGTGAACGAGACAAGGAACAGGGTGGAGCCTATGGCCCATTCGCACCATGAATGGGGGTCCTCACACACCTGGGACACCATGAGGAGCTCCAGGACCAAGATGGCAACCCCCACGGCCAAGGTGGCCACGCTGTGGGCCACGGCCATGCCTGAGGCCAGCCTGGGCACGTGGGCCTGACTCAGGTCTTGGAGACAGTGCAGCCCAGTCTGGTTGGAGGCGGTGCAGAAGCGCCACAGCCGGAAGAGGCAGTTGTCGGCCAGGAGCCAGTGGTCGTCACAGATGGAGATGGAGGAGAGGGCCACAGGCAGAGGGAGACACGAGACGATGAGGGCCCGGATGAAGGATTCAAAGAAGGGCCGGTGGGGCCTCCTTTGGGCCAGCAGCCTCTGGGCTTGCACGCAAAGCCTGCAAGGACCGTCCATTCGGGAGACGAGGAGGCGAGCTGGTGGGATGCATCCACTAAAGGAAGCTCACCCACAGGGCAGTGGTCCTGCCAGGGTGCTGACTGCCCTTTGCAGAGCCTCACGCCTGAGGAGAGGGGTGGGAAGGGGTCAGTTCTCAAACAAACACCTTGCACCCCTCTGCACGCTACCGAGGGCTGTCATCCTGTGCGGGGGCTTGGCCGTGTGCTCCTGCCTGGCTCCCTCACACCTCTCTGCTCAGTAACAATGTGATTTAGGATGGGGGCTGGCCATACCAGAAAGACCAACCGCATGACTTAGGGTGCGGGCTTTGGGTCACACAGTATCCATTGACCAATAAGTCCAATCAATCAATCAATCAATCATGCCTACCCAGTGGAGGCCCAATCAAAACTCTGAATGCCGGAGGCTCAGGTGAGCTGCCCTTGTTGGCAGCGCTCTGTGCATATTGTCACTCATGGATGCAGGGAAATGAACACACCCTGACTTCACATGGACAGGACAGTGGAAGCTCAGCTGATGTGTCCCCAGAATCCACTCTATTCCTGTCTTCTCTTGGCTGTCTTCTCTTGGCTGGTTTGACTCTGTCATTTCCCTGTAATAAACTGTAACTGTGAGTAGAATAGCTTTCACTGAGTTCTGTGAGTTCTCCTAGTGAATGATCAAACTTAAGGGCAGTTTTGGAAACCCCTGAACCTGCAATTGGTGTCAGAAGTGACGGTGGTCTTGTGGCCTGTGTTGTCTTTAAACTGTACAGTTGACTAAACTCCCACACACTGGCATGTTGAACAAATGAATAAGTGAGTGGGTTGTCCTGAATTGCTCACAGTCAAAGTCAAACAAGTACCCTAAGCCTCTGGGGTAGGGACTCTTTTTTTTTTTTTTTTTTTTTTTTTGCGGTACGCGGGCCTCTCACTCTTATGGCCTCTTCTGCTGCGGAGCAACAGGCTCCGGACGCGCAGGCTCAGCGGCCATGGCTCACAGGCCCAGCCGCTCCGCGGCATGTGGGATCTTCCCGGACCGGGGCACGAACCCGTGTCCCCTGCATCGGCAGGCAGACTCTCAACCACTGCGCCACCAGGGAAGCCCTGGGGTAGGGACTCTTATCACCCCTTTCACAGGCAAGGAAGCTGAGGCTCAGAGAAGTGAAGCAAGTGGAGGGGCCAGGATGGGAACCAAACCTTCTGGACTCCAGCTCAGGATCTGACCACCATAGGGTACCCCCTCCCCCCCAACAAGGGCCCTTCCACCCTCACAAGCCAGGACCTCACCAGCCCAGGACCCTCTGGGAAACAGAACAGATAAGGGCTAAGACAGACCAAGCCTTCAGCCCCAGAGGCATTTCAGAGGAGGGTGGGCAGGTCTCGGGCCTTCCCAGTGCCCTGTCCACAGCCTACCTGGCCTTGCATCAGGCTGCAACTCAGATGTCTTCATGGTCAGGCAGCTCACTTAAAAGATGAAGCAGGGACTTCCCTGGTGGCACAGTGGTTAAGAATTCGCCTGCCAATGCAGGGGACACGGGTTCGAGCCCTGGTCCGGGAAGATCCCACATACTGCAGAGCAACTAAGCCCGTGCACCACAACTACTGAGCCTGCACTCTAGAGCCCGCTAGCCACAACTACTGAGCCCACGTGCCACAACTACTGAAGCCCGCGTGCCTAGAGCCTGTGCTCCACAACAAGAGAAGCCACGACAATGAGAAGCCCGCGCACCGCATAGCCCCTGCTCGCTGCAACTAGAGAAAGCCCATATGCAGCAAGAAAGACCCAACACAGCCAAAATTAATAAATAAATAAATTTATTAAAAAAAAGATGAAGCAGCAGGGGGATGCTGAGGAGGGGCAGGGGAAGCTGAGGTAGACGGAAGGTGCGCTCCAGAGCAAGGCACCATAATCTTTGTTGAGGTTCTTGTTGTTTTAAACATAGAACAAGGGCCAAACCAGACACGAATTCCGGTCACCAGTCTGCGACCTCTGAACTCCATAGCCTGAACCTCCCCACCTCCACCACTTGACCCCTCACCACGCTGCTCGAGCTCCTCAGCTCCTGGATGGTCCTGTCCTCTTACTGCAGAGCCACTGCCATGCAGTTCTCTGCCCTGGGCAGTCTTCCTGTGCTCTTTGAACCACCCAATTCCCACCTATTTTGCTGGTCTCAGCTTCAAAGCCATTCTTCGGAATTTTCCTCTGACCCTGCACATTCAGTACCAGAACCCAGGCCTCTTGACCTCAACCCAGGGCTCTGGCCCTTCCTACTCTGCTATAAACTCTCTGTCCCCTAGGCTTTCTCATGGCTACTCCAGAATCAACTAATACTCATTTAGATGATCAGTCAATCAACTAACGTTTCTCTTATTGGGCACTTTCTGTTTATCAGGCTCTGTTCTAGGCACCAGGGAAATGATAAACAACGAGAGTAGGTTCTCACCCTCATTGACCTTAGGGGAAGTCAGACAATACAGCGATCATCACACAGATAGATACATAATCACACACTGTAATAAAGACTATGTATGCAGAGAAGTGGAGAGTTTTTAAGAAAACTAAGAGAAATGGGAAGGCTAATTTAGACTGGGGATCAGAGAAGACTGGGGAGTCAAGGTCTCCATCTTTTTTTTCTCTTATGAATTTCTTTCTCTGTACACTAATAGACTTGCTATTGGCGTTGAAGTTCCTTGCTCCAGGCTCGGTACACAGGAACTGTTCAATAAATGTTGGCTCCTGTTACAAATTTTCTCCCTACCTCCGGCCACCTGTCACTCACATCCTCCTCCAGAGGCAAAGGACAGGTGTCTCTGGAGGTAGAGGGAAGGCTAAGGTGACCTCATCTTTTGGCCTAGACTTTTGTCTCAGTCCCCAAGGACTGATAGCCAGAAAAAGGAAGGAGGCACCCTTTGACTCCTACGGTGAGCCGAGCATGGTGCCAGGCCCTTTACAGATGTGCTTTCACTGACCACGGCAACATCCCATGGGGTGGGTGCTAGTACAATCCCCATTCTGCAGATGGGGAAACTGAGACCCAGAGAGGTGAGGGTAGCTCATGGGCAAAACTGAGATAAGAACCTAGAGTATCTTGGCTCTGGAGTCCACGTTCTTCCTGCAGCTCAGCAAGCTGCCAGAATAAACACAGTGGCTGGTAGTAGGAAAGACAAAAGCAAACAAACAAAATAACCACTGAAAACAATGTGGAGGCCTGTTAACTGAGGATTAGTTAAATTAATGATAGAATATTCACTCAATAGAATCCTGTGCTGCTGCTTGAAAAAATGAAATAGATGAATGCTTTCCACACTCCTGTACTGTTTTTGGGGGGGACCGGGTTGCCATAAATCAGCCTATATCTACAGCTATTTTAAAGGGGGTATCAAGCTCAATTCACAGGTGTGGAAGAAACAGAATATCTGTTTTTTTTTAATTTTTATTTTTACATTTTTTATTTTTTGGCTGCGTTGGGTCTTCATTGCTGAACGCGGGCTTTCTCTAGTTGCAGCGAGCGGGAGCTACTCTTCGTTGCGGTGCACAGGCTTCTCATTGCGGTGGCTTCTCTTGTTGCGGAGCACGGGCTCTAGGTGCGTGGGCTTCAGTAATTGTGGCACGCGGGCTCAGTAGTTGTGGCTCGCAGGCTCAGTAGTTGTAGCTCACGGGCTCTAGAGCACAGGCTCAATAGTTGGGGTGCACGGGCTGAGTTGCTCCGTGGCATGTGGGATCCTCCCGGACCAGGGATTGAACCCATGTCCCCTGCACTGGCAGGTGGATTCTTAACCACCGCACCACCAGGGAAGCCCTGTTCATTTGTTTTATATCAACTTTCTTTCTATGCAAAGCCCCATCCAGCCAGGCTGGTGGGAAATTCAACCTCAGCCATTTTTCATTTCCCTCCCCAACACACATGACCCCTCCTGAATAGTGCAAAAGTCCTGGGGTTGCAGGTAGCAGCAAGGCAGTGGGCAGAGCAAGAAAGATCTGGTATGGGGTGGGGGGAGGTGGTGGGCAGCTCGGGCAGGGCAGGGAACTGTGCTTTCACCCTTTGAGGTCTCACCTGCTCCCCGGGCTCTGCCTGGCTCCAACTCAGCAGGAGTTGCTCATAGAACATCTTTGCTCATAGAACTCACAGCCCTCGGCCTCCTCTTCCAGTCATGGAGAACTTCTTTGGGGTCTGGGAAGAACCACCCCCATCCCTAATCAAGTTCCTTTGGGGCTCTCTCCTCTCCGTCCAGGAGGCGCCTCTGCTGCCCCCATCACCACCCCCTCCCCCACCGCCCAGAAGCTGCTCAACAAACTTGGACTTTTGGATACCAAAGGCAGAAGGGGAGGTATATTTTGCAGGTAACCTCTCTCTCCTGCTTCCCACTCTTCCTCAGACCTCCCCCAAGACAAGGAGGTCCAGAACCTTGTTCTCCCATGTTTGGCAGAGGAGAGAAAATTTAATATCTCAAAAAACTGTCTTGTCCACTTTTTCACTCTTATCACTAAGGAAATTCCAAGGGTTTTAGGAGCTCTGTGCCGGGAACAGGCAAAGACCAGATATATATTTGATCACAATATCACAAAGTATAATAGTGTCCATGGGAAAGAGGAAAAGAGTAAAGCAGAGGTGCCAAGTTAGTCAGATCATGGGAGCAGGGCTGAAGTCCAGGGCAGGGGCAGGGAAAAAAAACAACTGTCTTGTCACAATTTCTCCTGCTGCTAAACATATATGTATGTATATATAAATATATACAATATATAGTTATTTATAAATATACACATATATATGGGGGGTGCTGTACTGTTGCTAGCCCACAGTCCTGAGGAATGGAGGTAAGTTTCTCCTGTTTATTATTTTTATTAAGACTAAACATCTCACGTTATATCATTTAGAAATGCATTCAGCTGCAAGGAACTTAATGCCCAACTAATAGGGGCTTAAATTTATTGGTGTTTGTTTTCCTCACATAACAGAAGTCTGGAGTCAGGTACAGTAGGGTTTATGCAGCAGCTCAAAAGAGCATCAAGGACTTAGACTCCTTCCATTTTTCTGTACCACAATCCTCACCATGTTGGTTTCTCATCCTCGGGCTCATTGCCTCATTGTCCCAAGATAGCTGCTGTGGCTCCAGGCATCGTATTTGTGTTAAAATAGGAAAAGGGGGAATGAGTAGTGCCTTGTAAAAGAAAATCAGAAACTTTTCTAGAATTGCTCCTTAGCATCCCCACTTGGGTCTACTTAGCTAGAATGTTTTCGGGTACCCACTTCTAACTCTCAGGGAAGCTGCAAAGTGACAGTTGACTTTTCCCGCCTTTGTGACAGAGGCAGGAAAGGGAGAAGGGGCTTGGGAATGTCTGCTGGTTAACCACAGTGTTTGTCTCATGAAAGCACCATGTTTTATGATTTACAAAACCGCTACTATTGCCATTTTACGGAAGCTGCAATTGAGGCCCAGAGAGGAACTGAGTTGCCTAACTTCAGGTGACGAGATAGTGGTGAGACAGCCATGGAAACAGAACTGGAGCCGAGCCCAGAGCCCTTTCCAGCACACCACACTGCCTGTTTCCCCACGTGATCTGCAGGTCTTGCACCCACTCTGCCCAGATATTTGTTCTACAACTTTGTCCAAAGTTGCTCCAGAGCAGGCTGGGCTGAGGCTGCTGGTGGTAGCTCTGCAGGGACCACAGCCCAGGTGTTGGGAAGCAAGTGTCGGGCAGCAGGTGTCCAGGGACAGAGCACAGGTCTCCGGGGATGAGGGCAGCTGCTTCCCCATTAGCAGTCCAGCAGGGAAGCCCAGCCTGTCAGCACTGGCAGACAAAAAGAGCTGGGGTCCTACAGCCTGTCCCACAGACTGGCAAAGGAAGGGAGGTGACAAAGGAGAGTGAGACAGAAGAGAGGGGATAGAGAAGAGGATATGAAGGAAAAGAGGAAGGAGGTGATGGAAGAAAATGGGGGAGGGAAGATGTGTGGAAGCCATGATGCTGAGCAGCAGGGGATGAGGGGGATACAGCAAGCAGGCTGAGTGGGCTTCCTAGCCCCTGGGGGGGGCAGAGGGTCAGGCCTGACACCTGACACCCCCATCAACCACCAGGTACAGAAGTGTGACCACTGTCTCGCCAGAGAGAACAGGGGCTGAGGAAACACGGAGGGAGAGCTCCCTGCCTGGGGGATACGAGGTGGCTTCTCAGAGCCAAACTGGGACCTGAAACTCCTTAGCCAGCATTCAGGCTCTTCAGTCTGGTTCCAGCTTCCTTCCCTGCCAGGCCTGCCCCAACCCAGACCCCGGCACAAATCATGCTCAGTACATGTTTGTTGAATGAATAATTGAAAAACTGTAGAGCAACAAGGATACAAAAGCAGGATAAAAGTGTCCACTTCTACAAACCTTTGAAAAAGGTTATCGGGAGCACAAAGTGGGCTTTTTCTCCCTAAAGTGAGATAAGGAGAGAAATGAAATCTCATGTGCTGCGGGGGGAGGAAGCTCAGGCTGCTCCGTGGAGAGGTCTCCTTCAGCTGAAAGCTACCAGGGGACAAAAGCATCCACAGATCTGTCTCAAGGTGAGAGAAGGCTTCCTCGGCCCCTGCCCGACTCCAGGCCCCCGCCCTGGGCCCTGGTACCTGCCTCTAGCTGCTGCACCCTCCACTTCATCCAGGAAAAATTTTCCAAAATAACCATCTGACCACGTCACTACTCTGCTCTAAACCCTCCAGGACCACCCCCTGGTCAGCTCACAACTTCACAGCCTCTCCCCTGCTCAGAAACCCTCCATGGCTCCCCTCTACCCTCAGGACAGTACCTGGTCTCCTCACCATGGCCCTCAAGGGCCTGTGTGACTCAGGCCCAGCCCAACTCTCCGAAGCTCACCACCTCCTGACCCCTACATGCTCTCTGCACTGCAACCGCCCTATGTTTCTCATTGGTCCTCAAGCACCCTGCTCTCTTGCTCACATGCCACGTCCTGTCCCTTGGGCGTTTTCGCTCCCCCTGATCTGGCCGACACCCACTGTCCTAACAGGGGCTGCGGCAGGCACCTCCTTGGTGCACTCGTGCACCTGTGCTGCCCCCATGACCCTAAATCTCCTTAGAAGTGGGCTGCGTCCCTGGCCACTGCATCCCAGCCCCCAACAAACCCCAGTCACCTCGATTTCTGTTATGACCTGAGGATGGACATCACAACGTCAAGACCAGGCTCAGGAGGCCCCAGCCAGGAGCCTGTTCGTCCCCCGCACATTGCTGTGCGCCTTCAGAAACGGGTAACCTGTTTCACCTGAGCCTCACAGCAGCCTGGGTACAGGTGGCGTTTTTCCATCTGCTGAATGAGGAGCCAGGGCCCAGAGGGGAAGACTTGCCCGGAGCCCCACAGGAGCCCCGTGGCTCTTGCAGTTCAGCGGATCCAGGCAGCTTGGCCGACTTTAGAGCACGCGCTCTTCCCCACCACACCCTGGGGCCAGAGCAGGGGCCAACGCCTACAGCAGGGAGAAGTGGAGGGTGGTGACAAGTTCTTCAGGAGGACCCTAGAGGCGGGTCAGAGGTGGGCAGGACCTCAGGATGGGCGCTGGTAAGATGGCCCGAAGACCAGCCTCTCAGCCTCCCCACGTGAGCCCCCTCTCCACCCTGACTCTGGCCTCATCACCCTGCTCCAGGGCCCCCTCTTCTGACCCCCAGACTCCCTTTTGCCAAAGCCCCTCCTTCCTCTATAGCCCCAGCCCGCAGGCTCTCCATGGCCCAGAGGACAGAGCCAGGGCCCCTCCGTCTGACCTTCAAGGCCCCTCATGGTCTGGCCCTTCAGCCCCCTCTGCCCTGACATTCTGTTCCCAGCCCCTGCACTGGGCCCAGACGGGATGGGGCCCGTGCCAAGATTGAAGGGCACAGACGTGGGAGGAACACACACCGGCTTCTTTATTGGCAGAGTCTTAGAGACTCAGTAAGGCACGGAGCCCAGGAAGGGGACGGGGTGTCCTGGAGTACATGCTCAGGAATACCCGGCCCCAGTGCTGGGCACCCCATCGCGGTGAGCACTCCTGCTCTCTGAGCAGCTCTCAGTGCTTCTCTCCTTCAGGACCCTCTCCTGGGGAGCCTTAGAACAAGGGGCCCTTTTTTCCCAAGAGGGCAAATGTGGGCGAATGCGGGTGAGGGGAAGGAGGAGGGAGCTCCATGGTGGGCGTGGGGGGGGCAGCGGGAGGGAGGGGCCTGACGCTCCTCCTCCCTGAAGGCACTACGAACAGAGGGGCCCAGCTCAGAGGCATGTCCCGGAGGCATGGCGGGTGCTCAGCCTGCTGTCACTGAGCCCCGAAGCACCAGGTGGGCTGGCTGCAGGGGGCCACCTCAGCTGAAATCACGGTTGGGCAGGAGAAGGGGGGCTACCAGGGTCCACAGGTAGAGAAGCAGCCCTGCCCAGCTGGCACAGATCTTCACCCACACGGCGGTCCACGTGCTGATCATCTTCCGGGTCTCACTGGGTCTGGAACACACCATCATCCCAGTGAGCCTGGCCCTGACGCTGTGATCTCAGCCCTGACCCCGACCTTAGGATCTAGCTGCGACCCCTGACTTCACCTCTGGCTGTTACCCTGTAAACTCTAGCGCTGTCTCTGATTTTTTTTTTTTTTTTTTTGCCGTACGCGGGCCTCTCACCGTTGCGGCATCTCCCGTTGCGGAGCACAGGCTCCGGACGCGCAGGCTCAG
>NW_006796548.1:127718-153262 GCF_000442215.2 Lipotes vexillifer | reverse complement strand
GGGCCTCTCACTGTCGCGGCCTCTCCCGTTGCGGAGCACAGGCTCTGGACGCGCAGGCACAGCGGCCATGGCTCACGGGCCCAGCCGCTCCGCGGCACGTGGGATCCTCCCGGACCAGGGCACGAACCCGTGTCCCCTGCATCAGCAGGAGGACTCGCAACCACTGCGCCACCAGGGAAGCCCTCTGATATTTTTGACACTTGGCCTTAAGACCCTACATAGAGCTCATGGCCTCGTACCATAGACCTGACCCTGACCTCAATTCCAACCTTGACCCAAGTCCTAGGCATAATATTGTGACCTGATTCTGGTCGCTAACCTTGTGATCCTGATTCTGTGACCGCACTCCTGGTCCCTGACTTTGGGACCCAGAAGCTCCTGACTTTAGTCCTGACCTCTAACATTGACTCTGACCTTCAATCCCATAACCCCCCACCCCTGACCCTATGACCACAGTTCTGATATCTCTGACCTCAATTTTGACCCTTGGCCCTGTGACCCCAGTTCTGGCCGCTAACCTAGTTACTCTGATCTTAGCTCCTTGACCTGGTCACTTCAATCCTGGCTTTCTGGACTTGTAACCCCAATTTTAACCAAATGACCAAATTTGTTACTTTATATGGCCCCAATCCCAACTCTCGACTTCAGGACTCCTATTCTTGACCCTGTGACTTTGATTCTGACCCCACACCCTACTCCTAACCCTCAAACCATGAATCCCAAATCCGACCCCATAACCCAAATCACCACTCCTGATCTGTAAACCTGGTCTGCCCTGCACAGGCCCAGCCTCACCTCCCGTGATCCCCACTTCTCAGCACTTAGCGAAGGTACCAGCTACTGAGTGGACTAGGCACTGGCAGGGAAACTGGGGCACAGATGAGGCAGGCTCCCTGGAGGGTCCTAGAGGGACACCTCCATGCCCAAGTCTTAAACCCCAGCGCAGGGCTGGAGGGGAAGGGAAGTGGCACGCGCACTGCGGACACTGCGGCTCCGTCCATGCACCTGTACCAGTTGGTGAGCGTCATCATGACATGCAGAGAGGCGAGCACCAGGCAGAAGTGGAAGAAGGAGTAGCTGTAGGTGACGCTGTCCTGCTCATTGTCGAAGGCCCGGCCCTCGCAGACCGCCACCTGCTGCTGCTGCGTGGCCTCCAGCACAGGTGGGCACTCCTCCGTCTGCATCAGGCTGTTTACCTGCCGGTGGTCCGAGGAGCGCAGACTGGGGGAGGCGGGGGGAGGATGTGCGTGTGGCTGTCAGGCCGTCACCACTGAGGTGGGTGGGTGGGCAGCGCCAGGGGGCCTCACACACCACGGCATTGGCCATGATGACCATGGGCACCAGGGTCCCAGAGCCTCGGGAGCCGGTGGCCTGGAGGTTAGGCCCTGGGCCCTGGAGTTAACAAACTGCCTTGACTCTCAACTCTACCCCTGCTCCCTGTGTGACCTTGGGCAAGACACTTAACCTCTCTGAGCCTCTGATTCCTTGTCTGTAAATTCAGAGATAATAGTGCCTCCCTTATAGGGTTGCTGGGAGGATTAAATGGAGTAATGGTGTTTGAAGCCCCTAGCACTGTGCCTGGCACAGAGTACAAACCAAATAAACGGCGCCTGTTATTCTGGTTGTTTATTTGCCATCTCCACAAACACGTGTTGAGAACTTAGTACTGCAAAGGATCATACCAGGTACTACATTCATTAAAAATGTTCATAATAATGCTCATTTGCTGGTACATTTGTTTACCTCTTATTCATTTTAGCTAAGTAGTATTACCCACTGCCTCCCCTTTCTCTATGTTTATAATAAAGAGAGAATAATAGTAATGATTTCTGTCATTGCTTTTCTACAATGAGGTCTTGATGTTTTTAACTACATTTAATAGTTTGAGACACATATACAATTTTGAAGATACAACTTGTATCCTGAAAAAAGTGAACAAAGGCCTGGATTCCAGCCCATTCCATCAAATTGAAAAATCACCCCTTGCTGAGCTTCACTTGACCCCAATCACCAAATACTGTGCTGATATCTAGTGCACATGAGCCTAGATCTGGGCCATCTAGCTGGGGGCAAGAGCCATGATCAGTGGTCCCTGCCCTCGTGGCTGTTTAAGCTTCTTTGCTTCCTGGGTTTTAAGAACTGTGCTAAGAACAGATGGGATCTGTGGGCTCTCCGAGGTGCAGCCCAGTGACTGAAGGCCAGGGAGGTGTATGAGAAGCATCAGGAAGCACAGCTCTGCACCCACGTTGGGGATGGGGAGGGATAGAGCCTGGGGGCAGGGAAGTGAGCTCCAGCACCACGGCCACTGTGAGCTCATGGCCTCGGACAAGTGGCTGCTCCTCACCAAGTCTCAGTCTCCTCATCTGTAAGATGGAGGTGACATGGGCCCTTCCGGGTTGGAAAAGAAATCAAAGGAGAGGACAAAGAAGAGAGGTGTTTGTGAACTGCCCCAATTCAACTAGGAGAAAATGTTTTGAAAAAGGTGAAAACAAAACGAAATGTGAAACAGCCTCAAAATGTTCTAGCCCAGTAGCCTAGAAGCAGGTGTGCTGCTTACAGGCGAACGGGCACTGCCCAGGAAGGGTGACTGGAGGAGAAAAGATCAGGGCAGAGGTGCAGACACACAAAGTGGCACCTGGAGAAATGCCGGGCCGCAGGGAGGCAATACCTGAGTCTGCCAGTGTCAACAATAAGTATACTTGATATTACCATCTGGTGACACAAAACAGCCACTCACAGCCATCCAGCTGTGCAAATATTAATAGTTCTTTGCAATAATAGCAAACACTTATTTGGCACCTACTACTTGCCAAGTTCTTTTCTAAGTGCCTTGTACATATTAACTCATCATAACTCTTCAACAATCCAATGCAGTAAGTAGTATTTTTATTCCTATTTTACAGATAAGGAAACTGAAGCACAGAAAGGTTGAAAGACTTGCCCAAGGTGCCAGGCTCAACTGAACGCAATCTGGCTCAAGTCCACACTGATAAGCACTTGCTAAGACACCCCCTTAAAGAATGTGCTCTTAAGAGCACATGTGATCTTAAGAATGAGCTGTTTTTTCTCAAGGGACACTGTGGGGTCACAAGCCACCCTGGGCATTAGAGGTTATCATCCTTTAACTGAAAAGGAAGCTGAAGCTTGGAAAGGTGAAGCGGCCACACACAGGTGTGAGTGATAGAGCCTGGACCCGCTGGCCCCAGTCCAGGCTCTGGCCCTGGCACCACAGCTGCCTGCTCCCGGCTGAGCTGGGCACATGGCAACCCGGGCTCAGGAAAGGCCTTGGGCCAGGAGGCAGGGTTCAGCCCCGCCTCCGCTGCCCAGTCACTCTGTGCCCTCTGAGGGGCTCAGTTTCCCCACCAGCACAGTGCAGGGGCTGGATGTGCTGCCTGCTGAGCGTGCCTTCCAGCTTGGTGTCCCAGCTCCCACATCCTCCCACATCCGTCACTTGTGCCTCAGGGCTCCCAATCATGATTCCTTCCCAGAAACCAGCCCCCGACCCTACCTGATGAAGAGGGTGCACAGGATGAAGACGATGAGACCCACGATGCTCGGTGCATCCCACCACTGGGTCTCGTAGCCCTCGGGGCCTGCCAGGACCGTCCCATTGCCAAAGAGGGTCAGCAGGTTGGGGTTGCATTTCTGGTCTGGGGATGGGAGCATGATCACCCTCAGCCCATGCAGGCCAGGTCTGTAGCCAGGGAGCCCAGAGGATGGGCTCAGATGGACAGCCAAGGGACAGACAGACACACAACCAACCACTCAAGTCCCAGTGACAGCACGCAGCAGACAAAACAACAGAGACAGCTCCAGAAACAGATGGGGTCCTCCCACCTCCCTGAAGGACTAAGTCTTGGAATGGGCTGGGAAGGTCCCCGTCATCTTTGAGGGTCCCCAGCCCAGGAGGAAGACCAGGCCACCTGGAACCCAGGCCTCTACTCACCGGGGACATTGGATAAGGCCAACCAGGTGACAAACATGGTGTAGAGCGTGATGACCGAGGCCTGCAGCAGACCCGAGTTGGGCTGGGCATCCTGGCAAGAGTAGCCCACAGTGTGACTCCTGCCAAACCTGGGTACACCCCACCCCACCCCCACCCAGCCCAGCCACGCCCGACCGGGGGACCTCAGAAACCCCCACCACCCTAGGGCCATCCCACCCCACACCCTTCGGGAAAACATACCACCCGGGCCACCCACTGCCACCTCGCCCACCCAAAGGTAGAGTCCTAATTTTTTTCTCTTAACAGATTACCCGACTTGTTCCCCAGCTGAGAATCCTTCAAGGGCAGCATTTCTTCACATTCTGAATTAAAACCCTCCTTCGTTTACCCCACCTACAGCTTCATCCGACAGCCCTCCCTGCTGACTACTCCCCAAACATGGTGGCCACCTCTCTGTCCGTGGAACCTGCCAAATCCTCTCCAACCTCAGGGTCTTTGCACTCGCCCTGCCCTCTCCCTGACATCTTCCTCCCCCATATCTCTGCACCAGCAGTGTCTTTATATTCAGGCTTCAGCTCAAACAGGACCCCCAAGAGGCTCTGAAAATCCTGACTGCAGCAGACCCCAGCCCTGCCTGCCCCCCTCCCTTTCAGCCCATACACCCTCTTTTCTTTTCCACACGGCATTTATTCTCCAAAATTACTTCACCTGTGGCCTCGTCTCCTATCGGTTGTTCTTTCCCACTCCTCACTGCACAGACACACTTGAAAATATGAATCTGAACTCTATGATTAGGAGCACAGTCCTCTGGAGCCAGTCTGCCTGGGTTCAAATCCCAGCTCCACCCCTTACTAGCCGTGTGACCTTAGGCAAGTCTCTTTACTCCTTTAAGCCTCTGTTTCCTCCTCTAGAAAGGGGGGATGATGATGGTGCAAGGACTAAATAACATGACAGATGTCATTAACTGTTAGCTATTATTATTCCTCCTCTTCCTCACAGCTGTATCCCCAACATCTAGAAGAGTGCCTGGTACACAGTGGATGCTCAAGAGGTTATTTGCTGAATGAATACTGATTGCTGTGTGACCTGGAACAGAGGCATCACCCTCTCTGGGCTTCCGTTTTCTTACTGGGAAATGGAAGCTCTGGCCAGAAGGGAGATTCCCAACCTTTCTGCTAAGGACCCCCAAAGACTATCTAAGCTACCTCTGAAACACCTGGTGGGCTGATATCCCAAACTGAAATACCACTGGACTCAGAAGGCTTCCCTTCTGAAGAACAAGTGATTACCTTGGGAGCTCCCACCCATCATCCCAGATGGTCTGGGATTGGAAACTGTGGAATTGCACCTTCTAACACCACTTCTTGAGGGGTCTAGGAATCATCACTCAGTGACCCTTCCTAATGTTCTCCTGATTTGCATGAAAACAATGATGACATCAAAATAATGATAACAATAGCCAGTGTCTGATGGATATGCCAGGCACTGTTCTAAGTGTTCACTGTTCTAATATCTATATGCCAGGCACTGTTCTAAGTGTTCATAAACATGGTCTCAGGGGCTTCCCTGGTGGCGCAGTGGTTGAGAGTCCGCCTGCCGATGCAGGGGACACGGGTTCGTGCCCCGGCCCGGGAAGATCCCACATGCCGCGCAGCGGCTGGGCCCGTGAGCCATGGCCGCTGAGCCTGTGCTCCGCAACGGGAGAGGCCACAACAGTGAGAGGCCCGCGTACAAAAACAAAAACAAAAAAAAACAAAAAAAAAACATGGTCTCAATCTTGAGAATAACTCCAAATAGTGTTATTATTCCCATTTTACATTTGAGACAGAAAAGGCACAGAGAGGTTAAGGCACTTTCCCAAAGACAGCCAGCATATAAATGCGAGAGTCAAGACTCTGACCCAGGGAGGCTGACTTGGGAGCCCACACTCTTGGCCCAAGCCTCTGTGACTGACAGCCCTGGCCCCAGGACCCCAAGGTTCCTACAAGAAGTCCCACACACCAAGGAGCCTGGTTTCAGGCTGGGCAGAGACAGGCAGGCTCACCTGGACCTTGGGTAGGACAGCGACTATGGATACGCAGAAACAGAAAATGAGGTTGAGGCTGATGAAGACCTTGCCCTCGTAGCAGGCGCCAGGCTGGGTGTAGTAGATGAACAGTAGTGCCACGGCCACGACTGACAGCGCATAGAAGAGGAGGGTGAGGAAGAAGAGGCCTGGGAGGGAGGGGCAGCGGCAGGTGGGTCAGGCGGTGCAAGGACCCCCATCCCTTGTCGAGCAGTGCACTGGGTCTCGGGCCCCAACTTCCTCCTCCAAGGAGTGTCTACTAAACTTCAGTCCCCGGGGGCTTCCCTGGTGGCGCAGTGGTTAAGAATCCGCCTGCTAATGCAGGGGACACGGTCCGAGCCCTGGTCCGGGAAGATCCCACATGCAACTAAGCCCGTGCGCCACAACTATGAGCCTGCGCTCTAGAGTCCGCGAGCCACAACTACTGAGCCCGTGCACCACAACTACTGAAGCCCGCGCGCCTAGAGCCCGTGCTCCGCAACAAGAGAAGCCACCACAGTGAGAAGCCCACACACCGCAATGAAGAGCAGCCGCCACTCACCGCAGCTAGAGAAAGCCCACGTGCAGCAATGAAGACCCAACACGGCCAAAAAGAATTAAAATAAATAAATTTATTAAAAACAAAAAAACTTCCGTCCCTCAACCAGGCTTTGTGAGCTCCTGCCCCACCCTGAACTAAAATGATTCACTTGCCGCAAAAAAGGTCACCATAAAAATAAAGACAATGAATAGAGGGGACTTCCCTGGTGGTGCAGTTGTTAAGAATCCACCTGCCAGTGCAGGGGACACGGGTTCAATCCCTGGTCTGGGAAGATCCCACATGCTGTGGAGCAACTAAGTCCGTGCGCCACAACTACTGAGCCTGTGCTCTAGAGTCCGCGAGCCACAACTACTGCGCCCGTGCACCACAACTACTGAAGCCTGCACGCCTAGAGCCCGTGTTCCGCAACAAGAGAAGCCACATCATGAGAAGCCCACACACTGCAACGAAGAGTAGCCCCCACTCGCCGCAACTAGAGAAAGCCCGCGCGCAGCAACAAAGACCCAACGCAGCCCCCCAAAAAAGACAATGAATAGAGAACAATCGCTCAAAAAGTGAACTAGATGCCTGGTGATCAGGGAGGTGTGAAAATCAAATCAACCCTGAAGAGTGCCTTTCTTCTTGATCAATTCAGAAGAACTGAAAAGGGACCCGTTCTGCCACTGGGGTTTCAATGACCAGGTGCCATTCGTGGCTCGCTCTGCAGGGCTCACTCAACCATATCCCTCTGAACTCTCCAGTGCAGCTCTCATCTGACCCCACCTCAGCCACCCCGGGTCAGTGGGGCCCTGCCACACACCCTTCCCTCCACGTGACACAGACGGCTCAGTTCCTGCCCTTAGAAGGCAGCTCGAGATGCCCTCCAGGCCGTCGTCCAGCTTCAGGGACCACACCCCCGCCCCAACTCCTCAGGTAGCCCAGCCCCCTCGCGAGGCCGTTGGGTGGCACTGACCTGCATACCAGGCGCGGGAGTCGCTCTTCTCAGCCTTGTTCAGCCACCGCTGGTTCCAGGAGTGCGCAAAGTCGATGAGCAGCAACAGCTGGATGAGGAGGAAGACGAAGGAGCCCACGACACCGAAGTAGAACCAGACTAGGCAGGCAGAGGGGAGGGAGGCAAGGGGGTCCAGCCATGGCGCAGCAGCCCCTGGGTCTGGGTCTCTTCTCACGCTCACTTTTATACATTCCACAGTCATTTGCGCCACACCCTGCACTGGGGACACTGAGAAGCAGCAAAGTCCCCGCCCTCAGGAGCCCCTGGCCACGCACAGAGATGCCTTGTGTCAGGGTGTGGGTCAGGGTCAAAGGGGGTTCCCCCCAACCCCGAGTTGCCCAAAGGCCATGTGGCCAAGCACCAGAGTCCTATGCTCCTGGGTGGGAGGCAAGGACCCAGCCAGTAGTCTGGGGTCTGTGTGCAAAGGAGCCCCCAGCACGCTCATCCTTGGTAGCACCCATCCCTCCCCACCAGGGCCACCTACTGTTGGAGAAGGAGCCGTCAGGGATGTAGAAGGCGCCCACGGTGATGCCCACGAAAACCAGGAATTTAAAGAACCAAAACCTATGGTGGGGAGAGGGGGAGGACAGATAAGAAAGCTGAGTAGGGGGAGAGAAAAAGGCTGGACCCCCAGAACCCCAACCCTGAAGAGCAGGTACTGGGAGAGGTGAGAGAGACTTCCTGATGGTCTGACAGGCACAGAACATCTGTCCTGGCCCTAGAAAAAGCCCCGAGGGGCAGAGGGAAGGACCAATGATGGGTGAGGATGGTCACCTGGGTTCTAACCCCAACTGTGTCTCTAAATTGGTGTGTGGCCTTAGGGATGCTGTTGCCTTTCCTGAGCTTTATTTCCTCATCTGAGAAAGGGGAACTACTAGATGAGCTGACCTCTGTGCTGTGCCCTCCTGGCTTCAGCGGCTCCTGAGTCTGAGGATTAGGGTCTGGAGATTGCAGGAGACAGGCAGAGGATAGGGAAAACCACAGCGGGAGGGGCCCAGGGTGCGGGTGGGACCCCTCCTCACCCATTCTGGATGGCAGCCCTGGGGTCCCGGCTGCTGCGCACGCAGATCATGAGCAGGGAGAAAAGGAAGAAGAAAGCTGCCATAGCGAAGCACATACGGTAGACGGCACGGTGGCCGAGCAGGGAGCCACAGTCGATGGGGCCCTGCAGGACGACGGGGGACCCGGCCACCTCCTCACACACCCAGGGCAGCTGTGGAGACAGACAGAGCAGCTGGAAGACCCCACCCCACCCAGAACCCGGGCTGACTCTGCCCAGGCCGCCAGGCAGGAGGCTCTCCCAGGAGGGCCACCCGAGCCTCCCACTTCCACCCATGGCCCATCTCCATTCCCACCCACCTCTGAGGCTGAAGCCCTATGAGTGAGCCCCCCCAGGGACAAATGGAAGGCATGGCACGGTCCAGGGCAGGATTTCCCAAAGTGCTCTCCACCCACCAGCTACATCAGAATCCCCGGAGGCTTCCCTCTCCTACAGAACTAGAGTCTCTAAGGCAGGGTCTGAGATTCTGCATGACTAGCACACTTCCCAGGGAATTCACGCTCTGTATACACTAGTATGTCAGAACCTCTGGCCTAACTATCCCACTGGCTATGAAACACTGAGATGAAGGGAAGACTTAGGACCCTCAAACTGGGCTCATGCATTAAAGTGGGGAGAGCTTACCCTGGGCCGGTGTCTGGCGGGGATGGCGATAATGATTCACGAGACTTCCCAAGGGGACCAAGGCTTATGAGAAACAATAAGGCTCAAACCCTCCTCCCAATACGAAGAAATGACCCTCCATCGTCAAGCTTGGATCATCGGTGCACTGGCACTCCTGCCCACCTCTTGATCAGCTGGGCCCCCAAGCCTGGGCCCCCTCGTAGCTGAGCCTTTGCCAGAGGCCAGGTCCCACAGGTGGCTCACCTTGTAGAGCTGGCTCTCCACACTGGGACTCAGCATGATGACGGACACCAGCACCCCCAGGAAGAGAAAGGCCGTGAAGATGAGGCGGCTCAGTGTGGAGCTGTGGCTGCAGGGGCAGCAGCTGCACAGGATGCAGGGGGCAGAGCCGCAGAGGCAGGACGCCTGCGGGGAGGCCAGGATGGCTCCTTACTCTCTGGTCTCCTCTCCCCTTCCCCGCCCAAGCACGCAGCATCCACCCACTGCCCGCTGCCCGCTCAATATCTCCAAACCTACGCAGAGACTCCCTGTGCCACACCACAAAGGGACACCTCTTCCCCAGATGTCACTCCATCTAACTTTCAAGCCCAAGGGAGAGGCCAAGGAAACCAAGGCTGGAAGAGGCTGGGTCCCACAAGGACACACAGCCAGTAAGCAACGGAACCCAGATTCAAACCTGGATCTATCTCAGGTGTTAATGTGGCTTTGGCGAGAGAGCTGGGGTCACAGTGTTTCTTATTTAGGAGGAGGCAGAGTGGAAAAAAAAAATCCAGAAAGCCAGCTCTTTCACTGATTAGCTATGTGACCTTATACATCTCACTCAAGCTCTCTGAACCTCAGTTTCCTCTTCCATATAATGGGAATCGTAACAGTACCTGCTTCTCACATAGCAGTTCTAAGAATGAAATACTGTAGGGATTTTATTTTATTTTTTAATTTTTATTGTTTTGGCTGCGCTGCGCAGCACGCAGGATCTTAGTTCCCGACCAGGGATCTAACCCGCACCCCCTGCAGTGGAAGCGCAGAGTCTTAACCACTGGACCGCCAGGGAAGTCCTGTAGGGATTTTAAATTGTAACTCCCTGGGAATTCCCTGGCGGTCCAGTGGTTAGGACTCCGTGCTTTCACTGCCGACGGCCCGGGTTCAATCCCTGGTCGGGGAACTAAGATCCCGCAAGCCTCGCAGCACGACCAAAACAAACTGTAACTCACTCGGGCTCCCTTTCTCCCTCCCCTGCTTTATTTTTCTCTGTAGGACTTACTACCACCCGATTGGCTTCATAGTTTACTCGTGTTGCCTGCCTCTCATTGCTAGCGTGCAAGCTCCACCAGGGCAAGGGGTTTTGTCTGTTTTGTTCACCATGGTACTCCCAGAGGTGGGAACTGTGCCTGGCACATCATCGGGAGCTCAGTGACCATCTGCTGAACAAATGTAAAGTGTCTGGCATCGTACCAGACGTATGTTAAGACCTCAAAAAGAGCAAGTGCTGATAAATCAACATCTGTCGAATGAATGGAATGAAGAATATGAGTGGCTGTGACTTCCCGCTCTGGGGCTGCACCGGTTTGGGACAGCAGAGGCGTCCAACCCTTTCTGTCTCCGGCTCCTGTGCCCTCCCTAGGGCTGGCTGAAATCACTTAGGGGCTGGTGATGCCACACCTCTCGTAGCTGTAGACTCATCCCTTGGGAGCCAGCTCTACAGCCCAGCCTTGGAGGACGTGGGCCCACATCCAGATACGTCTGGTTCACTGTTTCTCTTCCCCCAAACAGCCCTGACTCCTCATTCAGGTATTTAAGAGTCTGGAGTGCAAGAAAGACACAGGCTCTGCCACCTGGAGCTTCCAAGGGCAGGAAAGATACTCAGCAGGTCAGTACACCCGTCGCGCTAAGTGTGAAGAACAAAACATACGTGCTGCCATGAGAGTGACCGGCGGGGGCCTAGTTTAGATTGGGGGTAGTGGGTTACTTCCTGGAAGAACTGACACTTAAGCTGAGAGCTGAACAATGAGGATTCACTCTCCTGACCAAGGGGAAGGAAGAGTGTTCCAGACAGAGGGAACAGAGCCTGAGGCAGCTCTGGGGCGGACAGGAGCTGAGCGTTGGAGGAATGCAAAGAAGTCCCTACGGCCAAAGCTTCATAAGCAAGCGAGTGGTGAGGTCGGCCAGGCTGGCAGAGCCTGGCAGCCATGTGCAGGATCCTCGTGTTCATCCCACGAGCAATGGGCATCCATTGCCATTGGGCATCACCTCTCAAAGCCGGAGGGACAGGAACAGCCTTATGCTGAGTGACCAGCTTTGTGGAGAGCAGGCTGAAAAGGACCCCTTGCTCCTCTGAGGCCCCACCCCCTGCTTTCTGGACTGGTCACAAGGGGTAGAGCACACTCTGCTTGAGGAGCAGCTGCCCTCCCGTATCCCCCACACCTCTCCCCCAGACTGGAAATGCCCCTGAGAATGCTCCTTCTTACCCATCTCTCTCACCCACAAAGCCAAGTAACAGCACAGTTGCTAAGTGAATGACGAATGAAATTCTCCCTCACGGTCCAAATCATCCAGCAATTTCTGTTTGTATCTTGCAAACCCCACCCCAATCCTGACTCCTGTTCATGGCTACCTTGGAGGAGGTGGGGGGGGGGGCAGTGAGGAGATAAGCAAATGCCAGAAGAAGTGTTTTGTAAACCATAAAGAGCATTCTGAGATCAGAGAGATTAAGAAACTTGCCAGAAGTCACACAGTAAGTCAACAGCTGTGCTGAGATTCAAGTAATAACAGTAATAGCTTCCCTTTATGACGAGTTACTTGTCCCAGACACTATGATAAGGGCTTTGTCTAGATTAAGCCTCACGGACACTATGAAGTGTGTTGTAACTTACCATTTACAAGTGGGGAACTGAGACTCAGAGAGGTGATGCGGCCAAGGTCACACAGCAAGTGACCTAAGGAGCTGGGATTCAAGGTCAAGTCTGTCTGCACCAGGGCCTGCTAAGTCACTGATGGCAGACTCATTAAATTTCAAAACACCCCAGTGATGAAAACAATCCCTCCAGTGCCCAAGAAAACCAAGGGAGGCCAACAGGTACTGATCTCAGGAACCAAGTGCCAAGTACCCAGGTCAGGGTCCGGCTCTGGCTTGATACCATTTCAATTTGAGACATTTGAGACACAAGAAAAGCTGCACACTGCAGTCAGGGAGCCTGGCCTTTCAATTCACTGCGGTTTTTGGAGATCAGAATCCAGGTATTCCTGATACCTGAAACCTCAGGATTTCCAAGGGCCTGGCTGGTAGCCAGAGAGACCAGGTCAGGGAGAGAACAATACACACGGCCCCCTGCTGCTTCTGGAGCTTCTGATCCCCACTCCACCTCTGGGGACCACTCCTACCACAGCCTCTTCCTATAGAAATACCAGCCCACGGGAGTAAAGGCAGACACGTGCGCACACATGTACACAGGGAAGTCCACTGTGACACTTCACACGAGGAAAATAATAGGGGAAAGCTGAAAATAACTAAATATCCATCATCACATCGTGGTACATCATGGTACACCGTGATCCCTAAGAGGGATCTCTCTGCTGAATGGAGCAGATGTGTTGGTAACACTTAAATGGGTATATACAACTAAATATAGTTAAATATAAATTATACCCCAATAAAGTTGATTTTCATTATCAAAAAATAAAAATTTTAAATTCAGAAAAAAACTAAATCAGGCACGAAGCTTTAGGTTGTATGAGCTTAGTAGACTATCAGGAAACTGCAGATGACCTCATTGCCCAACACCAGGGGGGTGGTGGCCCACTGACTCCATGGAATGTTACAGAGGCAGGAAAGATGAAAGCCACTAGACTGACAGCAACACAGGCTATGCTTGTGATGCAATGTGAAAGGCCAAGGCAGACTACAAACTGTTCCCACACTCAGATTACAACACCCCCTCCACAAATGCACTCAGGGGAAAGGCAGCAATGGAAAAGCACCAGAAATAAGAGTGGTGGAATCTTAGCACCAGCCAGGTTCTCAGAATGGAGAACTCAGAACTCAGGAGCCCGGGGTCTGAGAGTCTTTACGCTGCGAGGTTCCGTGGCACCCCATAACTGGCCACCCTAGCACTAGACCAAACACAGGAGAGAAGAGGTCAGCCCAAGACTACTCAAAGTATACTTCCTTCCCCCACGTAGTGTGAAGAGGAGAGGGCCCTGTCTTGACTCTGCCACCAGCTAGCAGTATGACCTTAGACAAGTGGGACTCAGTTTCCTCAGCCATAAAATGGGCCTCTGGGCAGGGTAGTGAGGTGGCTTGGAGCCCATCAGACAGCCCTGGGTTTCACCAGGTTCCCCATTCCTCGAAAGTGGTCTCCAGCACTTCACCACTGGCGGGAGCTTACAGAGCAGCCCCCGCACGCCAGCTTCATGCTAACTAAGTCTCACTGAACCCTCCTGACATGCTGAGAGGCAGTTGCCGTTGTTCTCTCCACTTTACAGACAAGGAGAGAGGTCCTCAGTCACGCCGCTGACAAGAGGCCAAGCCAGGACCAAGACCAATCTGTCTGAGCCAAAGGCCTTTCACACTCCCTCGACTGTAGAAGGTCCTCCTTAAATATCTGCTGACCATCCAACTCACCATGTGCTGGCTTGGCTGGTGACTCCCATCCCTAGTGGGCCCATCTCATCTCCTCCCAGCCAGGACTCACCTTCAGCCCAGTCCAAATGCTGACCAAGAGAGCAACTTTTGTCCCCTTCCTGCCGTGACACATTTGCATCTGACCAAGAGGCAGATGCAAATGCATCATGGCAGAAGGGACAAAAGTCTTCCCCACCGACCCATGTACGCCAAAATGTTCCCTCTAAAGATGCCTGGCAACCCCCCCTTAGAACTTCACTCCTGTGGGGCAATGTCCATTGAAACAGGTTGTTATTGGTATCCAGTAGTGCCCAACTGTACCACTTAATACTGTGTGGCTGTGGGGAAATCATCTTCCCTCTCTGATCCAGCTTCCTCAGCTGTGAAATGGGGATAATATTCACTGCTTCATTGGGGTCGTTGTGAGGATTAAATGAAAGGGTATATACAAAGTGCTCACTACACTGCTGGGCCTGGGCTACCACTGGACAGCTCTGGGCTGTGAGCTCTGGGCCTACAGCAAGCACTCAGTAAACGGCAGCTATTGTCCGTATCATGATCTGTAAAATAGGATAACTATGTCATGGGGTTGGCGGGTGGGGTGCGTAACGAGATGGCAGGGGTGAAGGGCTCAGCACAGCACCTGGCATGCAGTAAGTACTCAGTAAATGTCAGAGGTCAGAAACCAAGGGGAGGCCACTGACCCGAGGGGCAGGTCCCTCGCAGATATTAGATACTTCCAAAGCGAACCTCCCGATTCCACTCTGGGCCAACCCTATCCCTCAGCATCCAGGATGTGAAGGGAGGGAAGGTATGGGCAGAAGCCTGGACCAGGAATCAGATTTTAATCCTGACTGTGCAGTTCCTCCTCCTTTCACTGTGCAACCTTAGGCAAGTCAGCTAACCTCTCTGGGCTGCAGCTTCCTCATCTGTAAACTGGGGGTTGGAGCAGGCCTGTCAGGTGCCTTCTGACTCAGCATTGTAGGAGTCTGACTCAGAGACCAGCAACTGGCTCCAGAGGGAATTCTCCACCCCACTTTTTAAGATGATGATAACAATAGCTCCTATTTGGAGCACTTACTCTAACAGGGCGGGGCACTTTTAAATCTTCCCAACAGCATTATGAGGGAGGTAGACAGGGAGACAGAGGCACAGCGAAACGGCAGTTCTCCCTTCAACACTCCCCCCACCCCCAGGATAGCCCAGCCTGATGGAATTCTGGTCAATTCCAAGGAAACTCTCCCTCCCCCATCAGGAAGCAAACCCTTTCTGGCCAGAGCCCTAGCCCAAACCTTGGTTTCACTGGGCAGGGAGGGATCTCAGGGACCAGCTCTTGATTTCCCGTGTGCGCGCGCACGCGCGCACACACACACACACACACACACACCCTTCACAGATGGGGAAACAGAGGCGCGCGCACACGCACACACACACACACACACACACACACACACACCCTTCACAGATGGGGAAACAGGCGCGCGCACATGCACACACACACACACACACCCTTCACAGACGGGAAACAGAGGCGCGCGCGCGCGCGCGCGCACACACACACACACACAGACACACACACACACACACACCCTTCACAGATGGGGAAACAGAGGCCCAGGGAGGACAAGAGTCCAGGAACCCACTATGTAGCCTCTCTGTGCAGATATCATTCTCCAAAAATGGCTGTAAAGTAAATCTCTAGATCCCCCAGCTGTCCACCCCTACACCCCCATCCTAACACACTCACACAAGTCAGGGACAAAGGAAACTGGGATTTCAGCAGCCATGAAACTCCCCCTCCTGCCTCTCTGCTCATCTTTTGTGTGAGGCAGAGGGGGAGGGGGCTGCCTGAATGAACTTCAGATTTAATGAAGGGAAGAGGGAAGGGAGAGGGGGCTGGGAAAGGAGAAAAGAGAAGGGGGCTCCCAGCCGGGGTCTGGCGGACGCTCCTCCCCTCTGCTGGCTGCTCCCCAGGTCCCCGAGCAGACGACCAGGTAATCCCTCCCCCACACACCCCAACCTCCCTCAGTTCCTGGGTTTCCCACCCAGAGCTGGGCCGATGGCTGTGGTAACCCGCACCCCTCACTCAAGACCGGCTTAGAAAAGCAAAGGAGGCCTCCTCCCCTCCCCCAACTTCGGCTCTGGGGCCCAGAGGGCTAGCGTCTGGGGTTCCTTGGGGAAGTGCCCAGGAATTAGCCTGAGCCAGACTGAACGAAGCAGAGACAAGACACAGAGAGACTGACAGACTGAACGGGCAGACAGACCCCGGCGGACAGACACGGAGCCGTCTAGACAGACAATGACAGATGGAGAGGCTTCAGACGGACAAAGACAGTCGGACAAACGAACGGACAGATATCAGACACGTACAAATGGACAAACTGAGGCAGACGGGTAGGGACAGAAAGACCAACTGACAGATTGCCAGAGAAACAGAGAAGGACACACGGCAGAGAGGGACAGGGACCGGCAGGCCACACAAAGAGAGAGTCCGGGAGGGGGACCAGAGGCGCACAGCCAGGACGACTCCAAGCTGAGCCATCTGGGGCCGCAGCGCCCACCCCCGCCCCGGGCTCTGGGCCTCAGTCTCCCCAGTTCCCTGGAGGGGCGCCCGCCCAGGACATCCCCTCCCCCGCCCGAGCGCGCCCCACCCCCGCCCCCGCGGTAACCCGATCCCCGGACACCAGCTGTCCCCGCCGCCCGCGGGCCCGGGATGGGGGCGGGGGAAGTCGGTGAGAGGGCGACCCGAGGGGCGAAGAGGCGGGGTGTGGGCCCAGAAAGAAGTTTGGAGGAAGGAAAAAGAAGAAACTATTTGGAGGAAGAAGACAGGACAAAAGCGCGAGGCCGAAGAAGGGGCAGGCGCCGGGGGCGGGCGCCGGGGGCGGGACTCACGCAGCTGAGCAGGGAGCAGGCGCCCAGACAGGCCCCCATGTCGGCGGCGGCGCTGGGCGCAGGGCGCGGGCAGAGGGGCGCAGAATCCGGTCGGGCTCCTGGCGCCGCGGGCTGGCCCCGCCCTCAGCCCCGCCCTACCTGCCGGAACCGCTCGCCGCCTTCCGGCGGCGCTCGGGACCTCCCGGGACTCACCTGGGCCAGGTGCGGCAGGTGGGACCCTAGGGAAAGTGGAGGTACCGGGGATTCCAGCGGCCGCGCAAGCCGTGCAACCGGGCTCGTGTCCGGATCCAAAGTGATGGTTTGGAAATAGTGAGACCTGGGTTCGAGTGCCGACGAGGCCGCAATGCGACCTCACAACACTTCCCCCGGACCCCCACCGCAGGGGACAGAAGCCAAAAGATGGTCACCCCTGACACCTCGGCGCTTGGCACGGAGCCTCTGACCAATACATAAGCGTTGAATGATGAATGACTGGACAAAGAAATGGGCAAGTCACTTCACCTCTCTGAACCTCAGTTTCCCCATCTGTAAAGTGAGGATACCTACCTCAAAGGGCTGTTACAACACATAGGAGATGCTTGCCAAGTGTGAGCTCCCTGTGCCTGTTACTCCTAAGACCCCGCCTCGCACTCTTTCGTCTGTCCTCCCCCTCTTTCGTCTGTCCTCCCCTCCATCCACCTGTTCTTTAAGCTCTACTGACTCCTGTCTTGGGCCACATGCTCCCCAGAGCCACCCGGCTCATCGCTCCAGGGATGCCCGAACCTGACCCCCAGCTAAGGAGGTCAGAAGGGGTGGGTGGGTCACATTCCTGCCAGACCGTCCCCTAGAGGTAGGTGGGAGAGACCCAGAAGCAGGGCTCTGTAATCACTCTCGGTTCACCCTCCAGCCCGCTCCTCACTCAGCCGTAGATGGGATAATGTTAGGGAAGGAAATCTGCTTGCCTCAAAGCTGACTGCATCCTTGGTGATTCACGGGGCGCCAGGCTTAGCCATTCATTGTACCAGGACTGTTCCGCAAACATACCCTACACTTTCCCTCCTCCACACTTTTGCACACAGGATACCCACCCCCTGGAAAGTTCTTCTCTTTATCCCCCTCTCTACCCTTCAAAGCCTTGCTCACAATCTCATATATTTTTGGTGAAGAGAACCACCCTTCCCCCAAAACCACTACCTGGCCCCATTAGGAATAAATATCCTCCTGCTTCCCTGTGTTTCTACAACACGGGACTCCTTTACAGCCCCACAAATAACTAAAGTTACCACACAGCTCAAGCTTATACCAAACTCTTTCACCTACATGGTCCCATTGAAGCCCTGTAGTAACCCTGAGAAGCAGATTAACTCCTACTCCATTCCATTTTACAGATGAGGAAACAGGTTCAAAGTAAAGTGACGTGCTAGACGTAAACTGAGCACTGAATAAACATCAGCTATGACTATTGTGGTTAGTTATTATTGCTGCTCAAAGCCACACAGCTCAGAAGGGCAGAGCTAGAAGACCACCCAATCGGGCCCTGATCTCAGAACCCAAGGCCTGTCCCCGACATCTCACTGCCTCTGTTTGAAAGCAGAGGTGACAATACCCAGTCAGCCTCTTTTTCTGTCCAATAATGTCTTCAGTCCTAGTCAGAGACCCTCAGGAGACTTTGAGCCACCCAAGGACTGTCTGATTCACCTCTGGCCGGTCCCTCCCCTGCCCTGGGCACAGCACAGGGCCTGGCACACTAAGGCAGTGGATCTTCCTGAATGAATGAATGCCTGAACATTTACCACAAGGCCAGTGTCCTCATTCTGTCACCTAGCAGTCTGAAGTGAGCCCTTCTCACGGCCACCCACCCCAGGGTCAGTTCCTCTTGACACTGCTGCCCCAAGAGCCGAATTTTCCATCCCTCAACCCGTCCCTTTCCATGAACTGGTCCAGTAGAAAACACCCACGACTTCGCTGAGACTCTTGTTCTGTCACTGCCTCTCACACCCTCTGCCGCCCTGGAGATCACTTCTCCTCTCTTACTTCCACCCCTTACCCTGAAATGGGAGTGGTTATCTTACTTAACCTCACAGAGCAGTTCCAAGCATCCAGAAAGCATTCTAAGAAACAGGCAATTATCTGAAAGGAGGGAGGGATTAATATACCTGCAAGGGTAGAGAAACAGCCCCCTCTGATTTTTTAGATTGAAATTTTCCAGAGCAGGGTGATGTGCTGCCTTGTCCTGGCCTCACCCCGCCCAAGATGGAGGTGAGCTGGGCTCTCACATTCCCACATCGCCCTGCACAGAGGGGCAGACCCCCTGCAGACAACTCACTCTGTAGCCTTCTCCTGGTGCTTCCTCCTTTTTCAGCCTCATGCTTCTCATCTGTAAAATGGAGATAATCGTTTTTGCTCCAGCTGTCTTACGGGAGTAGTGAGGAGATGAAATGAGGAGGTGGATAAAGAAACTTCCTTCCTTGGTATCCTGACAAGCCCACCCACTTTTCTCCCAGTCTTGAATCTCTTGCAAGGGACCAGAATCATTCTATCTCTCACATCTCCAAAGGCAAGATTACTGTCAGCAGCTGTGTGATCCTGGCAAGTCACCCATCCTCTTGGAGCCTCAGTGGAGGGTTGGGATTCAGGATCACCACAGCTCTTCCAACCATGTAATGCCATGTAAACTACACCCATTGAGAGAAACCTACAGGGGTCAATTGGTCCATCCCCTGTGCCCATCACCCAGCCCAGACAGATGCTCACCTCTCCATATCCCAAAGGAAGCAGGACCTGGCTTCTTGGGCCACTCAGCCCAAGGGTTCTCTAATCTGATCTCATTGGGCCTCAGTTTTCAAATCTGTAATATGGGGACAATCCCCTGCTCAAACTCCCCCATGGCCCCCAGTATCCCCCACCCATCCTTGCCCATCCCTCTTACCATCCTCCTGTCCGTGAGGACTCAGATGCACTCTGGCTTTGAGCCTCCTGTCCCCTGGGCCTCGCTCTCTACCCTGGCCTCCACTTCCTGCTTCTGACCCATTTACAGAGCAGGGCTGAAGCTATCCCTTATGAATATGCATGTGGGATAGTAAGGGCTTGGGATTGGGGGAGCTTCTGGGGAGAGGCGTTCACGAGACACCATCCACCCATACACAGCCCCCCACCAAGGCTGCCCTCCCTCCCAAACGGTGCATGGGAGTTTGAGGCAAAGGCCTGAAGTAACAACAATACTAATATCCACAGCAACCATTTTTAAGTGCTTACGACATGCCAGGCACCCTGCTAAGAGCATCTCCTGTAAGATGCTTTTAAGATGGGAACTATTTTCCCATTTAACAGAAGGAAATCCATGCTCCAAGAAGCAGCATTCACGTGAGTCATACGTGAAACATGTGAAGTGATTACAAGCAGAGCGAGGATGCAACCCAGGTTTTGTCGGACTCCAGAGCTGGTACTCTTTTTTTTGTTGTTTTTTTGGCCGCGCCATGCGGCTTGCAGGATCTTAGTTTCCCGACCAGGGATTGAACCAGGGCCCCGGCAGTGGAAGCGTGGAGTCCTAACCACTGGACCAGCAGGGAATTCTCAGAGCTGGTACTCTTAACCTCTGCCATGCAGATGCACAGGGCCAAGCTCAGGAGTGCATGGTCGGGGGGCCACATCTGGACCTCACACTCCAGCAGATGTGCTCACAGTGGTCTTAGGCGACCAAAGCTTTAGGAAATGACTCAGGTCCTGGAATTGACTCCATCTGGAGAATATGGAGACAGGCAGACAGGTGTGTGCATGGACGCAGACACACACACGATGTACACGTGAGCACGGATGCATGCAGAATGTGTTGTGTGTGCATGGCGGTGAGCAGGTGTGACACATATGCCCCTGAGGCTGCCCAGGGGATGCAGTGCTCTGCCGCTTTTGTTCCTTTTTCAACCGACCACAGGGCCTGCTGGGTGCCATGTGCCGGGGATGTGGTGTGAACAAGCCAACACTGTCCCTGCCCTCCTGGAGCAGCAGTGTGGTGGGCTTTGTACCCAGATGTGGTTAACACTCCAGAAGGAACTTTTGTGGGAGGTTTTCTCTGTGGGATGTGGCTGGGAGGTGAGGGAGAAGACTGTGGGAAAAGTGGAAAAGGTGAGACATGTCAGGTGGGGAGCTTCAGGGGAGCCCCTGACACTTGCCAGAAGCGAGGGCTGGAGTAGTAAACCAGGGCCGGGCACAGACTACCCGAGGGTCACAGGTCCGAGGATTCTAGGTCTCTGGATGCTCCCTTTACAGATATCAAAAGTCTGCCACAAATGCACATGTGGGCTGTGTGTGTGTGTGTGTGTGTGTGTGTGTGTGTGCGCGCGCGTGCGCACAGGTGATTATGTGTGATGTTTGCATATGTGAATTCATGTCAGTATGTGTAAGGAGAGGACATGCGTGAATTGGAGAACATGGGTGAATCATGTGAGGTGTGTGCCGATGAGGGTTTTACATGTAGGGGTGTGTGTGTGAGTGTGAGTGTGAGTGCAGCAAGGCCTGTCACTGTCAGGGAGAAGGAGGAGGGAAAAGCATGTCATTTGACTGAGTCCTCACATTCGTGAGCCTCAAAAATGCATCAAAAGACAGGTGGACGGGTGGAGGGATAGAGAGATGAAAGGATGAATTTGGATGGATTTGGATGGAAGAATGGAAAAAGGGATGGATATGAGTTAAAGCAAATACTGCAAGATGTTCCTCATAGATTCCAGATGATAAGGATATGGGTGTTCAGTGTGCAATTGCTTCAACCTTTCTGGATGCTTGACATTTTTCATAATAAAATGTTAGAAAACAATGTACACTCAGAGGAGGCTGGATGTCTCGTCCCGGGTAATCACGCGCAAGACGGAAAGAACAGGACGCTCATCATACCATTTTAAACTCTATCCCGTCACCAGACCACACAGCACTGTGAACTCATATCATTTATAATTCCTGCAACGATCTTATGAATCTCTCAGTTGCATTGGATTTGTGAGTGTGTGTGTGTGCATGTCAAAGATGGTAATTTATTAAATGAAAGTGTGTAAAACACACCACAGTTGTGGCCAGACTGTTTCGGCATATATGCCTTCATTTATAACTCACTGGGAGCCTCAAAATAAGAACTAGTTTGGGCCTCTCTTGGCCTGTGAGAGTCCCTGCTGTGTGAGGCGTGCGTGTGGGTTTGCACATACACGCACTGTGGGGATGCAAGCCCACGTGGCTGGGTGAGGCTGACGCCCACGGGTGTGCCCACCCAGGGACTCAGCCTCCTCTAGGTCCCCATGAGGCCAGCACCGTTCTCAGGGCGAGGGAATGTCTTAGGGCTGAGGAAGGGAAGCCACCGGCCCCATGGCAGTCTTGGGGACCAAGAACTCTCTCATCCAAGGCTTGGACGCTCTCAGGCCAAGCGGCGTGCCCTAGCCAGCAGTGGAGTGGGGGCGGCGGAACCTAGGGTGTTTCCCCAGGACAGCGGGGCAAGGCAGGGTGTCCTGCGGCCCCGTGGCTCCTCCCTTCCTCTCCAAACACTCCCTTCCTCCCCTCCTGACTAACCACTCTTCCACCCCTGCCCAGTGCCTGTTGGTCCAAAGTGTCAGCAACCCCCATTGTACAGAGGGGAAACTGAGGCCTGAAGAGAGCAGAGCTACCCCAGGCCACACAGCAAGGTAGCAGCAGGATCAGAACTGAGCTCCAGCCTGCATGCTATTCTCTGCACCAATGCCGGCCACCTCTGCATCTCCCTCCTTCTGTAAGGAAGGGTGGGGGTCCAGGCCCAGCAGACCCATCAGGTGAGGCCCCAGAGTGCCCTTCTGCCTGTGTGGGTCACATACAAGATCCAGCAGGTCACGTGGGCGCCAAAAACAGAGCATGGCTGGGAGGCTGGACTCAGGTTCTAATTCCAGCTCTGCCATAGACCCTGTTGGAGTGAACCTGGACAGTTCCCTGTCCCTCCCAGGGCCTCAGTTTCTCCACCTGTAAAACAAATGAGATGAACTACAGCAGTGGCTTTCACATGTTTGGAAGCAGAGCCCCGAGCAGCTACAAGAGTTGCTGACCTTTGTTGGTGCAGGGAAGGTAAATAGATCTCCATCCACTCAGCCCCCTCATCTGCCCTCCACCAAGGAACTCGCCAAAGAAATTTCCACCCAATTGCAGAACCAGGGGATAAGAGATCAGGCTTCATCACCGAACAAGCCTGGGCTGCTTACCAGCTGTGTAAGGCTCCCCAAGCCTCAGCTTGCTCCTCTGTAAAATGGGGTTAACAGTACCAACCTCCTAGGGCTGTGTGAGATTAAATGAAATAATTCATGTCCAGTGCTTGGTACATGATGAACCTATTAAAACTTCAGGCAACAGTAGTTGTTATTACTAGTCACCCCTAGATGAGAACCACTGCATAAGCCTGCTGGCTTCACCATGCTTTGTATCTGTTGTTCTGGCGCCAAAGCCAGGGCATTTTGGCAGCTGCTACCCCAGATTCCTCAGCTGGCCTATCTCTGCAGCTGTTCCAGAGCAGTTGGGCATGCAGAGGCTGCTTTGAGGCCAGGCCTGGCCCCGAGGAGGGGAAGAATAGGGCTCACTCTAATCAGGCCGGCCTGGGAGCAGGGGCCCTGGGGCAGGGTCAGTTTCATCTGGATGACAAAGCCTCTGACAGGCCATCATTAGCTCCCCTCCCCTGCCCTGCGCCAGGCCCTGACCTGGCTCCTGAAGCTCCAGAGAGAAGGCGGCAGGTATTTAGCCAAAGCCTTTCATTCCCCGGGGCCCTCCCCTGGCTGCCTGGTGACACAAGCAGGAGGGAAAGTCAGCTTGAAGCCAGGGTCCCCAACCCACCAGGCAGCAATCAGCACCAGGGTGGACAGCCACTTGGAATTGAGAATCCTGCAATGTTGGAGCTGAAGGAAACTCACAACTACCTAACGTATATATATATATATATATATATATATATCTTTATAACCATATAGATTATATATATACAGTGGAATATTATTCAGTCTTAAAAGGGAAGGAGGGACTTCCCTGGTGGTGCAGTGGTTTGAGCCCTGGTCCAGGAAGATCCCACATGCCACAGAGAACTAAGCCTGTGCACCACAACTACTGAGCCCGTGCTCTAGAGTCCACGAGCCACAACTACTGAGCCCACATGCCACAACTACTGAGCCTGCTTGCCGCAACTACAGAAGCCCGCATGCCTAGAGCTCCGCAACAAGAGAAGCCACAGCAATGAGAAGCCTGCGCACCCCAACGAAGTGTAGCCCCTGCTCATCGCAACTAAAAAGAAAGCCCGCGTGCAGCAATGAAGACCCAACGCAGCCATAAATGAATAAATAAATAAATTTTTAAAAAACAAGAAACACCTCTAATGTCTCCTCTTATTTAACAGATGGGGAAACTGAGGCTGAGACAGGGGAAAGGACTTACACCCATGCACACAATGGGTGAGTGTTGAGAGGTGCTCCCTGACTTTCTGTTCCTTCCCCAGCAAGCTCCGCTCTCACCCCGGGCTGCACAGCTGCTGCATCCAACTCCTAACCCGGACTCCAGATTCCAGCTGGCTCTTTGGCACACGTACCAGTGCAATTTCTTCAATCTTTTAAAAAAATAACGTTACTTCTTTTTTTTTTTTTTTTTTTTTTTTTGTGGTACGCGGGCCTCTCACTGCTGTGGCCTCTCCCGTTGCGGAGCACAGGCCCCGGACGCGCAGGCTCAGCAGCCATGGTTCACACGTCCAGCCGCTCCGCGGCATGCGGGATCTTCCCAGACCGGGGCACGAACCTGTGTCCCTTGCATCGGCAGGCAGACTCCCAACCGCTGCGCCACCAGGAAAGCCCAATAACATTACTTCTTTACTCTGGGTTTTGTTTCTCCTGGTTATAAAATATACCTGTTCCATCAGAGCAGGGACCTCATTTGTCTGGTTCACCCCAGGATCTAATCCCCCAGATTTTTGCGTCAGGCAGGGCATTGGGGAAATACAAGAATGCTTTAAAAAAGTAAAAAGAAATCACCCGTGACTTCCCACCCTCAACATGCTTTAATATATCTTATTCTTTTTTAAAAATTTCTTTTATTGAATTATAGTTGATTTACAATGTTGTGTTAATTTCTGCTGTACAGCAGTGATTCAGTTATACATATATATACATTCTTTTTCATATTCTTTTCCATTATAGTTTATCAAAGGATATTGAATATAGTTCCCTGTGCTGTACAGTAGGACCTTGTTGTGTATCTATTCTATATATAATAGTTTGCATCTGCTACTCGCAAACTCCCAGTCCATCCCTGCCCCACCCCCCCTCCCCCTTGGCAACCACAATTCTGTTCTCTATGTCTGTGAGTCTCTTTCTGTTTCATAGATAGGTTCATTTGTGTCATATTTTAGATTCCACATATAAGTGATAACATGGTATTTGTCTTTCTCTTTCTGACCTCCTTTGCTTAGTACGATAATCTCTAGTTGAATCCATGTTGCTGCAAATGGCATTATTTCATGCTGAGTAGTATTCCATTGTATAGATGTACCACATCTTCTTTATTCATTCATCTGTTGATGGACATTTAGGTTGTTTCCATGTCTTGGCTACTGTGCATAGTGCTGCTATGAACAGCACTATTTCACCATGAACATTTTCCTGACCATTAAGATGTTTTCCTGAGGAGGGACCACATGGGGGCTGGCAGAGCTGAATCTCTGGCGGGCGTCCAGTTTGGGGCCAGGTTGGAGTTGGAACCATGGAGATTTGGAAGGAAACCTCACCCCCAATTTGTGCCCCTGGCAGCAGGGAGTGGAACCATCCCCCTAATGCGCCCACCTGTATGGAGCATCA
>NW_006796548.1:122133-127708 GCF_000442215.2 Lipotes vexillifer | reverse complement strand
GGTATCGGGGCATTCCTGCTAACGGTTTCCAGCTTGAGTGGCCTCTGCTGGGTTGGCTCCCTCTGGCTTTTTAGGGACCATTGTGCTGTCCGCAAGGAAGATTTCTGCTCCGCTGGAGTCCAGACGGAGGCTGAAGTGGCTGACCTCACTTCGGTAGGGGACAGAGGTATCCTAATGGCTTCCAATTCAGGTGCTGTTGAATTGTGGGAGCTGGATGAGAATGAGACACTCATTGACAGCAAGTTCTGCAAGTATGAGCACGATGACATCGTGTCTGCAGTGTCCCAAGCTCTGGCACACAAGCGGTTGGTGGTAGCAAAGACTTCTGCATCAAGGTTTGGGACCTTGCTCAGTAGATGATTCTGAATTCATACCGAGCTCACTCTGGGCAGGTCACCTGTGTTGCTGCCTCTCTACACAAGGACTCCGTGTTCCTTTCATGCGGTGAGGACAGTAGAATTTCACTGTGGGATATCCACTGCCCCAAACCAGCATCACAGATGGGCTGCAGTGCCTCTGGCTACCTTCCTACCTCCCAGCCTTGGCATCCTCAGCAGAGTAAAGTCTTTGTCTTCGGTGATGAGAATGGACTGTCTCCCTTGTGGGCACGAAGAATGCAAGCTGTGCCCTCAGCTCAGCTGTGCACTCCCAGTGTTTCACTGGGCTGGTGTTCTCCCCACACAGCGCTCCCTTCTGGCCTCTGTCAGTGAAGACGGCTCACTTGCTGTGCTGGACTCAGGCATTGCCGAGGGGTGTAGAAGCTGAGCCCACAGAGACTGTGAGAGATACTACTCTGTCCCTGCGAAATCACTCCCTTCTTACGCCAGTGGGCTGGGACCGTCAGGTCACCCACCATGTGGTGCCCACAGAACCTCTCCCAGAGCCTGGACCTAAGAGTGTTGTCAGGTAGGCTGGATTTCAGACAAAAAGCAAATCCCCCGTGAGTATCCACTCCCTTTGCCCATGCCCTCTCAGTTTGTGAGACAACACAGGAGCCTTATACAGTGTGTTGATACGTCAGACCTGTGCAGTTAATAGGCACTGTCTCTCAGCCTGGGGCAGGCTGGATTCTGGGGTCCTGTAGTCAGGGAAGAAAAACTTCCTTGAACATGGATATGTATGTGTGTCTGAGTGTGTGTGTAGATACATAGCTGTTGCTGGCAGGGGGAATAAAAAAGCCATCCCACATCTTTCCCTAGACCCAATCCCCACCCCCCAATGTTAATAAAAGTTTTTTTTTTAAAGAGAAAGGTTTTTTTCCTTTTGTTTTGAATTTTATTTTTTTTTAATACAGGAGGTTCTTATTAGTTCTCTATTTTATGCATATTAGTGCATATATGTCAATCCCAGTCTCCCAGTTCATCCCACCACCACTCCACCCCACCCCACCCCCGTTTTCCCCCCTTGGTGTCCATACATTTGTTCTCTACATCTGTGTCTCTATTTCTGCCTTGCAAACTGGTTCAGCTGTACAGAGGATTTTTTTTTAAAGCAAGACATTATTTGAGAGATTTTGTTTTGCTTTGTTTTTTGGGCTTATTTGACCACGCCCTGCAGCGTGTGGGATCTTAGTTCCCTGTCCAGGGATCAAACCCACGACCCCTGAATTGGAAGTGAGGAGTCTCAACCACTGGACCACCAGGGAAGTCCAACAAAAGGTTTTTATGCTTCCCATGTAGCTGTGCGTGAGGAATTGGCCTTGTCTGGATGAGGTATGGGATGTGGGCATCCCTGGATTCTTGGAAGCAGCTCATAGACTGCTCATAGAGATAGGAGCAACTTAATTTTTTTATAGAGCTTAATTCACCTTTATCATGTGCTTCCGTTCACATCCAGCCCAGCTCACCTTGAGGAAGAGCCAGCACACTCACCACAGTTTTGCTCATCTCCTTGCATTAAACTGAGCCAGAATTCCAGTTTCTGGCTGAATAAGAAGTCTGGCTGGCACCTGTGTAATGCCCACCCCACACCCCCATGGAGTTATGTATATGAGAGATGAGTGTATTTCTGCCACAGACGCCATAGAAAAAAGTTTCAGGATGGAGAGCTTTATGGTATTTCAGTTAAAAACTGACAGGCTTGCATAAGAATGTCTGCCATTGTCCCACCTGAAAACAGCCTGGGGCCTGAGCTTTTTTGCCTCTGGGCCCCTGTCTCTGGGTATAAGAAGACTGAATGCTGTTTTGGGGGACTCTGAAGATTTTAAATGCAGCATCAGATAGAGAATCAGAAGTACCGGTCAGTGAAATAAGAAGTTGATTCATTGTTTAAAAAAAAGGAAAAAAAGATGTTTTCTTAACACCATGGAGAGTAGCTCTGTCAGTGGGTGTCCCTCTCTTCAGAAGTCACCTTCTTAGCAAGGCTCCTGGGACCACTCAGCCTAAAGTGATCCACTCGATCACTTTATTTTCTTCATGACATATATCACTATCTGAAATTATCTTATTCCCTCATCTGTTCACTAGTGTCTTGTTTGTCTGCTTATTAAACTAGCCACGAGGCAGTTTAAGCCCTAGGACAGGAGGAACTAATGCACCACTGGCACCTAGCATACAGCTCTCCTCACCAAACATTCATGGACTGTGTGCCAGGCAGAGTCCTAGGCCCTCAGAGTACAGCAGTGAATAAAACAGACAAAAACCCTTGCCCCTGTGGAGCTTACATTCTAGTGGGGAATGAATGAATGAATGAATGAATGAATTTAACTACCTCCTGTTGTTGGACATTTAGGTCATTGCTCCTTAAGCTTTCCCCCTGCTTAACCACTCATATAACCAGGAAATTTCTTTAAATTCTCACATTTGATCATTCAAATAAATGTAAAGTTTGCATTCTATGCAGAGTGACCAACTTGCCCTGTTTTGCCTGGGACTTTTCTGATTTTAGTCTTGGGCAAACTGGGACTGCTGGTCACCCTAATTCTTTGCTCGACAGTATTCATGATTTCTTCTCAAAAAAAAAAAAAAAAGCTTTATTGAAATATATTCCACATACCATAAAATCCATTTGTTTTAAAGTGTACATTTCAGTGGGTTTTAGAACAATCACAAGGTTGTGTGATCACCACCACTATCTAATTCCAGAACATTTTCAGCACCCCAAAAAGAAATATTGTACCCATTAAGCAGTCACTTCCCATTCCTCTCTCCCCACAGCCCCTGACAACTACTGATCTACTTTCTGTCTCTCTAAATTTATCTGTTCTGGACATTTCAAATAACGGAATTATATGGCCTTTTGTAACAGTCTTCTTTCACTTAACATAATGTTTATAAGGTTCATCCATATCATAGCATGTATCAGCACTTCATTCTTTTTTATTGCCAAATAACATTACATTATATGAATAAAGCATTTTTAAAAATTCTATTTGTTCATCAGCTGACAGACATTTATATTGCTTCCACTTTGGGGCTATTACGAATAATGCTGCTATGAACATTGATAAACAAGTTTTTGTGTGGACATATGTTTTTATTTCTCTTGAGTACATACCTAGGAGTTGAATTGCTGGGTCATATGGTAACTCTGTTTAGCATTTTGAAAACTGCCAAACTGCCTTCCAAAGGCTGCACCCTTTTACATTCCTATCAGCAATGGGTGAGGGTTCCAATTGCTTCACATCCTTGACAACACTTGTCATTGTCTATATTTTTTATTGTGGCCATGTGATGTGATTGTCATGTTTGTTTGAACACAAAAATTAGGTTTGAAATTACTTATCATCAAATAAAGTCAACCCCCTTGGAATGTCTCCCGTGTCAATCATGTGCCCCGGAGAACCCCAACAGACCTCTCAGGAGCTGTGAGGACAAGGGCACCAGCCTGATCTATGTGGGTTAAAGTCATTTCCAAAGTCTTGATATTGTAAACAACACTTTTTTTTTTTTTGTGGTACGCGGGCCTCTCACTGTCGTGGCCTCTCCCGTTGCGGAGCACAGGCTCTGGACGCGCAGACTCAGCGGCCATGGCTCACGGGCCCAGCCGCTCTGCGGCATGTTGGATCCTCCCGGACCGGGGCACAAATCCGTGTCCCCTGCATCGGCAGGCAGACTCTCAACCACTGCGCCACCAGGGAAGCCCAACAACACTTTTTGATAATAAAAAAAAAAAATTTACTTTTGGGACTTCCCTGGTGGTCCAGTGGTTAAGACTCTGCACTCCCACTGCAGGGGGCACGGGTTTGATCCCTGGTTGGGGAACTAAGATCCCGCACGCTACACAGCGTGGCAAAAAAAAAAAAAAAAAAAAAAAATTAAAAACATTACTTTTGATTTGTTTGATTACTAGTGAAGTGGAAATTTTTTCACATTTATTTTTTGTATCATTTATATGTATTATTATTTATATTTTTCATATATTTTTATTTGTATTTCTTATTTGGTCCCAGAATAATCTTTTCAGAAGAAAAATCTGATCACACCTTTGTTTAGAACTTTAGGTGGCTCTGCACTGCCCACAGAATAAAGACCCACTCCCTTACATCGGACCCTGCCTGCTCCTCTGGCCCCTTTTCACGTCCGGACAACGTGCAGTTTCCAAAAAGAGCTCTTCCATCTCTCTCCTTCTGCTTTTGGCAATTTGTGGACATCCCCTCCCCCTGGATGAATCCCAGGCTCGCCACCACATATCTGATGGAATCGTTTGTTCACGGGACCAAACAATTCTGGGGACATGAACTCTGCAGAAGGGCTCCCTAGTTAGGAGGCACCCTTTGATTGGTTTAATGCTCTGCTGTCACCGTTTTGAAATTCTTAATGATTTTTTAACAACGGGTCTCACATTTTTATTCTGCACTGGGACCCGTCCATTATGTATGTAACCTGTCCTGCTTGTTTACCTTCTGCCTCTCACACAGGTTAATACAGTCCTTGACCTCAGAATCTGTCCTACCCCCTCTGTGCCCCCAGTGCCTGGTGGAAGCTGAATAAATGAATGCCTAAAATGTATGAATAAAATGAAAGAATGAGGGCTTCCCTGGTGGTGCAGTGGTTGAGAATCTGCCTGCTAATGCAGGGGACACAGGCTCGATCCCTTGTCCAGGAAGATCCCACATGCCGCAGAGCAACTAAGCCCACGAGCCACAACTACTGAGCCTGTGTGCTGCAACTACTGAAGCCCGTGCAACTAGAGCCCATGCTCCGCAGCAAGAGAAATCGCCGCAGTGAGAAGCCCACGCACCACAATGAAGAGTAGCCCCCACTCGCCGCACCTAGAGAAAGCCTGCGTGAAGCAACGAAGATCCAACGCAGCCAAAAATAAATTTGAAGGAAGGAAGGAGGGAGGGAGGAAAGGAACACAGGAAGGAAGGAAGGAAGGAAAGAAGGAAAGAAGGAACAAAGAAATTCACCTGTTATACCTTGAGGAATAAGGTAGGAGGAATTTTCAGCGTAAACAGAAGTTGAAAGAACATTCCCAGTAGAGGGGACATGGGTGAAAATTCCCCATGGGCAGGAAGGACCAGGAGGCCCTGGGAAATGTGGTTGCACTGACCTCAGCTGACCCCCCAGGATGCGGGTGAAGGTGCGTGTGGGGGGCAGAGGAAATGGCTGGTCTCCAAAAGGAGCTCTTTCCC
>NW_006796548.1:81320-122123 GCF_000442215.2 Lipotes vexillifer | reverse complement strand
TCTTTCCCTGACTGGGGACAGGGAGAAAGCCCTTGAATCCAGAAGAGGGGGTGCTAATTAGTGCCCCCAGAGGGGTCTCTCGTGTCATTGGGTGGTGGGAGAGGTCAGGCCAGGAAGTCAAGGGGAGCCAATGAGGACAGCTTGGCTCAAGTCCAGGCCATCAAGGCTAAGTGATCTTAATGACTCCAATCAAAATGCCTTTGCCACCATTGGGACAGACCTCAGGTCTCTGACCCAGGGGTCAGCACCTCCTGCCTGGTGCCCCATCAGAAATAAGTCGTCTCTGGGCCCCAGGCCCTCCACCCCAGCCCACCCTTGGCCCCCTTCCCCTTGGCAGCTGGATAGTCCTCAGGGTCCCAGGACCAAAGAGAGGTTAGAATAGGCCCCAGCCATGGGTGCCCCAGCTGCCTCCAGGGGCAGGAGATAATGACCTCTTGAGGTTTATGGGCATAGGGCTTGGCCCTGCTCAGCGCAAGGGAAGCAGCCCAGATGTCTGCAACCTCCCTGCTCCACGGAGTTTAATGTTGCCAATCTGGGTCCGTCTACTTGGCCCCTCACCTCCTGCTACTTTCTCTCCTTTACTCCTGACCTCCCAGCCACAGTGGCTTTCCTTCCAGCCCTTGATAAGTCAAGTTCATTCTCACATCAGAGCCTTTGCACTTGCTCTTCTCTCTGCCTGGAATGTTCATTCCCCAGACCCAGGCATGTCTGCCTCTTATCATCAGGCGGCCCTCAGCTCAAACACCACCTCCTCACTCAGGAACGCTAGAAGTGTCCTCCCCAGCTGGATGCACTGCCAGCCCCTCTCTATCCCATGACCTTCTTTAATTTTCAGACTGCCTGGCTCAGAATCCTACCCCTATTATCTACTAGCTGGTGCAAGTTACTGAACCTCTCTATGCCTCTATTTCCTCACCTGTAAAATGGGGATAATAGTAACACATGTCATTATGTTGTTGGAAGGAGTAAGTGAGATGACACAGGCACATAGTAAGGCTCCATAAAGGGTAGCCATTGTGACCATCACTGTCTGCCCATCCCAGCTCCCCTTGAGAGAAGAAACTGTCTGCTTGCTCATAGCTGCAACCCCAGGGCCTAGAACAGTGCTTGGTACATAAAAGCCACTCCAGAAATATGTATTGATCTGTTTGTTTTTCTCCTAATATTTTGCCCTTTTCCTACTCTCCTGCTTCCCATGCAAGAGAAACTGTTAAGCAGACTAAAGGATTCCCCAGGCTGGAACAGGAGAAAAGATGGAGACAGTGGTGAGGGCAGAGACATCACAGGCCCTGAGAGGGCCCTGCACGTTGCAGCCAGACCCCAAATGGGGACCTACCAGAATGACCCCCAAACCAGAGTGTGACCTCCCAGCTTATAGGGGCTTATAGGAGGCCCCATGGCATTGAATATATATTCAGGTGTTTTAATTTGACATATTTAGTGAGAAAATCCTCAGTGCCAGATCCTGTACTGGCCACTGGCCACACAATAGCATACAAGACAGACACAACCCTTGCCCTTGAGGAAAAATTCACAGCCTAGTCAAGGGCACTGATTAGTCAACAAACATTCACACTCTCGTCTGAACAAGTACATTTGGATTATGGACAAGTCATAGCCATAGCAATGCTGGAAAATGAAATATCAGAAGGGAGGTGACATGTGAGTAGGGTTTCGAAAGGTGAGGATGAGTAAAACAGGTACTGAATTCTTCTAAAATTAAACAATTTTTCCTGTCACATTGGCTACACAAAGATAGCGATCTTAGTGAAAGTTCCGCTTTTCCCTGGCAAAGAGGGACAAGCAAGTTGTGACGGAGACTGAAAAATCTAACAAACAAAAAGGGCTTCTCCTCTGGGTGCCTGGGTTGAAAACAGGCATCTACAGACTGTGATAAGTGGGGTGAGTCTCAGACACAGAGTGGGGGGCAGAGAGGGGCTGAGGTCACGGGACAAGGATGTCTGTTGAGCACTTAATAATAAAAAAACAAATCTCATGTTTTGATATGAAGGAATCAAAATGGCCCTGCCAAACTGGCTGCGTTGATGTGTCCTTGAATTTGACAGAGTCATTGTTTCAAGTTTCTTCCTCTGCTCGAAGGCACAAACCGGGTCAAACTTTCCCAAAGCAAACAGCTTCACCACAGACTCTCCAGTCATGGGGCCTCTTCTGCTGACAATGTCCCATAGGGTGCGTTTGGATGGAGACAAATCCAGCAGTGCGCCAGAGCTGGCTCACACCAGCTTTCAGGAGCCAGTTGCTAAAAGTTTGGGGAATTTTGCAATTTCAGGTTGTTGAACAGTCATTATTAAAAATTAAATTGTATAAATTTACAATTAAGAGGTATTAAATCATGGATAAACAACAAGGTCCTACTGGATAGCATAGGGAACTATATTCAATATCCTGGTATAAATCATAATGGAAAAGGATATGAAAAAAATGTATATATATGTATAACTGAATCACTTTGCTGTACAGCAGAAATTAACACAACTTTGTAAATCAACTACGCTTCAATTAAAAAAGGAAATATTAAAATAAAGATAATACTCAAAACTCACGACTTCTACATTTTATTATTCTCTATTCTCTTGATGTTATCTGCATCTATTGTAACTGAATAGGAGAACTTTGGCATAATGAATGATGCGCTTCCACACACCTCTTGCCAACTCTGCTTTGTGATATCACGTTGGTAACTTGAAGTCGGCCAAGGTGGGAATTTGGCAAAAGTCACAAATCGGGCCTTGATTTGCTGTTTTGTTGACTTTCTAGGTTAAAGAAAGTGATGGATGAAATATTAACAGTGCAAACTAAAGTGCTGAAGCTGAAGGAGGTTTCCGTTTAATGAATATATTTATAGGAGAGTGAGTAGTGGAACAGTAGATCACATATCAGATTTAATGACAATAAATTTATGGGGAAAAGGGTTAGTACAGCAGACTGGAATGCAACTCCATTTCAAATTTGGATTGAATTGCAGCCGTAGGTTGACTAGACATGCAAGAGTTCAGCAAATATTAACAAAAGCCTTCTGGAGAATCAATTGACTATATGGAATCTACAATCAAGAGTTCCTACATTGTGCAGTTATTTGTAAATTGTGTTCTACACATCCACTTTATCAGTAAAATTTATAATAAACATATATGTACATATGTATATAATGTATACATTTGGATTTCTGAGGAACCAGTTGTCAAATATTTGCTGGCACACCATTGGACAGCCCAAGTTTGATAAAGTCCTTTGCAAAGCACATTTCTGAAACCAGGCAAAGGGCTCGTGTGCCAGCAGTGCAGAAAGATAAACTCCGACAGCGGGAGCTGGCAGCAAAGTAAGGGTTTATTGCAGGATGTCAAGCAAGGGAGTGGGAGATAAACCTCAGATCCACCCCAACTTGGTCTCTGAGTTACAGGGTTTTATTTAAAGGGGAAGAACAAAGAGGCTGGGATTAATCATCGCCTAGTGACGGTGCTGTGACATCTCTTAATTAATTATAGTTTCAGAAGTCAGGATGTCTCTGAGTTACGATTATCTGGCCAGGTAGTCCATGGCTGGGGTGGGCGTGGGGTGCGGGTCTGTTAGCTCATCTGGCTAACAACCAGATGTTTCAGGAGAAACCAGGTGTTTCTGGAGAAACAACCTGGATTTGTACATTGATGATGATATCTTACAGTAGCAATTTTAGTACATTAATGATGTTATTGACAACAGCAATTTTAGTCATCTGACTCTGGTTGATGAGTGTTCAGTTAGCACAGGATTGAGGTCAGAGGGGACAAGAAAGGGAATAAAATTTCAGATAGAGAGATTAATCATAAACTTGGTAAGGGAACTCAGTTTCATTTCGTCTTGGGGAAGCCCTCTCCACTGTGGGAAGCATTTTCCAAACAAAGAGACAGATGACCTCGTGCTTCCATTGGGGACACTCCCAGGACACAGATAGCTCTGTGGCTTTGGGATCTGTCATTTTCAACAACGACAATAAAACCAACACATTCAGGGCCTTTGTGGTACTTTTCTTTGCCATTTTCCATTTTAAACTTAAATAAGGTTATTGGACTGCAAGAAACAGCAATATTGCAGGCTAACTGACATGACAGCAGGAGTTATCCTAGGGATGCATGCTGGGGAGGAAGAGCAATTGTGGCCATCAGCGGGAGGGCCAGCTCCCCTCTCCCCCGACATATCCCTTCCCCTGTACACAGCTTCCTTCTTCTTTTCTTTTGTGCAAACAGCAGTGAAGGTGAAGGCAGCTGGTTTACAGTCAACAAGTTTACCTGCTCTTAGGTCAGAGACCAGCCGGAGTGGGTTGACAGGCATACCCACCAACCCCAGACAAAAGATCTGATTGGCCGGCTTGGAGCAGGTAGACATTCCTGGACCAATCAGTCATGGCCAGGGTTGTGGGGGAGCGGGACCAAGGATTCAGACGGGCCTCAAGAATCACATCGAGTGGGGAGGAGCAACTCTGAGAGAAGGAGGGTGGGCATGCGCTGGGCAGACTCTCCCGAAGGTCTAAGATTTTTTTTTTAACATTTTTAAAATTTTATTTATTTATTTATTTATGGCTGCATTGGGTCTTCATTGCTGTGCGCGGGCTTCTCATTGCAGAGTCTTCTCTTGTTGTGGAGCACAGGCTCTAGGTGCGTGGGCTTCAGTAGTTGTGGCACGCAGGCTCCTAGTTGTGGCATGCGGGCTTCAGTAGTTGTGGCTTGCGGGCTCTAGAGAGCAGGCTCAGTAGTTGTGGCTCACGGGCTTGGTTGCTCCGTGGCATGTGGGATCTTCCCGGACCAGGGATCAAACCCATGTCCCCTGCATTGGCAGGCAGATTCTTAACCACTGCGCCACCAGGGAAGTCTGGTCTATGATATTAAAGGAGGCCAGTTGGATGAACAGGACTTGCTGGCAGGGCAGGTTTCCCTTCATTCCAGTTCGTGAGAAAGTCTTCTAGATAACTGACCACCATGTGAACTGTCCATGATCCAACCATGTACACAGTTGTCAGTGAAAATGCCTTCATTACATATATGACATTTTTGTTTCTGAAAAGATAAAAAAATGAATATGTCTCTAGCTCATATATCTTCTAAATGTTAAGACTGTAATAAAGACAATCTTCTGTGTTTCTGCAGTCTGGTGACCATCCTGGGGCTCCCGGGGTTGTCCATGGATCCCAGTCAAGGTGAAGCTGCATCATATTCATCTTTTTTCTTCATTTCACAAGAGGCCCTGCGAGATCTGGGTCCACAGTGCCTGATACATTCCTGGTCCAGCACCATGGCAACAACCAACAGAGAAAGCTCTCTGGAGCAGACAGCCTGGGTTCAAATCCCTGTTCCCTCACTAGCTGTGTGATCTGACAGGTGACTCAACTTTTCTGTGCCTCAGGTTCCTTATCTGTAAAGTGGCGATAACTTACAATACCTCTCATAAAGTTGTGAGGATTAAATGAGTTAATATTTATAAAGTGTTAGAAGTGCCTAGCACATGGTAAATGTTCAACAAGTGTTAGGTATATTATTATTGGCATTTCACTGTCAGTTGCGCCCCTGCAGGCTGGCACACATAATGGGTGGAGGAGTTGGCATCGCCCTCTCCTCTATCATTCACCCCCAAGCCAGCAGGCATGTGGTGGTGTGTGTAAGGGGACAGTTTTGTTGAGTAAGAGGGAGACATCTCGCACCACAGATGAGGGGCAGCTGCACCTGCCCAGCTGAGAGGGGCTCTGGCTCGGTGTGAGGCTCCAGGAACCCAGGGGCTGGTATAGTTAGTTGTGTGTTTCTGGAGGGAAGGGAGCGTGTGCCTCAGTGGTGGTGGGTCTAAGGGTGCGGTCAGCTTCCCTGCACTCACAAGGGCCTCACTCTTGGTTTAATGCTTGCTGTCATCACCTTGAAATTCTTAATAATTTTTAAACAAGGGGCCCACTTTGCACTGGGCCCCACCAATTATGTCAACAGTCAAGGGGCGGGGATATGTGAGTAGGTGTCTGGGTGTGTATGTGAGGTCACATGCGGTTGTGTTACTGACCCAGGTTCCTGGACTGTTTCATCAATAGAAATTGATAAGAGCCCAGAGATAAGAGAAATTAAGGCAAGGCTTTATTGGGACTCATGCTGCAGCAAGAGGGAGCAAAGGGAGATCCCTGGTGGTGTAGTGGTTAAGGATCCACCTGCCAACGCAGGGGACACGGATTTGAGCCCTGGTCCGGGAAGATCCCACATGCCATGGAGCAACTAAGCCCGTGAGCCACAACTACTGAATCCCACGCGCCTAGAGCCCGCGCTCCGCAACAAGAGAAGCCACCGCAATGAGAAGCCCGCGCACCGCAACAAACACCCAATACAGCGAAAAATAATTAATTAATTAAAAAAGAAAAAAAAAAGAGGGAGAGAAAACAAGTAACAGGTTCCCTTGCTCGCTCCCTGGGGGCGGGGGGTGTGGGGTTGGGGGGGAAAGAGCTAGTCCTTTAAGCGGGGTGAGGGTAGGGGGCGGTTCATGGGTCAGACCAGAGTGGGGCTTGGGTGGTCTCCCCACCCCCTTGGTGGTGCTGTGTACAGGGATCATGCACAGCGCCCTGCTTTTGCTCCTGACACCTCAGAAGTAGCCATTGAGTTTTTGGGCTTTTTGTATCTTGCTGTTCATAATTTGCCCCAACTGCAAGCATGTACACTGTTATTTGTTTCTTTGTATTTTGTTGCTCCAGGAGACGTTTGTACAAGTGCAAGCGCTGCAGCAAAGGGTCCCAGGTCCTAGGTCCCAGCCTGTGCATGCCTGGGATGTCTCTTCCTCTGGACTTGGGGACTAGAATGCTGGTCTTTGCAGGAATTCCAGAAATTACAAGGCAGTACCCCACCCCACCCCAGACACGGGGAATAGCCTCTGTCTTCAGTTCCTCCCTGCACCCTCCAGCCCAGCCTCACCTCACCCCCCGATCAGGACCCCTCTGTCTCTGCAAAATCCCAATGCCCCACTGCACCCTTCTCCCTGCAGGAAAACAGGAAGGGCAATGGAAACCTCCCAGATCACCAGCCCCAAGGAGAGAAGAGAAGAAGCCATGCTAGCTGGGCTTAACACTGGGCACCACAATGTCCACACGTGTCACCTCTGTCCTCCCTGCCCCCCAGGGATCAGGGAGGAGTCAGTCTCCCCCCCTTCCTGGATTGCTCCTGTACCTCACAATCAGGGCTTCTTGTGAGGAGAAGAAACGGGCAGTTAGGAGTCCTGGTTCTGGGCCTGGCTCTGCCCCCAACCCATTCTGGGACCTTGGGCAACTGGCTGCCCTTCTGTTGGATGTTATGACCCCTAAGTTCCTTTCGGCACTTGCATCCTACCTGACTCTCAGGTTCCCACGGCTGATGACAGCCACTCCCAGCTCTGCAAAATGGAACCCTGGCCCTGGGCCTGCTCCAGACCCCTGTCCCAGTCTGACTCCAGAAAGTCACTGAATCCTGGATCTGGGAGCACCTGGTCCCCTTAGACAGATGGGGAAAGCGTGGCCCTGAGAGGGGACAACACACACCAACTTAGTGGCAGAGCCCAGGCTCAAAGTCAGTCTTCCTGCCAGCCCACCTCACCCACTCCATGCCTCTGATGCCACGCCCACCATCACTGCCTCTGAATTCCAAGCAGGATTCCATCTCTCTTGGGAAACAGCATGACAGCACAATCTCCAACCCCACCCTCATCTTTCCTCCAGTCACAAGTGACAAAGGGTTTGAAGATATCACTGCATTCATCCCTCATTGTACAGACAGGGAAACTGGGACCCAGAGAGGGGCAGTGGCTGCTCCAGACCACTTAACCTGCTGGCACCAGGAGCCTCCTGACACCAAATCTTGCGGTTCCCCTTCATTTCCCCTCTCCTCATCCTCCTACTCAGGACTCCAAACGCTGTTAAGCACCCAGAGGCCCTGGAATCTGAGGGCTGTCTCTGGGGTCCCTCCCTCCAGCCCAGGGACCCCAGAGGGAACTACTGTGGGTGGGCAGGGCCAGTTCCCAGTGATAGAAGGGCAACCCGGGGAAGGGCTCTGCCTGCTATTCGCCAAAGCTGCTTAGATACCCATCTGCCCACCACCATCCCCGCCCCCACCCCCAGGCTGCAGAAAGAACAGGCCCAGAGATCCAAGTGTCCATCCTGGCACTCTTTACACTGGCCTTGCTGGCTCCCTGGAGCACACAAGTAGATTCCAGGCCCCTTCCTGGCTTCAGCAGTGTAGCTCCCTTTTGCTTGTTTCATCTCCTGGACTTCCACCTAAGAATTCGTGTGAAGACGGGATTCTCTGGTGTACAATGGCTCTCAAACCACAGTGCCCCCTCGTGCTATTCAGATGGGGAGACTGGTCCAGAGGGCATGTGGTTTGTCCCGTGTCACAGAGCAAGGCAACAAGGGCTCCTTGCCTGGGACCCAGTCTCCTGCCTCCCAGGGCATCTCTTTCCTCCCAGGGCTGCCTTTCAGATCTTCCCCGAATCGGAGTCTGGATGGAGGGAAGGGGGCTTCCCGAAGGCTTTGGGTGGGGTGTGAGTCAACCAACGAACTCTGATAGCTGACCTGTTTTTGGTGGGGGCCTATGCAGTGTCCTGGAAGGGGACAGAAGGATGAATGAGGCACAGTGCTTGCCCTCAGCAAGCTCCACATCTGAGCCTGAATATGGGGAGAACGGGTCCCTCCAAAGCTAACCCTAAACACCTCTCCACTCACCCTAAGCTTCTCGTCCCTGCCCACGAGCCCTCAATCTTACCACTCTGCCTTTTTCCTGCAGTTGCTATATCTTCTCCCCACTCCTTCCTCCCACTGCAATCGTTCTAGGCTCTCCTCCTCTCCCTCCCACATCAGCACTTATCTCACCCTGTTTCACAGCCAGTAGCCTGGGAAAGGGAGCACAGGCCAAAGGAGGGAGAAGGTCGGTGGCACAGCAGGATGGAACTGCAATGCTCCTCCTTCCCAGGAGGGGGCGCACTGTCGTCCGTAGCAACCCATCCCTCCAGGTGCTCAGCCTTGCAGGTGCAACCAATTCCAGCGCCAGGACTGACTTCTAATCTTCACAGTCACACGGCAGGAAGGCAGGAATAAGTGATCCCCAGCTTCCAAATGGGAAGACCCAGGTCAGGAGAGGGGCAATAATGGCTGGAGGCCTGGGGTCACACAGCAGCTATGAGTCTGAGCCCTTGAGCCCTGCTTCAAGGGCCCCTGACTCAAAACTAACCACCTCCTGGTCCTGGGAGATCTGCTCTCCTGAGAGTGGAAGGGGCTCCGGGCTGGGCTGCCTCCGGAGCTCCTGGGTCCAGGGGTATTTTTCCTTGGGCCATGTATTCTCAAATTCCCTCCAAAATTGACCTTTCTTTTCCCAGGACCCCCATGCCCTGCTCCCAGCATTCTCTGCCTCAGCTAAACCATGGGGTTTAAGGGAAGGGGCTAAATAATCCTGGGTGCCCTAGACATACATAAGCCCCCATGGGTGCCTCAGTTCTGCCAGGGGACTCAGGCAGCACGTGTCCCCAAAACAACCCCTACTCTCAGAAGCCAAAGACAGCTCTGGGCCTCGCTATGTACCAGGCTCCACTCTAAGACGTGGTGTGTTAGCTCACTGTACCCTCATGCGAGGTGAATGAGGCACAGAGAGAGCAAGTAACCTGCCCACATGGCTGGTAAGTGGTAAGGCAGGACTTGAACTCAGGAAGTCTGATTTCAGAGAGAGACTTTAACCACTGTGTCAGAGACCTCTGGTCCCCTGATATCCATTCTCTCCTTTTTCTAGACCAACAGGCAGTCCAGAATAATGACCATGTTTCCCAGACTCGCTTGCATGTGAATGTGTGGCTAATTTCTGGCCGAGAGAGGAGACGTGTGTACCTGCCAGGTCACGCCTTTCATTAGGAGAGGTGTGTCCCCTCCCCTTTTCCCCTTCCTGCTGGCTGCAGGCATGGGTGAGCAGACTGGGACAGCTGCCACAGCCTCCTAACCAGTCTCTGGTCCAGTCTCCATGAGAGCCAGAAAACTCTTCCCTTAATACAAGTCACATCATGGTGCTGCCCTGCCCCCAACCTTCCGTGGCTCCCCATTCCTTCAGAGGAAAGGCCACCTCCTCTGTGATGGACAAAGCCTTTTCGTGTCTGGCCCTAAACTATCCTCCCAATCTCACCACTTGCCACTTCTATCCTCTGCCCTCCTCCCAGATCAACCAGCAGGAAAATCTCATCTTTGCTTAACTATCCCCTCTTCCTCTGCCTTCCCAATTCCTCTCCACACACACAGCAGACTCTGATGTATTCTTCAAGACTCTGCCCAAAGGGTATCTTCTATGTGAAGCCTTCCCTGACCCTCCTGGCAGAATGAGTAGCTCCCTCCTCTGGTCTCCCACGGTCTGCGTACAGGCCCCTGGGATAGTGATAGCTGTTCTGTATTGTCATCATCTGTAGATGCATCCACTTCTCCCATCTCTCAAAAGACTGAGAGTCAAATGTGAGATATCTGTTGGTTGTCAGTACCCTGCACAAGGCCAGGCACCAAGTCAGTGGCGGTGAGTGAGAGAGAGAAAAGGACAGTGTGTGTGTGTGTGTGTGTGTGTGTGTGTGTGTGTGTGTGTGCGCGCGCGCGCACGCGTGTGCGCATGTGTGTGGGGGGTCTACGTGGGTGACCTGAGCTGGCTGAAGGCCCAGGCAAAGGAGACAAGGAGGACATCTAGAAATAGCCTTATCTCAGTGCCCAGAGCAGGCCTGGTGCCCAGATAAACTGACCCCGAGTGAGGAGATGGGAGCCCAGGGTGGGTGGGTAGGAACGAAGAGGTGTGGCTCCAGCAGGCTGTGGCCCTGCTACCCTCTGGGCCCTGAACGCCTGTTGTCGGGTGTCCTGGCACTCAGATTTCAGTGACCCCCAGTGACCAGTGGGTATTTCAGGCTGGTGCTAAGCATCACCTGCTCCCTTGGCCCCATAATTGTAGGGCAAAGGGGAGCCTGCCAATCTACCCACTAAGGAGGGGCAGGGTTGGGGCAGAGATGCTGGAAAAATTTGTCCTCTCCTCGCTCTCGCCCCACCTCACCCTCTTCCCCACTTGGAAGTTCCCTTCCAGAACCACCGACTGCCAAAGCTTGAAGGATTAAAGAGCTCATCTGGCCCAACCCCCAACATGGAGTTGGGGACACTGAAGGGAAGAGACTGGCCCAAGGTCGCAGAACAAGACAGGGCGAAGACGGTCACGGGGAAAGGCAATGTAGAATAGTGGTTAAGCCATACAAACTCTAGAGCCAGTCTGCCTGGGTCCGAGTCTTCACTCTCACGTGTAAACGGGTGACGGGGACAGTAGTACCTACATCACTGGGTTATTGTTAGGATTATAAGAGTTGAAAGACAGAAAACTGTTAAGTCCAGCACTTGGCACTTGGTAAGGGCTGCATCGATCTTAGCAGTCATTTTCTGCACCACACTTTATAGCATACAAAGCTTCTCAACACCCACAATCTTGTTGTTTGTCCCTTCCAACAACCCCGGAACAGAGATTGACTGGCCAAGTTCACACAGCTGGTATCATATCTCTCAACTGCCTGCCAGGGGTCTTTCCATATCAAGCCCCCTGCCCCCGACAGCTCATACACTGGTTCATCACATGGAGAAGGTGACATGGAGAGCCAGCCCTTGGTTCCTGATGCCACCCTGGGCTCGTCTTACCCCTGCACTGGACGACCCCATTGCGGGGAAGACAACCTTGCTCATCCGACATCCCTGCTGATTCTGTCTGATCCCAGTCTTCAAATTCTCAGTCTTGCCACCACTGAAGCCTAGAAGGGGAAATCTCTCACCATGGACTCCAGTCCCGGCTGTCCCCCAGCCAACCCAGTCCTTCCTGCAAATGACTCTTTCCTTTTCCTATCCAGGGTCTCTGTTTACTACAGAGCCTGGGGATGCTACCCGCCACTGACACCCAGCCAACCCCAAGATCCCAGGCCCCTAAAAAAGCCCAAGCCAGGCTGACAGCCTTGGCTCTGTGTCTGCTTCCTGGAACACGCCTGGCCCCAGACGCTTCAGGCCAACACCAGCTCCCTGCCAGGCCCCCTGCCATGGTTTGCCAGCTCTCCTCACCTAAGGATACACAAGCGGTCACGTGTCCACACCAACAAGGTTCATCGAGCCTCCTGGAGCTACCTGAAACTTTCCAGAATCTTAGGCAAGCTAGTCCTGAATGAAGTGTACTCGAGGGAGTGACCATTGAACCATCTGTTTGGTGCCAAATCACATGGCACCTGAACATGACCCAGAACTCAGGGTGGTATGAGGTGCTGTTTTGTAAGCACAGGTTTACCTTTCTAATTATACCTTACTTAATTCCAATATCATCTGTAATTTTTCAGAGGCAAATTTTTCATTTGATAGAGTAGTAGTTTGGGGAAGGAGCCAGCGGCAGCCCCAAGTCTGGGATCTGGTCTGATTATTTCCTGGGAACCGCCCTGTCCCCAGAGAGACTCAGGCTACACCTACGTGCCCAGAGGGCGATTCTCCCCTGAGAGTACTTGGGTCCCCACTCTACACCGGAAATGGCCCTCAGGGATAGAATGAGAAAGAGGACAGGAGATGGGATACTTTGGCAGGAAGAAAGTTGAGAGCAGTAGACAAGGGCAGGGATGGGGGAGGGTACTTTTCAAACAGAGAGAACACTGATGAGGACAAGTGGCTTTCTTTGCTGAAAGAGACTATTTGTCGCCTCTACAAATCCATGCCCAGCCCTGCACCAGGCCCTGTGGGCACAGCGGGGAGCCCTCACAGGGTTTCTGGTGTAATAGGAAGACAGACTCTGAAACTAATGGACCCCATGAAAGCAGGACAAGTGCTATGACAGGGAGATTCAGGGCTTTCTGTTGGAAGGGAGAGCTAAGCTTGAAAGCTGAAAAGTGAACAGGAGTTAATTAAAAGAGTAGGTTCTAGGCAGACAGCAAGCGAGAAACACGGCACCCCTTCAAGGCACAAAAAGGTCAGAGTGGCTGCAGCGTAGAGAGCTTGGAGAGGCAGGTGGGAGCCAGAGCACGGGGGCCGTGAGGCTGTGGTGAAAGGGGTGTGGGTCTTGCACTGAGGGTCAGGGGCAGCCAGGGAAGCAGGCTGAGAAGAGAGACAATTAACCTTTGTGCTGCATTCCCAAACTTACCCTGCTTCTTTATCTTCCCAGAGTCCTTGGGAGGTCGGCTGGGTGGGGACAGTGTTGTGTTTTTCTCAGATGGAGAAATGGAGACCCAGAGAGATCATGATTTGCCTGAGGTCACACAGCTAGGAGGTAAGTAACAGGGGCAGGACTGGAACCCAAGTGAGTCTCACTCCAGAGCCCCTAAAGCTGGGGAGGTAGATAGATTCACTCACTCACTCACTCATTCATTTGTACATTCAATATGCTCATTCACTCCTTCAATATTCAGTAGTCATTCATTCATGCCTACTATCTGCCAGGCACCCTTCCTGGAGCAGGATTTCAGCAATAAATTGTTCTAACGAAACAGATGAGCAAGGCTAAAGAGTTTGGGCTTGATTCCATCAGCCACAGGGTGCACGGCCGGTTTCTGGGAAGGAGGGGTGACTGCCCTTCACTAGGAGCTGCCCTCACCCACCCCACCCCACACGCCTCCCCGTAAGGAGAGCCACTGTTCTCCTTCCAGGGAGCATTCTGCCACAGGCAGTCGTTTCGCAGAAGCAAACCGGTGTTGAGTAAGCCTCTATCTTTTGCCATCATTTGTCCTCTCAGACCCACAGTATCTAGAACTCTGGGGGAATGAGGAAGTGACAGAAAGAACACGCCATTCCACCCACTGTGGCTGCAATCCCCGCACACTGTGAGCTCAGGGGGCGCAGGGCTGTGTCTCTCCTGTTCTCTCAGTGGGTCCCCACTGAGCCCAGCACAGTGCTGGGCATAGGAATGCTCAATTTATTTGAAGAGAAAGGGAGAGATGAGGAAACTTCTCTGCAGCATCTGAAGGCACTCAGTGACGTCAGTGAGGAGGAGATATATTTGGATCCTCTTCTGTTGGTTCAGGGTCTCAAAGGGCCTTGGCTCATTCTTGGGCACTGCTGGGTCAACTGCCCCGGGGAGGGGACCCAGAAGGGAGAAGGGGGTCACCATTCATTGAGTGTTAGTGTGTGTTAGGCTTTCCATATGCTATATCTCTATGCTATATCTCCATATGCTATATCTTGACAATTCGGAAAAATAGATAGCCTACCGCCATTGGGGAGGAAAGGAGACTCAGAAGGGGGAAGGCACTTGCTCTGGGTCTCTAGCTAGTAAGTGGCAGGCTTGGGATTGATGATTGATTGATTGATTGATTTTTGGCTGCGTCGGGTCTCAGTTGCGGCACACGGGATCTTCGTTGAGGCACGAGGGCTCTTCGCCGTGGCACGCGGACTTCTCTCTAGTTGTGGCGCATGAGCTCCAGAGCGTGCGGGCTCTGTAGTTGCAGCATGCAGGCTCTCTAGTTGCTGGGCATGGGCTTAGTTGCCCCACCGCATGTGGGATCTTAGTTCCCCAACCAGGGATGGAACCTGCGTCCCCTGCATTGGAAGGTGGATTCTTAACCACTGGCCACCAGGGAAGTCTGGCTTGGGATTTAGAAGCAGGCCTCTTTCCAAAGATACTGCTTCTGAATAGAACATGCACCAAGGGAGGGGGGAGGGTGTGGAGAGAAGACTTGATTCCATGGCAGGCAGAGACAGAGAGCCCCACCCCCATAACTAACCAAAGAGAAAAACTCCCAGTTGCAGGTATTGGGAGCGGGGTGAGCGGGGTCAGCATCCATAGACTTAGGCCCTGAAGGGGTAAAGGGAGGTTTCCAAGTCCCTGGGTCAGCGGACCTCCAAGCTCAGTTTCTTTGGCCTCTACCTCTCATACCTCCCCTACTCCAGCAGCACATCCCCTAGTGGAGGCGTCCAGATGGCAGGGAGGTCCAGGGAACAGCTGAAGATGCTGAGTAGGCCTCCCTCTCCCTTCCTCCCCATGGCCCCACGGATCATCCGGTGCTGCCAGCCCATCTCATTGGCTCTCTCCTGGTTACTCGTCTCTCCTCTTCTCTATCTTTCCAGCCTGTGGTTGCCGTGGAAACATAGTACAGTGACATCACTATAGGGTGAGGGCTGGGGCGATACTGCTCTTGGCAGGGACTGGTCTTGCTGCTTGCTAGATGTTAAATCCACATCTGGATCTACGAAGGGCAAAAAAAGGGGGGCAGGAAAAGGGACAGGGCTCACATTCCTTCCCCTTGCCCCTCTTTCCCCAAATGTAGTGAGCATAAAAGGGCAGTGAGGGTGCAGGTAACCAGAGGGATGAGGAAAAGGCTGCAAATACCTAGAAAACAGAAGGATACAAGTCACATGGAAAGGAGACAGGGTGCGGCTAGGCGTCAACTTTGGTGAGCCAGGTCTGAGCGCGGTGGGGAGATGGGGTTAGGGCAGCGAGAATAGTGGGTCTGAGGTTTGTCTAGAGTTCCTCAAAGCACCATGCTGCTCAACTTAGGCAGGGCCCAAGAGAGGAAGCAAAAGGACTTTCCGGCAGCGTCCCCCTCAGCCCACCCTGAAGATCTCTATAGCCCCTTCCTCACAGCCACAGCAGTTTCTAATCCTGTCTTAGAAATAAGAAAGCTGATTAGAGAAGCAAAGCAATCTGCCTTGGGTGGCCCAGCAGGTGAGGGACAGAGCTGATACCAGGTCTTAGGAGCCCTGCACTATCCATGGAGATAATAACAGCAGCAGCAGCAGCAAGCAAACATTTATTCAATCTACCTTGCTCAGCATTTAAAAAAAATTTTTTTTTAATTTATTTATTGTATTTATTTTTGGCTGCATTGGGTCTTCATTGCTGCGCACGGGCTTTCTCTAGTTGCGGCGAGCAGGGTCTACTCTCTTTGTCGCGGTGTGCGGCTTCTCATTGAGGTGGCTTCTCTTGTTGCGGAGCACGGGCTCTAGGTGCAGGGGCTTCAGTAGTTGTAGCATGCCGACTCAGTAGTTGTGGCTTGCAGGCTCTAGAGCGCAGGCTCAGCAGTTGTGGCGCACGGGCTTAGTTGCCCCGCGGCATGTGGGATCTTCCTGGACCAGGGCTCGAACATTGTGTCCCCTGCATTGGCAGGCGGATTCTTAACCACTGTACAGCATTTTAAATGCATTATCTCATTTGATCTCCCAACACCTCTATACGGTAAATACTGTCATTTCCTCCATTTTTGAGATGAAACTGAGACTCAGAGTGGTTTAAGTGAACTGCCGACAGCCACGGCTAGCACCCACTGGAATCAGAACAGGAACCCACATCTATCTGCCAGCAGCTGTTAGCCCAGCCCCAGCTCTCCAGCACTGCTTTATAAAGACCATGTAGGGAGAGAGCTCTGGTCCCTGGCTCTCCAGCCACTCAGTGTTTGAGAGAGGAGGAGGCCCTGTGTCTAAAGGTTGTGCCCTTGAGTTAGAAACCATCCCATCCCCCTCCTCCCCCTGTACCTGCTCCGGCAGTGAGGTCACTAGGGCTCCATGCCCAGCCCTGAGGCCTGTCCTGAAGCTTTGGCAGAAATAAGCCCCCTTGGTCTTCTGGCAAGTGGACCTGTCCAAAAGAACCAAGACCTTGGGGGAGAGAGGGCTCTTCCTCCCTGGCCTTCTTGCCAGAAAGTTAGGGGAAGGGGGCAGATGTTCTCTACTTCCACATGGAGAAACAGAGGTACAGGGAGGCAGCCCACCACTCTGTAATGATACATGTGTGGCAGAGCTGGCAGGCCCCTCCTGGGCCCCTCTGTGAGGACCTCTGCGGGCCCGAGTTCAGCTGGGCACCACTCCCTTATGTTTTGTGTCTTCCTTCATGAGTGTGTGTCTTGTTCGTGGTTGTCTTTCCAGAGCCTAGCCCAGGGCCTGGCACAAAGTAGGTGCTTTAATAACTGCTGGATTAAGAAATGAACGGGTTCCTCTAAGCTTCAAGTATGCTCATCTGTAAAAAGGATAATAGTAACACCTGCTTCAGGGACTTTGTTTTAAAAGTTCAATAAGACAATGCACTGAAAGCCCTCAGCATGCGATAAACAGCAATACAAGGTGGATCTGATTGTTATTAAAAGTGCTTTGGAAACTGTAGTGTCAAACAAGGTAGGTGACTGCCGGTCTCTGAAAGTGCCGGTTGCCTGCCAGTGTGCAGAGGTCAGAGAAGGGCAGCAGGTGGGGGCCGCAGCAGTCAGGCAGAACGGGGAGCTGTCCTTGAGCCTTGAAGAGCTGGCTGGAAGGACAGAATTTCTGAAGGCGGGTGAGGAGGGAACGGCCGACCGGAGCAAACGCTCGGAGCTGTGCATAGAGGTCAGAAAAGCCTGGCGCACTGGCACGGTGGAGGGGTAGTTGGACCGCCGGGCGGAAAGGCTCGCGCGGGAGACATTCCGTAGGCAGGGGCGAGCACGTGAGGAGCAGGCGCGGCGCGACGGGAAGGGTCACGCTTTTGTCCGGAGCAGGCGGAGGGCACTCGCTGCCCCCGGTGACTCTCCCCTCCACCGGGCAGTGGGGAGTGGCGGCAGAGCGCAGGGTCTGGGGCCGGCTAGACCAGGCTCGCCACCTGGGCTCCAACTCACTACTTATTTCCTGCGACCTTGTCACTCCCCCTCTGAGCCTTGGACCCGTCACCTGTAAAATGAAGACCGAGATGCTTGCGCCGCGAAGAGTCGGCCAGAGCTTTCCCGGCGTGGGCATCAGCCCAAAAGTTTCCTTTCTCCTCTAGACTTTCATCTCTGTTCTGACCTCAAGCTCGGGGAGGGACCAGGGGAGGGAAGATGTCCCTGGCGTGCGCCCCAGCTCACGGGCACCGTGCCCCCAACTGTTTTCTTTTTAGATTCTGAAGAGCGCCTTGAGGCCAGGGAAGGGAGTAGGTCCCACCAGCCCGGGGCAGGGACTCGGAGCCCCGGGACCCGCGCTGACCTAGGCGAGCCGGGCGCCCCCGGGTGGCCCTTCCCCCTCCCCCCGGCAGGTTGGGGGATGGGCGGCCAGCCCCAGGCTAGCTAGCGCCTGCCTGGGGCTTCCTATTTCGGGAGCGGGGTGTGGGCCACGCCCCGTCACGTGATGCAAGGGCCTTTTAAAGCTGCAGCGCGGGCTGGGAGCCGCAGGTCGCGGAATCCTTGCACGCGTGCTCTGTCGTCCCTTTCTCAGCCTAGCCCAGCCTCACCATGGTGGACGCCTTCGTGGGCACCTGGAAGTTAGTGGACAGCAAGAATTTCGATGACTACATGAGGTCAATCGGTGAGGGCGGCTCGGGATGCTGGGCTGGGGATGGGCTGGCCGCGTGCCGGGTCGGAGCAGCGCTCCAGCTGTGGCTACCTACCCTGCACGCCTGCTGCATCCCTCCTGGTAAAAGTTGGGAAACCCGGGGATGCGGAGATGGTGGCAGCCTGCGCTAGGGCATGCGAGTCCTGTTGGGAGGGGCCTCTCCCAGTTCCGCGCCCGCCACACGGCCCGCGGCATGCGGGATCTTGGTTCCCCGACTAGGGATGGAACCCCTGCCGCCTGCAGTGGAAGCGCAGAGTCCTAACCACTGGACCGCCAGGGAATTCCGGGGAGGGGGCTTTCATGTTCTGAACTTGGCAAGAGGCATTCCCAGGCAAGGGGGCTCAAGGAGGCAGCTGTGTCGGTCGATGTGGGGGCAGGGAGGCGCTTTCGGGGAAGAAAGGCTTCTGATCTGGAGGTAGGGGGCTGGTTTGGATAAAACGGGAGGGGAGGGAGAAAAAGAAGAGGAGCATGGGTGGTCTAGGAACTGGAGACTGAACAGCGAAAGGGAGCAGATTGATGGGAAGTGTCCTATGGCCTAAAGTAGGGGATCTCCAGGAGGAGGAAGGTGGAAGGGGGAACAGCCCTGAACAGGATATGAGGAGCTGAGACAGCGGCCTGCACAGTTAGCAACAACCCCTCACCTTCTGCCTTGGGTTAGTTAGGGTAAAGGATTGTCGCTGGAGGGTGCCCTCTTTCTCACCAACCAGCCTAGTGGTAGGGTAGGGCGAGAGGCCCCATCACCAGCTGCAACCCAAGGATAACCGCTCACTGGGGAGGTGTCTGGTGGAGGGGTACAGCAAAGGGGCCTGGAGCAAAGCCAAGACCTGGTAAAGCCAGGGAGGGTCTTTGGTCTAGGAGGCTGTGGTGCTGGGATGGGGGAGAATGAAGATTCCCAGAATCTCGCAGAGGAGGACTTTGGAGGCCCCTGTGCCTTGGTTCAACAGTTGAAGAAGCCAAGACCCAGAGAGAGTAGAAACTTGTCAAATCAATTCCACGGCAGAGCTGATAAGAAAACCTAGATTTCTAGATCGGCAACCCAGAGCAGTTCCCATTATGGACCCCAGGGGTGGGAGTGGTAAGAACTGCTTAACTAAGCTTTGACCTCAGCCCTTCCCCTTCTAATATGGGCCAGGAAAAGAGGGTGATATCCTTTCTCTGGAATCCCCAGCTAGGAGATTATCCTGGTCCCCCAGGCTAGGATAGGGAAAACTGGAATGTTGTTTATGATTGAGCTAGGTTGCATGCCTTCCTCCCAGGGAAGGGGGGCTGGATAACCCAAAGAAGGGGTGGGGGGTCCACTCCAGGCACCTCCCACCTGTTCCTGACCCCTGAAATAAGGACCAAAACTGTTGGCTTTTAAGGCCAAGGTGCTCAACTGCCCGTACTCTATGCTGAGCGTTATGCCCAATGATTCCAGGAAGGTAGTAATTCTTGGAGAAGTAGGGGGCCCTGGGCAGCTGCTGGGGAAGGTGGAATGCCCACAGCTAGTTCCTCTCCCAAGTGTCTCCCAGCAGACATTAGAACTGAAGACCTGGGTCCCTGAAGTGAGTCATACCATCCTTACCACCCTTGCTCCCTTATTTTGCCCCAACCTGGGTTAGGGGGCTGAGAATCCAACTAGCCTGCTGTTGTACAGATGGAAAAAATGAGATACCCATGGGGGAGAAAAGACCTTCCTTAGATGGAAAAAATGAGATACCCACGGGGGAGAAAAGACCTTCCTTAGCTCTCAGTAAATAGCTTCGGCTTCATTTCTAAGTAGAACCCATCTCTTCGCGAGACTCTGAACTCTGTAACTTTCTCTTAGCTGAGTCTCTCACCCACTCCACAATGCCTTCCTTCCTCAAACGCTCCACACCTCTGGGTAGGTCCTAAGTAAACAGAGCTCCTTGTGCAGTGACAAGGCCCCGCTCTGTGCTGGGGAGTGGGATTGACCTGACTCACTCTGATAACAGGAGGCAAGGCCAAGTTCCTCAGTAGCCAGGCAGGGTGGGCCAGCAGCAGCACAGCTGCCTGTGCCCCTCTTGTTTTAAACCAAGAGTTCTCAGAGGACAAAGAGGCCCAGCCTAGTTAGTACCAGTGATCTCAGGCACACTTGGTGGCCGTAGGGCACAGATGAGGTACATGCTGGGAGGCAGGATGGCCCAGGAGGAAAAGTGAACAGTTTTAGAGCCAAATTCAAATCTAGGTCAACCACTTAACCCTTTGACTTTGGGCCAAAGTCACTTCACTCTCCAAGCCTTATTTGTAATTTGGGGATAATAAAACCCACCATTCAGGGCTGTAATAAACATTAAGTAAAACAACCCATGTAGCCAGGCACATCTGGAGACTTTCCACCCACCACCTCACCACAGCCTCGGCCCTTGGAGGACAGCTCAGCAGAGGCTGCTCGGAGCAGAGGGGGAGGTTGGAGGCAAAAGGACAGATCTCAGGAAAGCCACAACCTGCAGGGCTCTTTGTTCCACACTCTCTTGCAGCACTCAGGGAAGCCATGCTTGGGTCAGGAGGGGAGATCCCACAGAGCCTTAGACCAGGAGACCTGGATTGGAGTCCTGACTGCCTACCACTTTAGGCCTCTCCTAAATCTGCACACTGAGACAAACACTCCCTTTTGCCTACCTCCTAGATCATGGTTAAGAGGCTTTGAAAATGTCTTTGTTACCATACGTGGGGGACAAGAGCACCAGTGCATCTCAGGGTAAAAACTTTCAAAGGTGGAAAATTCTTGTCCATAGGCTCTGGAAGGCAAAGTCCACATTTACTTCTTTCTCCCTCAGCCTGTGCCTTGAAAGCTGCTCAGGTGCCCTGGAAGGGAGCCTTGCGCTCCAGCCTTTATAGATGAGCAGTACAGTGAGCTCTGCAGTTGAACATTCTGGATTTGAATTCCAGATTTTTGACCCTGGGCTTCAACTCATTCTCAGTTTTTGCATCTTTGAAATAGAGATAATAGCATCAATCCTTCGGGGAGACTGGAAGGACTGAATGAGATTACACGTGTAGTTTTTACCGCACAGAAAGCACTTAATAGTAGCTTATTCTAATCTCAGCTCTGCCACTGACTTGCTGTGAGGCATGCCTGTCCACTAAGTTTCTCATCTGTCTAATGGGATCAGTAGTGTCTCTTCACCACACAGAGCTAACGGGAAGACTGAATTAACAGCCATGCAAAGTCTTTGAAAGTTCTCACCCTTCTTTTCCCCCTTCCCCACATCCAGGCCTAAGAGTTGGTCACTGAGCTGCTTGTACCCTGCCTCTCGCTCCAGCTCATACTCATACCCTTCCCTCTGCCCTCAGGTGTGGGTTTTGCTACCAGGCAGGTGGCCAACGTGACCAAGCCTACCACAGTCATCGAAGTGAATGGGGACACAATCACCATAAAAACACAAAGCACCTTTAAGAACACGGAGGTCAGCTTCAAGCTGGGAGTGGAGTTCGATGAGACAACAGCAGATGACAGGAAGGTCAAGGTGAGTCGAGGAAGGGTCCATGGGGAATAGAAGGCCCTGAAGGGGATTACGGTGGCGCCCTATTATTGCACGTTGAGGGGTAGGCTATCATGGGGGGTTGAAGTGGCAAATGAGGTCCATAATGCCTGTGCAGTGCTGGGATGTCCCAAGTGCTAAATGCATGTTAGTCCTATCTTGTTCTCCCTCCCATCTTGGGAAGCATCTACCTGTTGCCTCTGGGAGCGGGCAGCACAGAGCCTGGATAGTCTGACCTCACTGTCTACGCCAGCTCCAGCTGGGTGACCTTGTGTATGGCATGCAACAGCTCTGGCTTTCTTTCCCCTTCCATAGATGGGGGGTTATGCGGACATGGCTGTGACCTCAGGTGCTTTAGGAACAATGCCCAGAAGTCAAGGTCCTCCACTGAAAGGTCATCCTGGCCTTCAGGAGCCGAGGAGACAGCTGGGGACAAGAGGTTGAGACCTCCTCAGATGCTTCCTCTTCTCCAGCCTCCACCTCCAGGGCTTGGCCAGTGACCCGGAGAAACCATTTCCAATGCTGCCAGCCTACAGGCAGGAAAAGCTACATTCTGGATAGAGCATTGTCTTTGGTGTGTTTTTAGTGTCCTCTCAGCAAGCCTTAGCCCCTCTCCTTCTGGGGAGGGAGAGTACATCTGCCCCCAGTCTCAGGACTTGTCACCCGGTGGTGGCTGTCTTGGCAGCTTGCCTTAGGCCTTCCAGCCACTGAGCCAGGCATGGAAGAGAGAGAACTAAGGGGTTTTGCCCTCAACAGGGTGTACCTATAGCAGTACCTTTCCACCAGACCTTTCCATTCAGCTCCTCAGCTGTTTCTTCTTCCTCACAGCTGCTCCCAAGGAGAGGAGAGGGTCTAATCTCCTCCCAGTGGAGGAAGCTGGAGCCCAGCCCAGGATCATACAGGAAGCTGGCAGCAGAGATGGGATGGTACCCAAAGATGGCAGCCTACCTTGGAGAGAGGTGCCTGCCCTACCACATGCCTTTACCTCCTTGAACTAGCCTACCTTCTTGAAGGGCAAGAACCCCAGTTAAACACAACGGCAGTTCTCTGGGATGCCTAGGCTAAACATAACCTGCTCCGAATGGACAAAAAGCTAGGGGAATGAGAATGAGGAGGAAGGTGGTGGTAAGGGTGCACACCCTCCGACCCACTGGCCCCAAAGCACATACACACAGCCTTTGCAGACTGTTCTACTGAACCCTGGTCAGTCAGGGTACCCTAGCCTGGCTTAGAGCCCCCAAATTTCTAGAGAAGAGAGACCTGGGAGAGTTGCCAAATGAGAGCCAGCTGATGCAGGCTGGCAGCACCCATAAGATTAAGTGGACATTTGAGCAGGGCTGTGGAACACTCCAAGGGCCCGCAGTCTCAGGACCTGGCAGTTGCTGCCCACTCGTCAGCTGAAGGGGGTCACTTGATATGGACCAAGAGGAGTAGGAATACAGGGCAGGGTCCAATTTTCCAATACCTCCCATCCCCAAGGATCTTTTAGACATTGTGTGTGATCACCACTTGGCCGGAGAGTCTCAGGATTACTCCTCCTCACCAGTCTTTCACAGGGATTAGGCTGGTCCCTCAACTCTGTATCTTAGTGAGACTGGGCTGTGGGCATCACCTAGAGTATGGGATAAGTGCCCATCCTGAAGGCTGGTGGCACTTCTCAGAGCCAGGCTGTTCCTCTCCACTGTACTATCTGCCTCTCCCTACTCGCCCAACAGCTGAAGGCCCCTCCCCCAGCCAAGCAGCAGTGGTGAACTAGACATCCTATGGGGCTAGGTTGGAGGTGGGCTGCCGGATCTCTGATCCTAGCATTGTCAATAGTTTGGGTTAGAGGCTGGGTCCTATGTGGCCCCAGTGACCAGACCCCTTCCTGCCCCTCAATCCTAGCTCAGATCTCAGCTCAGGCCTCTACCCTCTTTCCACAGTCCATTGTGACGCTGGATGGAGGCAAACTCGTCCACGTGCAGAAGTGGAACGGACAAGAGACAACACTTGTGCGGGAGGTAGTTGCTGGGAAGCTCATCCTGGTAAGATGGATAACTCTGGAGCCTCACCCAATTGGTTTCTGCTGCCCCTTCAGCCAAGCCTATTGCGAAAAGCCAAGGTCATCAGTGGGACCAATGGAAGCTGGAACAATGGAGGGTGGAGGCAGGCCTGGGTGGTATTAGGTAGGAATTTTCTATGTAGTGGCTTTGGACTTGGTTTAAATCTCAGCTTATAGGGTGCGTGACTTTGCACAAGTCACCTTCTCCAAGTCCAACTGTAAAGTGGGTGTTAATAACACCAACCTTGTAGGGCTGCTGGGAAGTCTGAAGGAGACAGTGGATGCAGAGCACAGAGCATCACTGGTGTGGGACCACTACAGTAGGCGCACTCCATGGCCTTAGTTTCATCCTCTGCATTGCCGCATTGCCTTGCCCCAGGGAGAGGTAGAAAGCATGGCCAAACCTGATTCCAGGCCCATAGGAGAGGCTCCCATCTCCCAAGCCTTTGGGCAGGGACAGGCTGGTGATCGGTGGGGCCCCAACTGACAGCACAGTCATTTCTACTTCATTCCAGGCTCGCCTCCTCTCAGAGCTTTCCATGCCTGGCCCACTACAAGTACCTAAGGCCTGGGTTGGAAATGACAAACAAGCTGGCAGATCTGTCTGTTTAGGGACAAACCTGGGGACTTCACCTGAAGAATGTAGCCTTGACTGAACACCCCCAGGGGTGGAGACAGCAGCCACCCGTGATCTCTGCCTCCTTATTCTGTAGGGCCTCAGGTTTTCGCCTCAGCATCTCCACTGCAGACCTTCTTGGGTCAGTGTAACCTGGTCACTGCATTCTTGCACTTACACGGGGCAGGGGACCCTGCAGAGTTAATAATGAGTTGCCTAGCTCTGGTGGGACCAAATACTCACTGGGCAATTAAGCTGTGGTGAAACCATGGGCCTGGCTCTGTGACGCCAGGCAGGATGTTGGGGGTTCAGGCCTCTGGCCCTGGCACTACCCTAAGTTAGGGAAAGAATGGAGAGTTGGTGGCCTAGTAAAGTCCTTTCCCAAGAGCCTCTGGACATTTTTATTCACCTGTTTGTCTACTATGTGCCAGGCACCATCTTAGGCACTAAAGATGAAGGGAGAGGAGTGGTACAAGGGAAAGAGAAACACTCTGGGACCTTGACCAAGATACTTCCTCCCTGAAAGCTCATTTCCCCAAATCTCTACAAGAGGAATTACAATGCCTAACTTAAAGACTTGGGGGAACTCCCTGATGGTCCAGTGGTTAGGACTTGGTGCTTTCACTGCTGTGGCCCGGGTTCAATCCCTGGTTGGGGAACTAAGATCCCACAAACCGCGTGACATGGCCAAAAAAAAATAAAGAAGACTTGGTGTAAGCACTAGGAAAAAATACGTGTAAAGTACCTGGCACATAGTAGGTAGGCAGTAAATGAAAATTTTTAGCATGAAGGTAGAGGGCTCTCCCCATCAGAGTGGAGAGTATTCCCAATACCTTCTGTGTCCACACCCCTGCCCTAACCTGACTCTGTCTTTTCTTCCCAGACACTCACCCACTGCAATGCAGTTTGCACTCGCACTTACGAGAAAGGGGCATGACCTGCCCACTCCCTCAACAACTGCTTCTCTGCCAGTTGGCTACTCCTGGACTCAGCACCAGATTGACTCATTTTTTTCCTTTGGCATTTTGTATAAATCCACCTTGATTGGGGAAATTCTCCTGGGGTCAGGTGGCTCCAGCCTGGATCCAGTTCTGCTGTCATTGTGTATGTTTGTTTTTTTAACTGCACCCAAAGGGTGCTCTGAGGTCAATAAAGCAGCACCTAGGCCACCCAGTTGCCTTTTTGCTTTTGGTGACATGATTCTGGGAGTCTCAGTTTCTGTGTGTCAGAGAGTAGGCAGAAACGACTGCCACTCAGGAAGGTAAGCACTGGATGAGACTGCAATGGACAGTCTCAGGGACAGTGACAGCTGATCACCTTACACGTACAAAAAATAAAACAGCTGTACCTACAACTTCCCTTTACACCGCCCCCTCCCTACGGCCAAATGAGCTAGTCCAACCTGGAATAATCACCCAGTGGTGGGGCTTCTGAACTGTCACCTCAGGTCCATCCTGCACTGAATGCCTTTGGGTCTGGACAGTTGCTCTTCTCTGTGGAATGCTGTGGTCTCTCTCTTTCCAGAACACAGGCTTAGGACACAGGATCCAGGCTTGTGCCAGTGGTAGTGGGAGAAGATGCCCACTGGTGAAGAGGACTGCTGAGCATCTGCCTATGTGCTAGGCCATTACCCATGGTTCAAATTCTTACTGGTTCTCTAATCAGCCCTGGGGGAGAGGTCATCTGATCATTACAGAAGTGAGGGCTTATAAGTGATCTAAGAAGGCTGTGACTTGCTAGTGCCTCTGGCGCTGTACCTTAGCTGGGCCGCTCTCCAAAGTCTAAGGTAACCTGTTAAATGTTTTTCTGTCACCTAATGCAGCCTCAGTGACTTTTAAGTCTGTAAGTTACAGGAAGAGGGATTATACCAATAAGGACTCTTCAGTAAGTTTAAAACCAAGCACACTTCCATTTAGGGCCAGGAATTTAAGCAGAGACCTGAAATGGAACCAACTGATTCACATTGTAGTAAAAGTAAAGCAATGATCTTGGCTTGAACTGTCTGGTTCAGTGATCGGGCGGAACGTCACACACAAGCTCAGTCACTGCAAACAATGGTTTTCTGGCTGTGACCACTGGCTGTCACTTCTAACACAGCAGAATCATGTTAGGGGGAATGGAAAAAGTGAGCACCACTTCTTACCATGTTCTCCCTAGTACTGCCAGTCTCCATCTGCCCCTGTGTTGGATGCAGCAGAGATCACCCACCAATCAGCCCAATGAAGGCCAACAGGGAGGGGCCAATCACTCTGTTCTCCAACTACAGCCAGTACCTGTGGCTCTAGCCTGGACTCTGGCTCTGGCAGTGGCAGCTGGAAGAGGGTAACAGGACCTTCTGCTGAATGAAGGAAGGAAGTTGGGTGGATGAATGGGTCAGCTGCAGGGGTCACTTGCAAAGGGACTGGAGTGATAAGAAAACAACTCATTCAGGCAGATACTTTTGATATCTCCCAAACCTGCCTGTGGCAGGAGGGGAAGCCATCTCCCATGGGAGAGAAGTCAATGGGGTGGGAGGCCATATTCTCACCACTGAGTCTTCCCAGGAGCCAGCGCTTCAAGGCGCAAGGCTCCTGGTCCCTTCTCTCCACGCCCCTCACGCCTTGCGCTTCCTCTTGTGCTTCTTCTTCTTCTTCTTCTTCTTCGCTGCCCTGCTGTCTTTTGACGCGTGCCTTGCTCTCTTGCCTGTATCACTCTCAGAGTCTGAGCTGTCAGAGTCAGATGACTTCCTGTCTCTATGTTTCTTTTTCTTCTTTTCCTAAAAAAAATAAATGAATAAAATAAAAACAACATTGTATGTGTATATTTGCTTTAAAAAATCATGGCCTGTAATCACTAGGGGATAACTTAATAGATTAAAAAACATTAATTAGGGCCTCCCTGGTGGCGCCAGTGGTTGGGAATCTGCCTGCCAATGCAGGGGACACGGGTTCAAGCCCTGGTCCGGGAAGATCCCACATGCCGCGGAGCAACGAAGCCCGTGCACCACAACTACTGAAACCCGCGTGCCTACAGCCCACGAGCCGCAGCTGGAGAAAGCCCGCGCGCAGCAACGGGGACACAATGCAGCCAAAAATAAATAAAATAAATAATTTAAAAAAAACATTAATTAAAAAAACAAATTATATCTTTAAGTACTAACAAGAAAAAGTGCTCAAAATGAGCGAAAAAGGATCAAGTCATAACGCAGTATGTATTCTAGGTTCCAAGGTATGTAACAATATATGTGTGTATGTTTATACACACACACACATATACATGCATACCATATGTATTATATATATTTACATATATAAATTATAATATTTAGTACATTAAATCACAATATAATATGTGTATTTAACATACCTGTATATATTTAAAATACACAGAAAACAATGGAAAGGACACAAACAGTCACAAGTGTTACCTCAGGAATGAACTGCACACAGGGAAGCTGAGGTCTTCCGCTGTCCTGTTTCATTTTTTTTTAAACAAGCATTTATTACTTTCTTTCTCTTTTTTCAGCTGTGCCACACGGATTGCGGGATCTTAGTTCCCCGACCAGGGATTGAACCCGGGCCGTGGCAGTGAAAGCGTTGGGTCCTAACCACTGGACCGCCAGAGAATTCCCTATTACTTTCATTTTTAAAAAGCACAGATACTAAAGCTGAAAGGAGTCCTGAGAGATCACCTAGTCTGACTAGAGACAGTGCTTCACATGCCCAAGAATATGAGAGTAATGGATTTAGGACTCCTGACTCCCAGTCTGGTTTCTATTAGACCCTGCTGCCAGGGAAAATAACCGCCATCAATTAATAAGGCCCCACCTGCTGCCCTTGGATATTTACCATCTCTAACTTTCGCAACCAACCTCACAAGAGCATACTGATAAAGAAAAAAGCTCAGAAAGAACTTTCTCAACACTTCCCACCACACTAGGCCACCAAATTAACAGCACAAACGCACACAAAGGCTGAGACCCGGACCCCCAGGCTTCTGTAGGGTACTTGGAGCAGTCTGTAAGCTCTGAATAAACCTTTTCATTGAATTGCAAATGTGTATATTGCCTCGGTAAGGTTTCTAAGAAGGAGAGACTAGGGGAGGCGAAAGTGAGAGTAGAAGAGGGCAAGGCTCCTGCTCCTCCTACTAGGCTTCCATCCAGCATCCGGAGACTGTAAGTCTGCCTTACAGACTAGGTCTTGGGAGCTGGCTGTGAGAAATGGTGGACAAAACACAGAACCAGGTGTTAGACCCAGACTTGAGTTCTGGCTCTGCCACTTAACTATTACTCTTCTGTAACCCTGGGCAAGTCATTTCACCTCACTGAGGCCTAGTCTCCTCAAATGTAAAACAGAGATAAGAATAGCACCTATGTCACATGGTGGTGAAGAGATAGTATCTGTGGCTGGAGAAGCTGAAAACCACTTGCCCCAGATCACACAGGCAGGGTTGGGATCTGCATGTAGATCATACGACTGGAAATCTCCTGAGTTTTCCTTGATTGCACATGGCCCCTCTTCCTGTATAGTGATGGGAGGCCTCATGGTATATGGTGGTCAGAACAAGAGTTTTGGAATAAGATAGAATTAAGTTCAGGGACTTCCCTGGTGGCACAGTGGCTAAGAATCTGCCTGCCAATGCAGGGGACATGGGTTCGATCCCTGGTCCAGGAAGATCCCACATGCCGCGGAGCAGCTAAGCCCATGCGCCGCAACTATTGAACCTGTGCTCTAGAGCCCACGAGCCACAACTACTGAGCCCATGTGCCACAACTACTGAAGCCCGTGCACCTAGAGCCTGTGCTCTGCAACAAGAGAAGCCACCCCAATGAGTAGCTCATGCACCGCAATGAAGAGTAGCCCCCGCTCGCCACAACTAGAGAAAGCCCCACACGCAGCACCAAAGACCCAATGCAGCCAAAAATAAATTTTAAAAATTAAAAAAAAAAAGAATTAAGTTCAAATTCCAACTCTGCTACTTACTAACTATGTGATTTAGAACAAAAGACCTAACTTTTTTTTTTTCTTTTTTGGCCCGCACCGGGTGGCATGTGGGATCTTACTTGTCCAACCAGGGATCAAACCGGCACCCCCTGTATTGGAAGCACAGAGTCTTAACCACTGGACCGCCAGGGAAGTCCCAAGACTTAACTTTTTTGAACCATAGTTTTCTTTTCAGTAAATTACAAATAATACCTACTTCAAAGGATGCTATGAGGACTAAACATGGTAAGTACTAACTATAGTGCCTGATACATGGTAGGAACTCAGTGGTAGCTAGAAGTGTTGTATTATTCTCTTATTTCAGAGAACTCCCAGAATGTCTGACAATCTGGCCAAGTATCTACAGCAGATGAGTCAAAGTTCTGAGAGAAGATTAAACCAAAATTCTTTCTTGGAGTCTCCAGTGGAGTATAGAGAGAGGGGAAGCTTCCCAGGCCCAAGTTATCAAGCTGTAGGAACCATGGCGGGGAGAAGTTGAAAGTCGGCAAATCCATGGTTTGGCTTATGGTGTTGCAATTTCCTAGATGGCAAGATAATGGAAGTCAATCACAGGCTACATGGGCTTGGCAGCCTCACCAGTCTCTGCCCCTTAGGTAGGACAGAGTCCTGGGAAAGTAAACAAGCAGATGCAGAGTCTGGCACCAATTCCCCCAAGACTGGCCCAGCCTGGATACATAAATGAGAAAGGAAAGTAATAATACTTCCTTACAAACAAATAGCACTTTAGTTTATCAAACTTTCTGTATCTCGTATCTTGTAATAATAATCTGGTAAGGTCAGAAGTCAGGAATTATTATTGCTATTTTACAGAGGTGAAAACTGCAACTCAAAGAAGTGACCAAAGACAAGACAAGAATGTTACACTTTCTAACTCAGAGTTTGGCGTTATTTCCACTTTCTCAATGATACAGGCTCAGAAGGAGGAAAGAGAAAAGCAAATCACTAGAGAACCCTGGCAAGCTAGAATGTTGACTCTACGTAGCAAGGAGGACTCGGGGAGATGGCTTTCTAGACCTCAATCTTGATGTAAAAGCTCTTTTGCAACCCGAATAAAGAAAATCTAGTTCTCCAGCAGGTGGCATCATTTTCATTTTGTCTCTAACCTTGAGCTAGAGAACAAAAATTACTTCATATGTTGTAGTTCAAGAGGAAAGTTGGGAGTTGGAGTAGAGGTGAATTTGGAAAGTCAGAGGTGAAGCTATAGCTTCTGGTCCCTTGACTACATTCTGGGGAAGAGGAGCATAAGGTAAAGGGTAATGACCCAGAAGTGGGAGCTCACGGTAGACAGACCGGAGGGGCAGGGGAAAGAAGCCATTGCTCAAAACCTCTCTCTGAGAAGCACATATCCTGTGCTACAGCAGCTAGCCCATCCACTTTCTCTATAGTTCTAAAAAAAGGTTAGCAGCAGCCCAGCGTAAACTGAGAAAGGGGAGTAACAGCAGTTAACACTTATTGAGTACCTAATTTTCTAGATGCTGGGCTGGGCACTTTGCACACATACCCCATGACCTTCAAAACAAATCTATTAAGTGGGCATAATAATCTCTATATTTTCAGGAAAGAAAATTATAACTTCAGAGAGGTTTACTGAGATAAAGTAACTTGCCCAAATGGTAGAACCTGGATTTGACTCAGGCTGGGCTCCAAATTAGATGTTCTTTTTAGCTCTGTGTGTTAAAGCCAGCACCTAACTTAGCATTTTCTAGCCCAAAGGCACTGATCTAGCCAGAAATCAAGCAAGCAAGCAAGCATTTATTCTGTTTTATTTATTCTTAAGAATTATTCTTGAGAAAGCACTGGTTATTTATTCTCTTATTCTTGAGAAATGATTGATTCTCAAGAGATAATTTGATTCTCAAACTGATTCTCTAGGGTTAATTTTTATAAAGTAGGATAGAGGGTGATTCCTGGTTAGAATTTGCTTATAAGCACCAGTTTATCATAGCTTGGAAAGGGTAAGACCAGAGGGAGAAGGTTATTAATCAACTCACAAATATTTACTGAACTTTACTACCTATAAAGCATTTTAGAGATCCATAGTTACATACAGTGTTGCTTAGGAGATAAGAACATATTTTTAATAGAATTCAGACAAATACAGAGTACCTACTAGTGCAAAGCCATAGTTGCATGCAAAGTAAACACATTCAGTAGCTCAGGAGTGGTGACTGGCACCATGCCTCCAAACCTGAGCCAACCTCATCAAACAAGGGAAAGAATAACTCCCAATAACCATACAGTACATTCATTCAACAAATATTTGTTGAGTACCTTCTAAGAGCCAGTAATATCTATTAACTAATTTGTCTCTTATAGTATTTGAATGACATTAGAAATCAGGGAACAGAAGCCTTCAAGGGATACGCTAATCAAGGAGAAAGATTAATTAAGTAGTAGGCAGTCCATGGAAGTGATGTAAGAAAAGTACAAACAACATGCCATGGACACACAAGGGAAAGAAATCAATTATGTCTGAGGAATTTGAGGATGGCCTCATGAAGGATATGTAATGTGTTGTGCTTTTGAAGGATGAACATGGCTTTGGCAGGTGGAGTAGTGGTAGTAGTGCTGACGGACGAAGGGAACTGAGGGCCTTCCAGCCAGATGGAAGACAGAATGAAGCAAATGCCTGAAAGATCCTGTGTGGCATACTTACCTTGTACTGGATCCCATCCCTTCTTTCCTACTCAAAGACATAGGTCCAGGAATTGTCCCCCTCTCCTGCATCGATTTGTCCTTCTTTAATGGCTCATTCCCCAAAATAAACAAATGTGCTATAATAGTTCCCATTTTGAAAAAAAACAACCCTCCTAAACAATTTTAACCAGGTTGTCAACCCACCACTCTACTGAAACAGCTCTTGTCAAAGTTACCAATGATCTCCACATGGCCAAATTTATGGTCAGTTCTTAGGCCTCATTTACTTGATCATGTGGATTACTAATACTATCTATTAACTAGCTTGCTACTTCCACTTTTGCCTTCTAACCGTCTAATTTCCATACAGTAGCCAGAATAATTCTCTTAAAAGATAAGTCAGATCATGTCATCCCTCTAGTAAAATGCCTAATGACATCCATCTCACTCTAAGTGAAAGCTGAAGTCCTCAGATTCTCCTATAAGGCCCTGGTTTCCTCTAACTCATTCACTTCCTCCAGCTACACTGGCCTCCTTACTGTTCCTTAAACATGCCTAGCTCATTCCCAATATCTAACTATTGTTCTTGTTGAAATGTTCTCTCACCACTTATCTGAGTAGCTTGCTTTCTCACTTCCTTCAAAGATCTACTCTAATGATGCTTTATGAGAAAGGTCTGCCGTTACCATCCTATCTAGAATGGCAAGTCAGCTATCCCTTTACCCCTATCCTAGTACTCCCTAGCTCTCATTACCAAATTGATTTTTCTCCATAGCACTTTTCAGTACTTGAAATATTAGTAGTATTTTATATTTATTTACAAGTTCATTGTCTGTGACTCCCATTAGAAAGTAAGTGCCATGAAGACTGGGATTTTCCTGTTTTGTTCACTATTGTTGCTGCAATGACTAGAACAGAACTTCGCACACAATAGAAATTCTTTTAATGAATGAGGTTGGAGTACAGTGTGTGAGGGAAGGGACTGGTGAGAGATGATGCTGGGATGTTGGACAGATTGTGAAGAGTCTTAAAGGAACTCAGACTTTATTCCATAGAAGAAGGAGAATCCTGAAGTCTTTCGAGCAGAATACACTGGATGACTCTCTGTGCTCCAGCAGAACAGGCCCAGGACTGGCAACCTCTCTCTCAGATAGGCACCAGAAGTTCCCTGGAGAACAGAACAGAGCCAGCACTGCAGCCAAGGGGATGACATTCCTATTTCTGTTCTTCTAAATATAGTACAGCAGAGAGTAATTATAGTAGCCATATGAAAAGAAGAAAATTATATTCTGGATCAAATATAGCTAAACTTCATTACGATAAGTCAGCAGCCTGATGCCCAAAGCAGATGCTTCCTCATAATATAGCCTGATTCAGAAAGACCCATGATGACATATGATAAGTGAAAGAGGCTAGCAAAGCACATACCACAGGTTCATGAAAGATTATCCAGGGCTTCACTACAAAAACCTTTATTCCTATTTTTATCAACCTCTTCATAGCCCATTTCCATTTGCAACACACACCTTCCTCCTGTTCTAATTACGCCCAACAAAAATAACTTATAATTTTCAGACACTGGGATGAAAACCATCATGGTACTGAATAGGTATTGCATAGAACTAAACCAATACGTACTAGATTTTTGGACAAGGACATGCATTCAATTCATGTATGTTTGATAAAAAGAGGTGGGGGGCTCAGGGCTAGAAAGATCTCTTACTCCTGCCCCTACTCACTGGCAGCAGCAGGAGTCAGTCCCTATTACTCTCCAAACTGAGGGTAGGCCTCACTGAACGAAGGAACCCGAGGAGTTACACCTGGCACATATGATGGAATCTATCAATTCAAAGGTGCATGCCTATATGTGCCAGGCACTATTTGAAACAGGTGACACCCTTTCTTTATCCTGGCCATTTCCTGATTTCCCAACATGCCTAGCACCTTCTCCTGTCTTAGAGACTTTACATTAGACATTCTCTTCTACCAGACTGCAGAAAGAAGTGGGACAATGAAGCAGTCTTGTAAAGAAGCAGAGATGAGAACCCAGTAGACTGTTTTTGACTTTCTGGTTCTAATTCTGGATGTCCCAGAGCCAACCAGTGCTGGAACAGGTGTCCAAATCTGCCACTCTCGCACACTCCAAAATATCCATCTCAGGTAGAAGTTTTTACTGATAAGGAAAGCCAACCTCCTGCTGGAATCAAAGATTTAGATGGGGGAAAGAAACAGGAGGCCTGGAAACTTGATTTACGGTTGTGAACAAAAACAGATTAATAGAGAGCATATTCCTAGAGCACTTCACTTTATCAGCTCGGTGAAATACATTTAAGGAATACAAATTCACGTAAAACAAATAAATGAAACACATTTGAAAATTAAAAAAAAAATCAAGAGATAACATCAGATGATTACTAAGGGTAGCTGGTAACTGGCCCAAAAGTGATCTTATAAGACCTGATAAGTCAAAACTGGCCCAAAAGTGATCTTATAAGACCTGATAAGTCAATCACCTAACACAATGCACAATAGAAAAGTATGAGGCACTCAATACCTAGTTGTTGAGTAAATAAATAATTGAAGAGCTAAATGAATTAATGGTAGAAGTGTGGCATAGAAAAGAATATTGGGTTAGTGATCTGAAGAACTGGGTTCTTATTTCAGCACTATCTCTTATAGTTGTGTGACTTCAGGCGAGACAATTTCTCTTAATCTCCATTTTCCTAAGGTGTAAAATGGTGGGATAATAATGCCTACTCTGGCTACCACACAGGATTGTGTAAGGATAAAACAAAATAAAAAATGAAGATATTTTGAGGCTTCCCTGGCGGTCCAGTGGTTAAGACTCCACGCTTCCACTGCAGGGGGCATGGGTTCGATCCCTGGTCGGGGAACTAAGATCCTGCATGCTGTGCAGCGTGGCCAAAAAAAAAAAAAAAGAAGATATTTTATGAACTGTAAGTACTAGACAAATATAAGGCATAAAAGATAATAAAGCGATTAACGACAAGGTGAAAAGACAATGATGCTAGATGATATCTTGGTAGAAACAATGGGCATCAAGGGGGAAGTTTTTACAGTTTCAGCTCCCTGGAGCACTATTTTTTTTTTTTTTTTTACAGTACGTGGGCCTCTCACTGCTGTGGCCTCTCCTGTTGCGGAGCACAGGCTCTGGACGCACAGGCTCAGCAGCCATGGCTCACGGGCCCAGCCACTCCGCGGCATGTGGGATCTTTCCAGACAGGGGCACGAACCCGTGTCCCCTGCATCGGTAGGCAGACTCTCAACCGCTGCGCCACCAGGGAAGCCCCCTGAAGCACTTTTTAATCAAAGAGGACTCATGAGTTAGAAGTTCATATACATAAAGGTACTTTAAAAATAATAAGATATGATGATTATTACTGCCATTGTTCATCAGACCATTTCTCTACTAAGTGAAGAGCAACAGAGGGTAGGATAATGGGTTGACTAAGCAGGTCATAAAGCGCCTCATACCTAGCAGATCCTTAATAATTATTTTGGCGAACTGAAATACACATCTCAAAGCAGCTTTAGAAGCAAAGCAATAACTAATTGCACCAGGTATATTAAGCAATACAAAAACAACCAAAGACCCACAGAAGTGAGATATCCACAGAACCACTTCAGGAATCTGATAAATACCATTTAACCCCTAAAAGGTTAAAAGAGAATGAAAAACTCCTGGAACATACACATAGAATCACAGTTAAAAATCTAGCTCTACTAAACAAGTAAAATTGCCTGTTTGGAAACATGATCTTACATGTAGAAAATCTTAAAGATTCCACAAAAAAACTGTTAGAACTAATCAGTGAATTCAGAAAAGTTGCAGGATACAAAATCAACACACAAGAATCAGTTGTATTTCTATACACTGACAATTAGCAATCCGAAAAGAAAATTAAGAAAACAATTCCATAGCATCAAAACAATTCCATAGCATCAAAGAGAATAAAATATTTAGGAATAAACTTAACCAAGGAGATAAAAATACTTGCACACTGAAAACTACAAAACAATGCTGAAAGAAATTAAAGACAACACAAATATATGGAAAAACATCAATGTTCATGGATTGGGAGACTTAATATGGTTAAGACGTCAATACTACACAAAGTAATCTACAGATTTGATGCAACCCTTCCAAAATCCCAATGACATTTTTTGCAAAATTAGAAAATTTCATCCTAAAATTCATATGGAATCTCAAGGGACCCCCAAAGAGCCAAAATAACTTGAAAAAGAACAATGTTGGAGGGCTCACATTTCTTGATTTCAAAACTTACTATGAAGTTAGAGCACTCAAAACAGTGTGGCTCTAGCAAAAAGACAGACATATGGACCAATAGAATGGAATGAAGAGTCAGAAATAAACCCTCATGTGTACAGTCAAATGGCTTTTGAAAAGGATGCCAAGACCATTCAATGGGGAAAGGACAGTCTTTTCAACAAATGGTGCTGGGGATATTGGATATCTGCATGCAAAAATATGAGGTTGGAACCTTCCTTTATACCATGTTAAAACAAACAAACAAACAAACAAACAGCAACAATAAAAAGCCCTCAAAAAATGGATCAAAGATCTAAATGTAAGAGTTAAAGCTATAAAACTTTTAGAAGAAAACAGAAGGAAAAAGCTTCATGACGTTAGATTTGGCAATGATTTCTTGAACATAACACCAAAAGTACAGGAAACAAAAGAAAAAAATACATAAGTTGGACTTCATCATGATGGAAAATGTTTGTACATTAAAAGACACTATCATATACTTAGTATGTGAACATACTTAACACTCCTGAACTGTACTTAAAGATGGTTAAGACGGTAAGTTTTATGTGTTTGTTCACCACAATTTTTTTAATGTAAATCTGAAAAATAAAAATAGAACACTACCAACAGACTGAAAAGGCAATCCAAAGAATGGGAGAAAATATTTGCAAGTCATATATCTGATAAGAGATTGATATCTAGAATATATAAAGAACTTTTTGAACCCAGTGTCTGTACTTAAACCCAGTCTCTGACCACAAAGCCTCTTTCTTTTTTTTAACATCTTTATTGGAGTATAATTGCTTTACAATGGTGTGTTAGTTTCTGCTTTATAACGAAGTGACTCAGCTATACATATACATATATCCCCATATCTCCTCCCTCTTGCGTCTCCCTCCCATCTTCCCGATCCCACCCCTCTAGATGGGCACAAAGCACGGAGCTGATCTCCCTGTGCTATGCGGCTGCTTCCCACTAGCTATTTTATATTTCGTAGTGTATATATGTCCATGCCACTCTCTCACTTCATCCCAGTTTACCCTTCCCCCTCCCTGTGTCCTCAAGTCCATTCTCTATGTCTGTGTCTTTATTCCTGTCCTGCCCCTACATTCTTCAGAAGCTTTTTTTTTTCTTTAGATTCCATATATATGTATTAGCATGTGGTATTTGCTTTTCTCTTTCTGACTTACTTCACTCTGTATGACAGTCTCTAGGTCCATGCACCTCACTACAAATAACTCAATTTCGTTTCTTTTTATGGCTGAGTAATATTCCATTGTATATACGTGCCACATCTTCTTTACCCATTCATCTGTCGATGGACACTTAGTTGCTTCCATGTCCTGGCTATTGTAAATAGAGCTGCAATGAACATTGTGGTACCTGACTCTTTATTACTTATGGCTTTCTCAGGGTATATGCCCAGCAGTGGGATTGCTGGGTCGTATGGTAGTTCTATTTTTAGTTTTTTAAGGAACGTCCATACTGTTCTCCATAGTGGCTGTATCAATTTACATTCCCACCAACAGTGCAAGAGGTGCACTGTGCACCTCTTGCACAGTGATGATAAAGCCTGTTTTTAAGCAACAGCTACTAGTAGCTGACATGCACTGGGCTTTGCTGTATGCAGGCACTGTGCTCAGAGTTTTATGTGCATCTCCGCATCCTAACAACCTTATGAAGTAGATGCTTATTGTTCCCATTTTATAAAGGAAACAGATTCAGAGAAGTTTAGTAATTAGCCTAAGTTCCACAGTGAGGAGGTGACCCAACTGAGATTAGAAGCCGGGCAGTCTGTCTCCACAGCCCAGGTTCTTAAGTACATCCTCTACTGCCCTCAGAAAAGCAATTCCTCAGCATCCACCTAATGTAATATTGCATAGCCACTGCAAATGAGCATTTTAAGACTATGTAGTGGGCTTCCCTGGTGGCACAGTGGTTGAGAATCCTCCTGCCAATGCAGGGGACGTGGGTTCGAGCCCTGATCCAGGAAGAGCCCACATGCCGCAGAGCAACTAAGCCCGTGTGCCACAACTACCGAGCCTGCACTCTAGAGCCTGCGCCACAACAACTGAAGCCCGCACGCCTAGAGCTCGTGCTCCACAACAAGAGAAGCCACCACAATGAGAAGCCCGCGCACCGCAACGAAGAGTAGCCCCCGCTTGCTGCAACTAGAGAAAGCCTGTGTGCAGCAATGAAGACCCAACACAGCCAAAAATAATAAATAAATACATAAATTTATTAAAAAAAAAGACTATGTGGCAAAAATGGAAAGATGACATGACAAAGTAAAATACAGGAAACAAAAATTATACATACATTTTAATTACATCTAGGTAAAACATGCATTTGAAAACAGCTAGAAGAAAATATGTGCCACAATAATATAGATTCTGGTAAAGTAGTAAGATTATGGGTTGCCCTACTTTTGTTTTATATTTAAATAATGAGGTAATATGGTGGAAGCTTCCCATTTCCCTCTTTAAATCAAGTCCTCAGACCTCTATGAAGAAGGCTAGCATCAAGAATAAAGATATGTAAAGCCAAACCCTGTGTTCAAAAATAAGCAATACTCAAACTATTATGCATAAAATAAGCAACAATGATGCACCATACCACAGCGGTCCCCCAACCTTTTTGGCACCAGGGACCGGTTTTGTGGAAGACAATTTTTCCATGGAGGGTGGGGGGATGGTTCAGTTGGTAATGCGAGTGATGGGGAGCGGCAGATGAAGCTTCCCTCCCTCACTTCCTGCTGTGCGGCCCCGAGGGGCAGGTGGGGAGGACAGTTGGGGACCCCTGCTGTACAACACGAGGAAGAGAGCCAATATTTTACAATAGCTATAAATGGAATACAACTTTAAAAATTGTAAATTACTATATTGCACACCTTTAATGTATATAATATTGTATATCAACCATTCTTCAATTAAAAAATTTTTTATTAAGAAAAGCAATACTGGGGCTTCCCTGGTGGCACAGTGGTTGAGAGTCCACCTGCCGATGCAGGGGACACGGGTTCGTGCCCCGGTCTGGGAAGATCCCACATGCCGCAGAGCGGCTGGGCCCGTGAGCCATGGCCGCTGAGCCTGCGCGTCCAGAGCCTGTGCTCCGCAACGGGAGAGGCCACAACAGTGAGAGGCCCCCGTACCGCAAAAAAAGAAAAAAGAAAAAAAGAGAAAGCAATACTGCTTGCAGGGTTGTGGACAGTTGCCTCTGTGAGGGAGTTAGGCTAAACATGGCAATGTTGAAGGTTTGCAGAAGGCTTCTGGAGGGCAGCGCTTGAAGTAGGGGCCTTTGTTAATTTCTATTTCTTTGGTTCACAGGAGAATAGTACCAAATTAAAATAATATCCCCACTGCTCTAAATCAGTGTCTTCCAGGTGCCATTCATTCATATAATAGTGCCACAATTTTTATTCCGTGTGTTTATAAATGGCTATTTTTTTACTTAAATTTTTTCTTAATATCTGAATTTTTGCTTTACAAAGTCCTACTTAAAAGGGAAACTTTATAACAGCACTGTAAATAGAAAACTTGCAGCCCCTGTCTTAAGCAGAAGATAACTGTAAAAATAGATACATAAAAAAGACACAACAGGGACTTCCCTGGTGGTGCAGCAGTTAACACTCCACGCTCCCAATGCAGGGGGCCCGGGTTTGATCTCTGGTCGGGGAACTAGATCCCACATGCATGCCGCAACTAAGAGTTCGCATGCCACAACTAAGGAGCCCGCCTGCCGCAACTAAGACCTGGCGCAACCAAATAAATAAAGAAAAAAAAAAGACACAACGTTTTAGCCAGATATAATTTACGGCCTGCTAAAGGCAGTACTTAAAAAGGACTAGGGTTAGACAGTTTGTTTTCACAGGAGGCAGTCTGGATTTTTTTTAAAGTACAATGGGAAATCACTGAAGGATTTTAAACAGGAAGAGACATGTTCCGGTTGGATACGTTAACAACCCTTTCCTGGGAATTAAAAATAAATTAAAAAAAAAAAAGAAAAAATGAGAAAAGACAGAAGAATTGAACAACTGAACAACAACATCATCCACTTTTACCTAATTGACAATAATAAAACACTATGCTCTATTGGAACCCTTGGGCACTGTTGGTAGGAATGTGAAATGGTGCAGCTGCTGTGAAAAACAGTATGGTGGTTCCACAAAAAAAATTAAAACAGAATTACCATATGGGACTTCCCTGTGGTGCAGTGGTGCAATGCAGGGGACACGGGTTTGAGCCCTGGTCTGGGAAGATCCCACATGCCACGGAGCAACTAAGCTCATGCGCCACAACTACTGAGCCTGCACTCTATAGCCCGCGAGCCACAACTACTGAGCCCACACGCCTAGAGCCCGCGCTCTGCAACAAGAGAAGCCACTGCCATGAGAAGCCCGCACACTGCAACAAAGAGTAGCCCGCACTCACCGCAACTAGAGAAAAGCCCGCGTAGCAATGAAGACCCAACACAGTCAAAAAAAAAAAAAGGAACAGTG
>NW_006796548.1:65318-81278 GCF_000442215.2 Lipotes vexillifer | reverse complement strand
AGTTATTATTTAATGGGTATAGAGTTTCAGTTTTACAAAATGAAAAGGGTACTAGAGGGACTTCCCTGGTGACACAGTAGTTAAGAATCCGCCTGCCAATGCAGGAGACACGGGTTCGATCCCTGGTCTGGGAAGATCCCACATGCTGCGGAGCAACTAAGCCCGCGAGCCACAACTACTGAAGCCCACGCGCCTAGAGCTTGTGCTCCCCAACAAGAGAAGCCACCGCAATGAGAAGCCCGTGCACCACAACGAAGACCCAACGTAGCCAAAAAAAAAAAAAAAAAAAAAGGAAAAGAGTATTAGAGATGGATGGTGGAGATGATTGCACAATAATATGAATTTACTTAATGCCAAAGAACTGTACACTTAAAAACGGTTAAGATGGGGTAATTCCCTGGTGGTCCAGTGGTTAGGACTCCGCACTCTCACTGCCGAGGGGGTGAGTTCAATCCCTGGTTGGTGAACTAAAATCCACAAGCTGTGCAGCACGGCCTCCCGCCAAAAAAAAAAAGATTAAGACAGTAAAATTTCTGTTACATATCTTTTACTACAATTAGAACAATAACAACACTATACCCAAAGGCTGCAGATTTTGGTTTCAGCAACTGGTGACCCATTCATTGAGATAGGGAGGAATATGAAGGGAGCAGCCTTGGGTAGGAGGAACATGGAAGAGTTTTGGAGTGTGCTAAGCTTGATGTCAACTCGACAATCAGATGGAGATGTCAAATAGGCAGCTGAGTATCTAAATTTGAAGTTCCAGAGAAAAAGTTAGAGATAGAATTACAGACTTGGAGAATTACAGACTTGGATTTAAAAAAGGATACATATACTTAATTGGGGGATTATTAGCATATAAATGGTATTCAAAACCACTGGACAGGATGAGATCACTTACGGAGAAGGTAGTCAGAGAAGAGAAGGGAGTAATAAAAATAGACACAGCCTCAAGCAGTCCACATTCAGAATTAAAGCAGAGGGCAAAAAATCATATTAATGAAGAGAATCGAGCAGTGAGATAAAGAAGGTGCTCTTTCAAAAAAATCAGATGCCCAGACCCAGGCCCTGTGAACTTGGTACTCAAGAGGTAGAAGGCAAATATGTAGTTTTAAAATCTCCCTAGGCTAATTCAATAGTCTGAATATAAGTGAGAGAGGGAAGCAGGTGAAATGCACAGTAGTAGTGGGAGTGGGAGGAAGGAACAGAATTGGGATATTATAAGGTACCATGGACAGGACTTGGTGACTGACTAGGCATGGGATAGTAAGGAGAAGAAAATTAATTACATATTGTTTCTTTCTTGGGAGACTGGGAGGTTACTGCTGTCAGTAAAACTAGTAATACGAGGTAGAAGGATAGAAACAAGGGTTTTGGTTGTTCAAGGAGCACAACGATCCTACTTTGAGCCCAAAGTTATATAGCTGGTTAAGTAGCACAGAAGGGCCTCAACCTACGTCTGATTGACTCCAAGCCAAAGTCTGAAGTACCAGTGGGATATTACTTAGTGATGTGAAAGTGGTCAGGGCAGCTGAAGTCTTAGGAGGGATGTGATCACCCAGGGAAAGAATATACAGATCGATATATTATTATCCATATACTTGGGGCAATTCTTAATAATAGTACAATGGACCTTCCTCCTCATCTAAAAAATGAAGATAATACTGAATTTGTAGATAATGCCCACTGAGGGCAAGGACCTTATCACAGTTTTTATATTCCTAGGTTTGCAATGCCTGGAATAAAATGACCACTCAATAAAAGTTTGCCAAAGCTTTGAAAAAACAAAACCAAAAAAACCCAAAAGTTAATAACCAGCCACAATTAGAAAACTGCTACACTAGGGACTTCCCCAGCAGTCCAGTGGTTAAGACTCTGCCTTCCAATGCAGGGTGCGCAGGTTGGATCCCTGGTCGGGGAACTAAGGTCCCACATGCTGTGGTGTGTGGCCAAAAAAAAAAAAAGAAAAAAAAAGAAAAACACTATACTATATGAGAACAACTATTTCTGACCAAACTATAGCATAGTTTTTTTTCATTTCCTCTCTATGTTTTATGCTACAAATGCACTGTTTTTTTCCTGCACCACAATAAGGTCTGTTTTTGTTTGTTTGTTTGTTTGTTTTGCGGTACGTGGGCCTCTCTGTCGTGGCCTCTCCCATTGCGGAGCACAGGCTCCAGACGCGCAGGCTCAGCGGCCATGGCTCACGGGCCCAGCCGCTCCGCGGCATGTGGGATCTTCCCGGACCAAGGCACGAACTCGTGTCCCCTGCATCAGCAGGTGGACTCTCAACCACTGCGCCACCAGGGAAGCCCTAATGTCTGTTTTATTAATTGTTTTGCTAGAAGTAGTAGATGGAAGATACAACTCAGACAGGCACTCTTATCCTCTGCTGGGTGTAAAATAAGTACTTTCTGGAAAGACAATTTGATAAGATGTATCAAGAGTCTTAAAGCCCTAACTCAGTAATCTTACTTAAGAATTTATCCGAAGAAAGCAATAAGAGATATGGCCAAAGATTTAGGTTGGAAGTAATCAAAAATATCCCACAATAGAAAAATTATTAAATAAACCATCATATAGCCATAGGGTAGAATATCATATGGTGCTCTTATGTCAAGTTTTTGAAGAACACTTAAGGATACTAGAAAATGCTTTTGATAAATATAAATGTATATATTTTATTATTTTGGCTGCGTTGGGTCTTCATTGCTGCACGCAGGTTTTCTCCAGTTGCGGCGAGTGGGGGCTACTCTTCGTTGTGGTGCGCGGGCTTCTCATTGCAGTGGCTTCTCTTGTTGCGGAGCACAGGCTCTAGGTGCACGGGCTTCAGTAGTTGCAGCACGCGGGCTCAGTAGTTGTGGCGCACGGGCTTAGTTGATCCGTGGCATGTGGGATCTTCCCAGGCCAGGGCTCGAACCCGTGTCCCCTGCATTGGCAGGCGGATTCTTAACCACTGCGCTACCAGGGAAGCCCGCTTTTGATAAACATAATGAAAAAAGTAGGATATAAACTATACCTAGTATGACAATGATTGTGTGTTTATATGTAAACACATACGTATATGAAAATTATATATACACTTCCCTAGAAAATTATATATATATTTATATTATATGTATGTATATATTTACCTAGAAAAAATATTAGAATATACCAAAAGTACTATAAGAGTCTCACTGGGTGGAAAGATTACAAGAGATCCTAATGTTCTTTATGTTTTTCAGTATTTCTAAAATTTCTGCAGAAAGTATATTTTTATTTTAAAACTCAATATGATAAATAAAATAAAGACAGCACTCACCTTCTTTCTTTTTCTAGAAGAATTTCTCGTGGGGTCAGGCTTTTCAAACTCTGCTGACTTTGCCTCCTCCTTCTCCTCTTCCTCATCAGGTATCAGAGAGTACTTGGTCCCACCTGGCTGCATGAAACAATCCTTTGCAAAGTGGCCTGCAGAAGAGAAGTAGAAAAGGTAGGGAGGGAAGAGGCAGTCTCTCACCTTAGCAGGTGGATCTTCCCTAGAAGTTCCTGAAGGGCTGGCTCGTTCAGGAGGTACTAATGAGTTCATTCAGAGCAGCTGTTGCCTTCAGAGCAGATTTTCTGTCACCTCAAGATGGCATTGCTCACTTAACCAGAGCCAGTCAAGCATCTGGTCCTAGAGCTGTGGGAAACACTGGCACGGCTTTGGAAATGGCATAGGACGTGAGGGCACAGGCTTGTGCTGCCCTCCATTAGCAACTGGGCTCTGGAATTTTTAAAGGTCTATTTGGAACTTATTCCTGACAATGAAAGGCTGCTCCAGAGAGCAGAATACTTAGCAGAGGGAGCCGAGTGGCAGGCCAAGCCCCAAAGGAAGACAGCTCTTAGGCAGCAAGCAGGAAGGCAGCACTCAGATTCAAGCTAACACACAGAAAGACAGCAGTCACCTAGGGGCACTCAACATTCACAGACTGTCAGGTCTGGCAAGGGTCTGAGAGATCATCAAATCCAACACTGCATTTGCAGAGGACATGAAGGCCCAGAGTAGAGAAGTACCTCAAGGTCACACAGACAGCAGCAGAGCTAAAACTTACCCCAGGTCTCATACCTCCCTGCCCTGTGCTCTTTCTGCTGCATCAAAACCAACCACCTTTGGCCTGCCTGGGCCAAATTCCATCTCTCATTATTCTTCTCTGCCTCATGTAACACCTGGTGGACACAAGTTGAAGGTAAGAGAACCCCACCCTCCCTGAGCCTACACTGCTATTAAGGGGCCCTTTAACAGATGCTACACAGCTGGTTTTGTCTGAGCTTTTTGTAGACCCTCTCTCAGGGGCACAAAGCATTTGACGAAGTCATCAAAAAGCTATGTGTAAACTACTTTGCAACTTGGAGTCCAGAAGCCGGATGGTGCCTGGAAGGAGAATACAGCATAGAGTTTTCCAAATATCTATGCTGGAAATGGTCCCACAATACTCATGAGGAAGTATTCTTTCTATTTTATTTTTCCCTTCCTCCCTCTACATTAATGACAAATTGGGGCTTAAACCCCACGACCTCAACCAGGGCACAAATCTGCTACCACTCATTGTAGAAAAATCAAGAGAGCTGGGTAGGTGAAAGGCTAGGGAGAAGGGGTGACAAATTGAGGTCACTCTGAAAACGAGAAGCCGGCAATACCTCTCATTATAGCTCCAACAAGGGAAGTCAGGCTGAAAGAGCTCTTTAATATTTGAGTAGGACTGGAGGAAACTTGAAGAAACAAAGCTAAAAGGAAGTGACTAGCCTGTATTCTTTATTACTAAAAAGATACTGTATTCAGAACTCTGAAGTTAAAGGTAATAAGGAAGAAAGAGCTTGACTTGGATCCTTAAGGAATATATTTCCAAGTCACTTAATTTTTGCAGCAGAACAATAATCATCCTTAGAGAAAAAAATTTAGAGTGTTAATCATAATCCAACACTCTTACCTCTCCTGGCATAGTACATGGGGACCTTGCCCAGGCAGGGCATCACCCGTAGAGAGAGGGGAGTAGTGTAGTGGTGGTGTAGTATCTGGCAGGGCCACCATTCAGAAAAGGAAACAGAAAAAGCAACAAGCCATGAACTCCGATGTGAGTCTAGTAGGAACAGCAGATGAGCAGGGGAGGCCAGCATTTGGCTAAAAACCACAGTGAGCTAACTCACACCAGGGGGCCTCCCGCATCCCGTAAAGGGTCCATCCACAAGGAGAGAAAATCTGAAATGATAGGGACTTCGCCTTACCTTTACAGCCACACTTCTTGCAGGTAGTGTTCAGGACAGCCTCGAGGGTGATCTTCTGCCCAGTGTAATCCTGGAAGGACCGCCTCCGCCTCTCTTCTTGCCTGTAATGAAATGATACTGACTGTTGGCCCTTTTAAGAGATAGAGATACTACAAGTTAATACTCCATGTTGTTTTTTTGTTTGTTTTGTCAGGTAGAAGGGAGAAAGGAAAAGCACTGGGCATAAGGAAACAGGCAGTGAAAGAAATGATATGAAATGACAATTTTTTTCATTCAGGAAAAGGCTCTGAATTAATAATTATGAATGAGACTAGATTCCATCTCACTGATGCACAGGGGATGAAGATATAATTACTCACCTTGCTAAGCCCCCTGCAATCCTTACAAGGTCACTCCTGGGTTTAAAAGACCTTCAAAAACTTCTTAGAAAATCAAGTCCAAGCTCCTTCGTATTCCAGGCCTTTCACAGTCTGTCTCTAACTTACTTTCCCAGCCTCATCTTGTACAATATGCTCAAGGCAAACCAGACTATTTTACCTTCCCCAGATGGTTCACTGCTTCTGCTCAGGCAGCTCCCTCTTTCTGAAATGCTCTGCTTCCCCTCTTTACTCCCACTTCACCACCTAACTACACCCAAACGTTTCAAGGCTCAGCTTAGTTACTGCCCCTCCTTCTAACCAGTTATCTTCCCTGAGCCCCTCAGCCAGAATTAATCTCTGTTCACATTCCCACGACACTTTGTAAAAATTCTAAACATTTGACCAAAGTATAAAATACATACAGAAAAGTGTTCACAAGTATACAGCTTCACTGATTTTTACAATTTGAAATATCCCAGTAACCAGTACTCAGATAAAGATGCAGAATATCACCAGCACCTCCGAAGCCCCTCTAGTCACGGTGCTTCCCCCAAGGGTAGCTACTATTCTAGTTTCTAACAGCATAGATTAGTTTTATCTATTTTTGTAAATTATATCAACAGAATCAGAGAATGGGCCCTTCTGTGTCTGGCTCCTTTCGCTACTTTGTGAGATCCAACCAACTGTTGTGTGTAGTTGTGGATCAACTATTCTCATTGCTGCAAAGTATTTTGCTGTTGATGGGTATCTGAGTAATTTCCATTATGAAAGTGCTTCTGTGAACTTTCTAGCACACGTCTTTTGGTGAACATATGTATGTATATGCATTCCTTTGGGAAATGCCTAGTTCCACGTAGGATGGGAACTACTGGGTTGTAGGGCATCTGCCTTAGTAGACACTGCCAGACAGTGTGTTTACCAATTACACTCCTACCAGAACAGCCAAAGTACCCTAGTTGTCATAGCTCTTATTTTTTACCTTTACTATAACACACAGTACCTGCACAGAGTACTCTTAGAAAATGTTTAATTGAAGAGTATCACTCCTGATCATTCTTCCTTTCAAACTCTAACTGTATCCTATACACATGTCAATCCTAGCACAAATCACACCACAGAGTTGTTTCTTCTCTAGATCGTGGGCCTGTTTAAAAAGTATCTTACTTGTGTTTGTTTCCCTGGCACCTCAGCCCAAGGCTTGGCAAGCAACAGCATCAAAAAATGCTTGTTGGGGCTTCCCTGGTGGCGCAGTGGTTAAGAATCTGCCTGCCAGTGCCGGGGACATGGGTTCGATCCCTGGTCCGGGAAGATCCCACATGCCGCAGAGCAGCTAAGCCCGAGCGCCACAACTATTGAGCCTGTGCTCTAGAGCCCGTGAGCCACAACTACTTAAGCCCACATGCCTAGAGCCCGTGCTCCGCAACAAGAGAAGCCATGACAATGAGAAGCCCATGCACCGCAACGAAGAGTAGCCCCCGCTCGCCGCAACTAGAGAAAGGCCATGCGCGGCAACGAAGACCCAACGCAGCCAAAAATAAATAAATAAATAAAATATATTTTTAAAAATTAAAAAAAGAAAGCTTGTTGAAATTTCTTTGTTCTTCATCCAAAATATTTTTCTTTACCTGAACGTCTTTAACTTTGACCTCTGACTTCACCTAAGATTTTCCAACCAGGTCTCTGTAGAGTCCAGCAAAAACAGAAATATTCTGCCAAAAGAGCCACATTACCCAGAAAAATGCAGGATAACAATATCAAAGCAAAACAGAGCTACTCACTTCACAAATTTCAGCCAACAGTTTCATGGGATATGTGGGCTCAAGAGAAAAAACAGAGAGGATAAAGATACTCCATATTCTGTCCCATTCATTCTTTAAAGTTCAGCTCAAATATCGTATCTTCTATAAACTCTACCACAAGCAGAGTTAAATACTCACTTTATTTTACTGATTTGTTTACATTTTGCCTCACCCTCTGTACCACAACCAGGACATGAATAGTAAAGTCTATGTCATGTTCTTCTCTATATCTGAGCAGAGAGCACACCATCTAGCATACTGTTGTCCAAAAGAATGCAAAGATGGACAGTTCTATAAATTTATGTCTGTACTGCTGACTATTTATGTCTGACTTTATGTCTATGGCTAATGAGCACTTCAAATGTGGTTAGTGATTGAGGAATTGGATACCAAATTTTATTTACTATTTTTAAAAAATAAATTTATTTATTTTATTTATTTTGTCTGCCACTGTCATTGTCATTGGCAGGCGGATTCTTAACCACTGCGCCACCAAGGAAGCCCCCAAATTTTATTTACTTTTAATTACTTTACATTTAAATAGCCTATGTGACTAGTGGCTTCCCAGTTGGGACACACCAGAAAAGCATATGGTTTAAGTTCTGAAACTGTCTGTTCAAATCCCTAGCTTTTGCCCTAGAAGAATCTTAGTCAAATGATAGGAGGTCTACTGTCTGGTATGGGTCATGCGAGAGGGTCAGTTCAAAGGGTGAAGCTTGAATAACAAAAACCAAGGTGAGGAGAGTGGAGAAGTAAATGTGAGTGAGTTACTTAACAACAGGCATAAAGTTTTAGTTAAGGAAGATGAGTGAGTTCTGGAGATCTAATGTACAATATTGTATGTATAGTCAACAATACTATTATACACTTAAATATTTCTTAAGCGGGTAGATCTCATGTTAAATGTTCTCACCACAATAAAATAAAATTAAACAAACAAACAGAAAACCCCACCAAGGCAGGATCTTGGGGACATAACTTGAACAGTCACGAAAACTCCATTGTTTTCGGATGTCCTTATTTGTAGAACTGAGTTTCAAGTGACTATGAGTTGCAGCTTAATCAAACCCTCATTATAATGAATTCCAATACACTGCAGATTCAAACATACTATAAGCCAAATCATACCTCCCACCTAACACCCAATTCAACAAATGTGTCACTCACCACCTGTCTCCCTTCCTGTCCTTATTGCCATCATGCTAGTTTAGGCTTCATTACATTTCACCTAAACAGTAATAATTCATTTACTGGTCTCCCTGCCTCTAATCCATCCAGCACACATAGTTGGATTAATCTTTCTTTTTTTTTTTTAAGTTTAATAAGTGGCAAGCACCAGTGCTAGTACAATGATATGAGTAAGTACATTAAAATGATAGGACATGGTAGATAGTCTACCAGTGGAAAGAGATATATAAATGGATAATTACAGTGTGGCGATACATAAATGCTCTTTTTAAAGACTATACTATGCTGGCTAAACCTAACTGGACACTGCATTTAACCCCTTTCCATTTGCAGATTCACTTATTAGATGACCTCGTTAATATTTTGGGGCCTGAGGGAATGAAATATAAGACAGCTAGATTTTGATGAAAAATGAAAGGTAGTTGACAAACTGTGTGTAGCTGGAGACAGCATGAAGATACTGAGCCTAACAGGGTGAGGCCAGAGAATGGGGTACCTGGAGAGAATAATCTGCTCAGGAGTCTCTCCCACTCAAAGGCTTTAAAAAACATTCATATTCTTTGACTGCTATTCAAAGCTGTTCACAATCTGACCCCAAGGTATCTTTCAAGCCCTACATTCTAGTACCTGACCATACCCTCTTCTTTCCTTAAATAAGACTCATGAATTGCCATGTGCTTTCCTGCCTCATGCCTTTCCTCAAACTATTTCTTCTGCCTGGAATACTATTCTTCCCCCTGCTGCCTGACAAAATCTTATCCATTCTTCAAGACCTAACTCAGTTGCCACCTCTTCTCTGACCATCAGGGCCTAATATCAACTCTTCCTCTTCAAGCTAATTCCTAGAATCCTTCCTTTAAAACACTCTTTTAACATTTATTACATGTTGCCTTAAAATTAAAGTTATTTGCATAATTATCTCATTACACTAGGCAGTAAGGTCCTTAGGCAGAAACCTTGGTATTGCCATTATACCTCAAATAGAATATGAGCCCAGTAAATATTTGTTGAATAATGAGTAAATGGATGCACTAACTTAACGACTACTATACATTAGGTACTATGGGAGATAAGATGTGGCCTCTGCCTCATGGGTTTTATATATCCTTTCAAAAGAAAGGGTATGATCATCTCAGATATTAGAGGAAAAACAAAGAAACATTTTAAAACAATAACTACAAGTAGCCACTATATGTTAAGTTTCTACTATAGATTAGACAATTAGGCTCTTTATAAACAAGATTTCATTTAATCATACCATCATTTCTAAGATGTAGGTATCATTACCTCCATTTGAAGAAGCTGAGGTTCAAAGAGGCTAGCGAATCTGCTCAGGGTGGTATACTAGCTTGTGGCAGAACTAGGACTCTTTCTGATTCAAGTCTAACTCTAAAACCTGTCATCATTCCACTACACCATGCTTCTTTCCTAGATGCAGTCTAGAAATAGTTTACAACAAAAGTTACTGTTCGGTCACTTAGTCATTACTAGAAGTAGTCCATACATAAAGACACATTCATCAGAAAACCAGGGGGTCCTTTTCCTTCCCCTCCCTTGTTGTGAGAAAGAGAAGTAGCTCTTTTATCTTACTTGTTTTGTATTTTATCCTTATGAGGGTGGCTTTGGGAAATTTCACTGCTTTTAATGAGTCTGTATAGACAGGATTCTTTGGAGCAGAAGTAATTTATTACAATGCAATCAGTAAATGCCAGACTTAAATAACATTTCTGAGCTCAGAGTTATAAAAGATTTCTAATGTAAATGGAAAGTGTTATATAACCACAGGCAAGTTATCACCAAGCATCAAGCTAAAACTAAAAAAATAAAGTAAAATGGAGATAACACCCACTTTGCAGGTTGTTATGAAAATTAGATGCATTGATGTACACAAACCACCTGGCATAATGCCTGGCACATAGTATGTATTCAATAAATATCATTTCCCTTCCTTTTAGGTAAATTTCCTTCTTATCCAAAATGATTTTGCTCAGAACTATAAACCTAAGGGTTTCCAAACATTGTGTCGCCAAGATCCCACTCAAACAACATTTATTATTTTTTTCTTATTAAAAAAAAATAATCAATAACATGATGGCCATTAAGAGCACCCAATTAGCATGAGATAAAGAATGTGATATTTATCATCAGAAGCAGTGAAATAATGTCATGGTTAACCTGAGGATAAATGTATGATTATTTAGTTGGCTTTCTGAAATACTTGAAACAGTTCATAAACCCCCAAGACTCCTTCAAGGGATATTAGTGACCTAGGAACCCCTGGTTAGAAACACTGGCATATACAGGTATACCCTCGTTTTATTGAGCTTCACAGATATTGTGTTTTCTACAATTTGAAGGTCTGTGGCAACCCTGAGTTGAGTAAGTCTACTGGCACTATTTTTCCAACAGTATTTGCTCACTTTATGTCTCTGTATCAAATTTGGTAATTTTGCAACATTTCACACTTTTTCATTATTATTATTATTATATTTGTTATGGTGATCTCTGATCAGAGATCTTTGATGTTACTACTGTCATTGTTTGAGCATTTTTTAAGCAATAAAGTATTTTTTAATTAAGGTACATACACTGTTTTTTAGACATTATGCTATTGCACACTTAATAGACTACAATATAGTGTAAACATTACTTTTATATGCACTGGGAAACCAAAAAATTCATGTGATTCACTTTATTAAGATATTTGCTTTATTGTGATGGTCCAGAACCGAACCCACAGTATCTCCAAAGTATGCCTGTATTCAAGAAAGATTTTGAGATAGCAAATTCCCTATATCACCAGACAGTATCCTACAGAGAAAATTTTCCATTCATAAATGAAAGGTCAGAAGAGCCAGTGAAAGTAAGGTGCTGTGTTCAGAACACAGCATATCCCAAGATGCAGGAGTCTAAAACCCCACTGGAGTTATTCCTCCTACATGGTCTCTGCCTTTTTTCAGTCCCAGAGCTAGGAGAAGGCGAATAACAAATACCTCATGATGAATGCTTGTTGGCTAACTGGTTAAAGGTCAGAAGCAGAAAAAGAATAAGGGGAAGAAAATGAAACCACTGACAGTGCACTTCTATACTAGGAGGTGCATGTTAGCATTTCATCTTAGAACTCTATGCAGTAATGTGTTATCTATAACACTTTATACCTCTAAAAACCAAAGCTCACAAAGGTCACATAACTCATCAATATCATAGTCTACAAATAGGAGAGTTCCCAGGTGGGCCTGATTCACTACAGCATTCTATGGTTTGAGAAGTAGAAGGATTTTAGTCTTTCCAAACATTTTACCTACTCAATGATAACGTTGTTGGGGTCAAGGTCCTTCCCAGTCCCTTGGTTGACAACCTTCATGGAGAGGGATACTTTTATCCTATCATTTTTCATCTGAAAAAAACAAAAGCAAAGTCAGCAAAAGCTCAAAGTACATCATTTAGACGGCTGGTCTAAAATTATTTAAGAATTGAAGTTTTTATCATGTAACAAACACTGAGTTCCTCTTATGGCCAAGGTCCTGTGCTAGGAACATTGTGGGTACTAATAAGCATAACAGGCAGATCCTATGGCAAAATCATTTTAGGAAATGGTTTTCTTATCATTCTTGACCCTCCTGGGGGGAAAGACAAAAATGGTTGCTCAGAAATCTGGAGCCTGTGGAAGTAACCAGGAAGAAAATAAAAGCTGTTTCTTTTAGATAGTTCAGCATAATAATCTGTTCAGAGATCCATGAGCACAGAATAGGTTTCAGAATGTTCCAGTGGACTAGATATCCTTTTGGACTTCGTCTAAAAGCTTCTTAAACATGAAAGCAGGGGCTTCCCTGGTGGCACAGTGGTTGAGTCTGCCTGCCGATGCAGGGGACACAGGTTCGTGCCCCGGTCCAGGAAGATCCCACATGCCGCGGAGCGGCTGGGCCCGTGAGCCATGGCCACTGAGCCTGCGCGTCCGAAGCCTGTGCTCTGCAACGGGAGAGGCCACAACAGTGAGAGGCCTGCGTACCGCAAAAAAAACAGAAAACAAACAAACAAAAAACCACGAAAACAATTAAAAGCATCTTTAAATGTGAAGACAGTTGTTAGGCACATTGGTCTTCTTTTGCTTCCTCCAGCATTTGAAGGCCCTCTTCACTTTGGGGTCTTTGTATCAGCTATTCTCTTTGCCTGGAATATTCTTTTCCTAACATTTCACATGACTAGTTCCTCTTTCTTTGGGTCTCAGCTCATATACCACCCCCGCAGGAAGCCCGTTCCTGACCACTTTATCTAAATCTACCTCCACATTATTTGAACCTATTAGAGCACTTACTATAACTTATAATTATTTTTAATTATTTTAGCTTGCTTACTTTTTATTTGTCTCCTCCAGTTATAATCTATATAAGTTCCATAACCACTGGAGTCATTTACATCTGATTCTTGTATCCCTCAGACCTAGTACATAATAAGCACTCAAATACTGTCGAATAATATCTCTTTCAGGCCTGTCTCCCCTGCCATTCTCTGGTAAAAGAGCAGGTCTCAGTGTATGTGCACACCTCTCCTGTGGTCTGTCCACACCCGCAGACCCTCAAGTGAGTTGCTGTTAACAGGATCCTCCAGTGCTTTCTCATTTCCCTCACATTGCATGGTGCCAGGTATGAGGAAAAAATGACTGTAAACTCTATGCCCCTTTTTGCTTTGGTCCAAATTGAAGTGCATCTGGAAGATTTCTACTAAAAGATAGTCTCATCGATTAAGTTTTCTTCTCTCTTTTTGGGTCTTTACTTTTTTGGTATTTTCTCCACACCCACCATGTGGGTGAGCTTCAGGGAAGGAAGTTTTATAAACATGTACTTATTGCACCACACTTATTACATACAGTTCACACCATTCCTTCTGAGTTTGCATGACAGACAGCCCAAAGGTTTAAATTCAAGTCAGATTATAGTGGCAGGATTCAAAAATAAGATTATCAGCCACGGTTAACAATGCATACACACTCATGAAATATGATCATGAAATACTAAGAAAATCCCAGGTTTTCCTAATCCTTTCTAACGAGTTACAACTACACAGAACTTTACCTCTCGTCCAATAAGCTTCACCCACACTTTGTCTCCGACATCTACTATCTCAGAGGGCTTATCCACGCGACAGGATGACATGTGAGTTCGATGGACCAGACCTGAGCACAAGAAGAAGAAATAAAATAAGGCACAGGGCATGTCTGGTATTCACACTCTAAATAACACAGTAAGGAGAAGAGTTGGAGATTCACTGAAAAAGGTTTCATTAATTTAAAACTGCAAATTAAAACAATTTGAGGACTTCCCTGGTGGCGCAGTGGTTAAGAATCCGCCTGCCTCTGCAGGGATCGAACATGGTTTCGATCCCTGGTCCGGGAAGATCCCACATGCCATGGAGCCCGCGTGTCACAACTACTGAAGCCCGCGCGTCTAGAGCCCAGGCTCCGCCAACAAGAGTAGCCCCTGCTCGCTGCAACTAGAGAAAGCCCACATGCAGCAATGAAGACCCAACACAGCCAAAAATAAATAAATAAATAAATTTATTTTAAAAAACAAAAAAACAATTTGAAATCACTTTTTATACCTAATCAACTAACAAATATTTTTTAAAATAGTGTTTAATGTTAGTAGAGATGTAATACAACAACTACATTTATATAATACTGGTAAAAATACAAGTTGGTAAAATTCTTTGAAAACAAAGGGCATAGAAATGTTTATACCTTTGATGCAAGAATATCACCATTGGAATTTTTCCAAAAGAAAAACTCAGTAGAGGCAAAAATCTATGGCATATAAAAATACTTGCAGAAAATAACACACCATTGTAAAGCAATTATACTCCAATAAAGATGTAAAAAAAAGAACTTGCAGTATTATTACCTACCAAGGTTAAAAATAAAAATTACGAAACAATCTAAACGACGAATAATTGGAAAACAGCTTGGTAAATTATGATAAATTTTTCAAAGAAGAGTCAACAGGGACTTCCCTGGTGGCGCAGTGGTTAAGAATCCGCCTGCCAATGCCGGGGACATGGGTTCGATCCCTGGTCCGGGAAGCTCCCACATGCCGCAGAGCAACTAAGCCCGTGCGCCACAACTACTGAGCCTGTGCTCTAGAGCCCGTGAGCCACAACTACTGAAGCCCACGCGCCTAGAGCCCGTGCTCCGCAACAACAGAAGCCACCGCAATGAGAAGCCCACGCACTGCGACGAAGAGTAGCCCCTGCTCGCCCCAACTAGAGAAAGCCTGCGCACAGCAAAGAAGACCCAACGCAGCCAAAGAAACAAAGGAGTAAGCAGCCATTTAAGTTAGTTACAGAAAATAATTATGATAAGTGAAAAAAGTAAATATAAAAAAGGTGACATTTTTAATCTATTAAATTAGCAAAATATTTAGAAGATAATATCCAATGTTGATATGAGTATAGCAAAATAAGAAATATTTCTGAGGCTAACACAAATCTTTAGAAACCATTTAGCAATGGCTATCAAGACTGATAAAAATATTTAATAAAATTAAATCCTTTTCCTTGTCTGTCCAAGGTCTTTTTCTGGGAGAACCACCTTCCCTACGTTCTAAAATAATCTGGTCAGTCCTTGTAATTTGGTCGGAGCTGATCTGACCCCCAGCTGTGGGCACATGACACAGGCGTAGTCAATCAAATTACTTCATTCCCCGGGCCACAACAATTGATTGGTTCAGGGACAGACACAAGATGCTAGCTAAATCAAATCAACTTTCTCATGCCTTTTGTCAGGATTATAAACTACAAAAAGTTACCAATGCTCATCTTTACCACCAGGTGGCAAGAGTAAGCCAGAGGGAAGCAAAAGAAGAGCCTGCATAAACAAGCGACCAAAGCCCTGAAGGCATAAACTGAGCACCTGATCCAGCCCTGGTGGAAGCTAAATTTACTCCCCAGCTAAATTAGACAAAACATTTCTCCTGTATTTTTGTCCCTTGCACCAAGAGTTCTAATAATTAACTTGACCTATAATCACTTCTGAGACTAAAAAAATAATCTTATACACAGAAAAATCTATATGCACCTAGAAAAGTGATCTATATCAAAATATTCAATGTATTTTTAAGACAGAAAAAAATTAGAAACAACCTAATATCTAGCAATAGGGTAATGGTTAAGTCAACTATGGTATAGCTACTTGGCCCATTAAAAACAATGTTCAAAAGATTATGTAAAAATACATCAATAATTCATTCTTTTGCAAATATTTATTGAGTGCCTACTATGTGCCAAGCATTGTAGGCAACTAGCATTTTCTCATTTAAATAATAAAAATGCTTGGGCTTCCCTGGTGGCGCAGTGGTTGAGGGTCCGCCTGCCGATGC
>NW_006796548.1:51551-65058 GCF_000442215.2 Lipotes vexillifer | reverse complement strand
AAACCCAAAAAAAAAAAAAAAAAAAAAAATGCTTAACACAGATTCTAAAAATTAGAAATAATCTAAACTGCTATGGATTGCAGGTTAATGTTTTATTTTCAGATGTTTTAATAATAGAGAAAACTATATTGAGGGAAATGAATATAATAAACAATTATTTTGAATGAAAATAAGCCAGGAATCTAAAGAAAAAACTTGACAAGTCAAACAAAGATTTATGTTCAAAAAACCTGCCCTACCTGAAGTTTCCTGAGAGAATTACTAACCTTTATTCTCAGTCTCTCTCTCACACACATGCATACGCAAAGTTGTCAGCACATGCCTGTAACTCAAAATATCCACCCTCTGTGTTTGGAGCTCCTGTGGGAAGCCACTGCTTTCTCTGATCATGGTTATTGGGTCTCTCAAACCTACTTCAGCTGATTCTGGAGGTTGATAGCCTATCGTTCAATACCCCAGGAACCAAAATATTCTATATACATTATATAACCCATGTTTAAAATTTTAGACCATCACATAATCTCTAAATTGGATAAAATTCATGGAGCTGGGCTTTTTTCTTCTTCATGATCATGTAATGAGCAGAGTAACCTAAATGGAAAATCCGGAGAGGAAATTCAGATGCCCTAAAGGAATGGGAAACGTTTCATTTTGACATTTTTCCGCTACAACTGTCCTCTAATTCTCAAATTCACTTCTTTCCTGAACTGCTAATGGAAGTTGGGAAAGAAATTACTGTTGGACCTAATATAGTTGAGAGAACTTTTTTTTTTTCCTCAAACAGGTCTATTTATTGGAGTACCACAAAGAAAGAATGAGTTAACCATTTGTCCTTCTCCCATGTGATCCCAAAGCAGGATAATTTCTGGCCCAGTCATCTCTCTTAGTTAAATATGGCATTTTGTAAAGCATTAATAATGAAAAACTACAAACAACTTAAAATGATTATGTGGTACATCTGAATGATAGAATAATGCTTTTAAATGTTTACAAAAAGTATTTTAAAAGACAAAGAAATGTTTAACATTCATCAAGTGTAAAAGCTGCAAAATGTATATATAGAATATAATCTTAATCTCAAAATGTTAATTTTTATGCACATATGTGACTATAAAGAAATACACTGGGCTTCCCTGATGGCGCAGTGGTTGAGAATCTACCTGCCAATGCAGGGGACACGGGTTCGGGCCCTGGTCTGGGAAGATCCCACATGCCACGGAGCAACTAGGCCCGTAATCCACAACTACTGAGCCTGAGCATCTGGAGCCCATGCTCCACAAGAGAGGCCGCGACAGTGAGAGGCCCACACACCGCGATGAAGAGTGGCCCGCGCTCGCCGCAACTAGAGCAAGCCCTCGCACAGAAACGAAGACCAAACACAGCCAAAAATAAATAAATAAATAAAATAAAAATTAAAAAAAAAAAGAAATACACTGAAATGTTAACAGTGCCTATCTCTGTGTGGTAGTAATATCACACAACGATCATTTGCTTTGGTAGTTTTTTCCCTTATTTTTCTATAAGCATGCAATAGTTTTAACCATAAAAATTTTAACCATAAAAACATATATATATATAAGCAAAATGTAAAAATGATATGTACACTATGATTGAAATTATGTAAAATTATGTCTCATATGCACACAGATGAAAAGGGAACATAAAAATTGTTACGCTGGGGTGTAGGATTTTTATAGTTGAAACATTAATGGCTTATCTCCTCAGTTTATTGGGTGAATTAAACAAGAGAAATGGTCTAGCCCACAGTCTTGAATGCAAATGTCAGGTAGGCAGTTGGATATGTAAGTCTGTAGCTCAGAGAAGGGGTGTAAACTGAAGATACAAATGTAGGAGCCTTCAGCATGCAGATGCTTACATGCCAAAATACATTAATCAGACTGTCAATTTAGTGATTGGTTCGGTGATAGACACAATTCACCAATTTATTAATTTACAACAGAGGATATACTTTTCTTATACTTGGAAGGTTCCAAGTCCTTATCTAGGTAAACTACCCACTGACCCCAGTATCAAATACCTAAAAATTAGATTAGTGATCAAAAATTGCTTCAACACGGAATCAGAACAAAAGGGAGATAAACGTTTTGAGAGATGTTTCCAGTCCATGAAGGTTTAACGGAACCCCTCATAAAAGAATCCATCTCTCTAGTTCCTACCATCAGATTCATTTTTTCCTTATTAAGGCAAAATAAACACTGCCAACTTCAGGCTCTCAGGCTTTCTTTTACTATGTTCCAGAGACTGATATCTGCTCATATAATCTCTCCCTAGTAGAATGATACAATCAATTAGACTTTAGCCTACTAAAGTGCAATTTCATTCCAATCCCTTTTTCCCTAGAATTAAACCCAGATTACCTTGTTGAAGTCTTGAATGCTCCCAACTCCTCAGTCACAGATTTATAGGCAATTACCTGGTATATTTCTGTCTATGGCTAATCCTATACTCTGCGTAGGATTCATCATTAGTTTCATTCTCAGAAGACAGCCTGAATTCTTGGGAGGTACTTCATTGTTACCCACATATACCACCAACAGTTGGATTAAATGCATATGGTAGAAGGCACCAAATGAAACATGAGGCTCCCTCCTTGGTACTGGGTATCTCACTAGATACAGAACATCTACACATTCATTTAAACCTTACATCAGCCCTGTGACATTAGGTTCACGTGAGGAAATAGTCTAGCAGTTAAGTAAATTGTCCATGGTCACAAAGCTGATAAAGAAAGAACTGCAATTCAAACATGAGTCTGTCAGGTCTTCTACAACACAGTAGACATTTCTCCATTTTTTTCTTTATTATCGATCTGTTATCTTTTCAATTAAAAAGAGAAAGATCTCATCTACAACAGTAGAAACACATCTAATTCTGTTCTAGCAAATGCTCCAGAACAGAAACCAACAAAAATGCTTTGCTCATCATGTCACATGGAAGGGGGGAGTGTGTGTTGGGATCTCTGACATTAAGCCGTAAACGCCCAAAGGGCATATCAAATCCATCATTATTTAGTAAACCTAACATAACACTTAAACAGAATGAGTCCCATCTGAGTGTATGCTGGTAAAAGAAAGAAAAAAAAAAATTCTGACAACTTGGAAAGAGCTAGCATCTAAACTGCCATATGAGAAAAACAGACAGCCTATTATAGTTCCCTTAAAAATATTCTCCCAACTGTGTTAGGTTCACCATTAATTTCACAAATTCCATTGACAATAAAGGAAAGAGGTTAAAACTTACAAACTATTAGGGGACAGCTGCAGCCCAAAAATGTCAAAATAAAAGGTCTCCTTTATCTTTGGGGCATCTGAATTCCCTCTCTAGACTTGTCAAATAAGTTATCTCCAATCAGCAGTATATGACAATAATGTAAGCACATAAATTAAAGTGCTTGCACATCCTTTATCATGTTGAGATTGTGAATTCATTCAAACATTTACTAAATATCCACTATATTATAAGCAAAAGTGGATCCAAGGATGAGTAAGACATGATCCTGCTGGTCAAGAAACTAAAGTATACACATCATCCCATTTCACAGATAAGGAAACTAAGGCTCAAGGACTAAGCAATCTGCTATAGTCAAGAAGCTAGCAGATGGGAGAGCTGGGACTAGGATTCATGTATTCACTTAATAAAATTCAATGAACACCCACTATATCTCAGGCACTGTAGTAGGCCCTGAATCATCCCAACAGCCTAACTATTCCACAGTTCAGTGGATTAACGGCAACTTCACTTATTTTATTACACTACATTGTAATTTGTTTACATCTCTAGACTGTGAACAATCTGAGAGCAGCAGGAACTATGTTTTCTTATCTCTGTGTTCCCACATAACATACTGACCAGAAAATAGAACTCAATAATTATTTGTTAAACTTGAATTCTTTGCTAAAAATATTTGTGCTACTACCACAAGCAAGGCACTTTAAAAGTATTTAACACTGAACAATCTCTACTCTCAAAATTTCATAGTTTAGTGCTGGTGGCCAGAGAATAGTAGAGAAAAAAAGAACTTCATAAATATATAGGGCTGCATTGTCCACTACGATAGTCACTAGCTACAGATGTTTTACACTGAAGTTTAAATTAATCAAAATAAACAAAATTTAAAAGTTGGTGGGCTACTGTATTAGACAGCACAGATGTGGTATAATACAAAAACATATTCGGTCTTTGTCCCTGGTCCCTGCACAGAACTCTTAAAACTCTTAGAATTTCCCCAGTGATAGGGGTGTCTTTGTAATTCATAGTAAGCCCCTTTTGATCATACTAGAGTTTATGCTAATGAGGTGACTTGGTTGTGGGGCCCCTTGATAGTTTCTGGATGGAACTGTCACCAGAAAGACCAAGTGATTAAAGGATTGGAACTTTCAGCTCCACTGACCTCCTGGGGGAGGGGCTGGAGATAGAGCTCTATAAAAACTCCTGAACAATGAGAGTCAGAGAGCTTCTGGGTTGGTAAACACCTCAGCTTGCTGGAGAGTGGTATGCCAGAGGACATGGAAGCTCTGTGTACCCCTCCTCCCATATCTTAACCTATACATCTCTTCCGTTTGGCTGTTCCTGTTTGTATCCTTTATAATAAACCAGCAAACAAAAAGAAAGTGTTTTCCTGAGTTCTGTGAGCCATTTTAGCAAATTATCAAATTTGTGGAGGGGGTCAATGGAACTCCTGATTCATAGTGGGTCAGCTAGAAATAAGGGTGGCTCAGAACTTGTGACTAGCATCTCAAGTGGGGGCATTCTTGTGGGAATGAGCCCCGTTAACTTATGGGACCTGACTTCCGGTAGTGTCAAAATTGAATTGAATTGTTAGACACCCCGTTGGTGCGCGGAGAACTGGAGAACTGGTTGGTGTTAGAAAACACATCAGAACAAATATAGAACATTTCCATCACTGTAGAAAGTTCTATTGGACAACACCATGAGAGGGGAAGGAAAATCCAGTTTAGACTTCAATACTAGGAAGGGGTCTTTAACTCAGCAGTGATTAAAAACTTCTGAAAATAGAAATCTGAGAAAAATAACTCAAATTAGAGTCTACCTTCCTGAATGAGAGATGTTAAAATCTACAGACCAGTTATTTCATAACTCAGTCCTTTCAGGGTGGGACTTAATAATCTTCCTCCATTCAAGGGTGGAGAAGCTAAAAAACACTGTAACTGCTCCAGTTACCCGATGAACCTACAGAAGTGCCCAGGATTAGAACTCACAGAGTTTCCATCTAATTATTTGGCTCCCTGAGCTACCCTTCCAAGGCTTGTCTTAGCACAGCTGTCACACTGACAGACTGACTTGTAAACTGGCAGTCACAATCAGAGGCATCACCTGACAGGCTATGGACACAAGTGAGTTGAAGACTAACTGCTGGAAGATGGCAGGCCTTTAATTGCCACACAGTCCCCAAAGTGTCACATAAATATTCAAGTAAGGATGGGACTTTCAGGTACTGGCAGCTATGGCAAGTACACTGACAAGAAAAGCTGTCCTCAGATCAAAAGAGGTGCATACCCTATAGGGATGAGGATAAGTTACACCTCATTACATCCCAGTGAACGTAAAATGAGAAACTTTATTACAGATTGCTTATTGCGAGCTTGGAAACTACTGGTGAGCCATTTCTAATTCGCCAAGATGCAATTTGTAGCAGAGTACATAGTCTCCAAGGCTAGAGGTATGGTTTTATTAGCAAAATCAGCTGTTGGACTTCTGTAAAAGAAAAATTTTGTTTTAAAGAATTGCAAATAGTGAAAGTCCCTTTTCCATGTACATCTCTCCCTTAGCAAACCAAGCTCCCTAGAGGTGACCACTGTTAATAATTTGTTGCCTATTCTTCCAGACTTTCTTCTAAATATATGCAATAATGTTTAAAATACTAGGCATATGTAAACATGCTTTAAAAGGGGGAAGGGTCATGCTATACAAATTCTTGTGCAACATGCTTTTTCATTTTGTTAGCTTAGACACCTTTCCATTTCAGTAAATTGAGACTTACCCTGTTTTACTGATGCACTTTCCCCCCTCACTTTAACATCTCTGAAATTGGAATGCTTCTTATAACCAATGGTGTCTTAAAACTGCTATCAGTCAGGTATCGGTGTGGTGGAATTGTATAAAAACTTTCCATTGACCCTTATGGTAAAAGGAAGACAGTACCAGCACCAAAGTATCTTAGAAATACAGTTATCATTCTTTTTATCATCTGCATAGTTCACTGCATAGATGTACATAATTTATCTAATTCCATACTGCAAACTATATTCCCTAAAGAACTGCTGGATCAAAAGAACATTAAAAACATTAACAGGCATGTAACAATTTACGTTCTCAATAGTAAATGGAACTATTGTTGGAAATAGCCAACACTTTAAAAAATATTTTTAAAATAATTTTAGATTCACATGTAGTTGAAAGAAATAATTCAGAAAGATCTTATGAACCCTTTACCCAGTTTCCTCCAATGGTAACATTTGGCAAAACTAGGATATCACAAAACTATCACAACTAGGCTATCGGCACTGATACTGTGGTATATATAAGAAATATGTATTTGGTCTTTGTCCCTGGTTCCTGGCACAGAGCTCCTAAACTCTCGGAATTTCCTGAGTGATAGGAGCATCTAGTGATTTATAACAAGACCCTTCCAATCTTACCCAAGTTTATGCTAATGAGGTGACTACTGGTCAGATGCTAGAGAGCTTCAAGATGGGAGATGGTAACGACCAGAGGAATCGTGTGATTAGAAGGTTGGAAGTTTCAGCCCCATTCCAACTTCCAGGGAGGGAAGAGGGGCTGGAGATGGAGTTAAATGATCAGTGGCCAATGATTTAATCAATTATGGCCATGTAATGGGGTCTCCACAAAAACCCTTAAGTGATAAGGTTTGGAGAGCTTCTGAGTTGGCAAGTATATCCACGCACCATGAAGGTGATGAACTTCAACTCTACAGAGACAGAGGTTCTTGCACTCAGGGTCCTTTTGGACCCTACCCTATGTACCTCCTCACCTGGCTGTTCATTTGTATCTTTTATAATAAACTGTAACTGTTAAGTATGGCATTTTCCTGAGTTCTGTGAGTTGTTCCAACAAGTTATCCAATCTTGGGAAGGTGGTGTGGGAACCTTCAAATTCATAGCCAGGTCAGACAGAAGTGTGCGTAACACAGGGACAGGATACTGCCCTCACTTGAAGTGAGGGCAGTCTTGTGAGACTGAGACCTTAAACCTGTAGAGTCTGACAGTACCTCTGGGTAGTTAGTGTCAGAATTAACTGAACTGTTGGACGCCCACTTGCTATCAAAGAATCAGAGAACCGGAGAATTGGCTGTTGATTCCACACATTTTGGAATGGCAATAAAAGGAATGCAGTACTGATATATGCTACAAAACAGGTAAACCTTGAAAAGATGCTAGGTGAATGAAAGACGCCCATCACAAAAGACCACATGTTGTATGATTCCATTTATAAGAAATGTCCAGAATAAGCAAATACATAAAGACAAAAAGTAGATAGCTGGTTGTCTAAGGCTGGGGGCAGAGGAGAGAGGGAGATAGGGAATTTGGACTGACAGCTAATAGGTACAGAGTTTCTTTTTTCTGACGAAAATGTTCTCAAACTGTGGTGATGGTTGCAAAATTCTGTGAATATGTTAGAATGTATTAGAAACTACTGAATTGTACACTTTGGATGAAATGTAGGTATGTGAATTATGTCTCAAAAAAGCTGTTAAAAAATGTTACATAAATGGAATCATAACATATGTAAACTTTTGCGATTAGCTTTTTTCACTCAGCAAAATTTTCTGGAAATGGATCCAGGTTGTCACATGTATCAATACCTCATTCTCATTCCTTTGTACTGACGAGCAGTATTCCATTGTATGGATATATCAGTTTATATTTATATTATATTTTTAATCAATATTGAGAATGAGCATCTTTTAAGATATTTACTGCTCAACTGCTATTTTTTTCTCCTATGAATTATCCTTTCATATCCTTGGCCCCTTTTCCTACTTTCCTCTTTTTTATGTGTGATATGGACTGAAAATTCTTTTTCCTAACTTAACTTTGCTTATGATGATTTTTGCAATCATGTTTTTGACTTTTACTTAGTCAAATATAATTCTATATTGACTTTTTTAAAAAATTTATTTATTTTTGGCTGCGTTGGGTCTTCATTGCTGTGCATGGGCTTCTCATTGCAGTGGCTTCTCTTGTTGCGAAGCACAGGCTCTAGGTGTGCGAGCTTCAGTAGCTGTGGTTCAAAAGCTCTAGAGCACAGGCTCAGTAGTTGTGGCGCACAGGCTTAGTTGCTCCGCAGCATGTGGGATCTTCCCGGACCAGGGCTCGAACCCGTGTCTCCTGCATTGGCAGGTGGATTCTTCACCACTGCGCCACCAGGGAAGCCCTATATTGACTTTTATATAGTCAAATATTCTTCTTTATTTTCTTCTAATAAAATACTTATGGTTACATCTTTTACATTAAAATCTTTAATAAATCTTTCATTTATTTTAGCACAAGGAATTAGCAAGTTGAGTCTTTTGATTCACTAGCAGTGTAACAGAGCAGAAAACCCACTGGGCTAGGCATCAGGAGGCCTGGGTTCTAGTCCTGGCCATGCCACGACCTAGCTCAATCATTCTGAGCAGGCCACCAGTCTGTGGAACCTACCTTTTCTACTTAACACAACTGTTTTGAGAAACAAGTAAGATTACAGATGTGAAAAGGATACTCCAAAAATGTTCAATAGATACCTATCAATTGTGAAGAAAAGTAAAGCATTATATATATTTGTATTGGTTACAATACTATTTCCTTTCCACATGCCATATACCAGAAAACTCACAATGTTGGCCTCAGAGAATAAGTAGCTTGCCCTCTCCAAAACCCTATGCCAAAAGAGGTCAAGTGACTCGCCCTAGGATCACAGGTGAAATTTAGGGAAGAGTCAGTTCTAGAAGTGAACACAAGTGGTTATGCCCCAGCCCTCCCCACAAGTCAGAGAGCACCATTCTTCTGAGTTGACTTGCTAAAAACGAACTGTCATCAACTGTCCGTATTCGTATCTTTACACCAAAAATACAAACTACTCTCTGAAAAAAGTAGAGCCTATAATTAAACTGTGGTGGGGGTGACAAAAAAGAGAGTGAAATGAGAGCACTGAATTTCAAGTTATAGTTTCCCACCTTGCTTCCGACAGCCTGGGATTTTGATAAAGGCTCCATAGTCTGTCACCATAGCAACCTATAAAGACAAAAAAAAAGAATCTTTGTCACACAAATAAGAATCTCTCTCCCATAGCATTTAACCTTGTCTCCCTGAATTTCTACTTGGTACTGCCTCTGTCTGCTGCAAAACTGCCCAAAAGTGATGTTCCATCAAACATGCTCTTTTTGAAGTTTTTTTTTTGGTCGTACCACACAGCTTGTGGGATCTTAGTTTCCTGACCAGGGATTGAATCTGGGCCCTCAGCAGTAAGAGTGCAGAGTCCTAACCACTGGACTGTCAGGGAATTCCCCAATTTTAAAATTTTTAAAATTTTTATTGTGGTATAGTTGATTTACAATATTGTGTCAGTTTCAGGTGTACAGCAAAGTGAATCTGTTATACATATACATATATCCACTCTTGTTTAGATTCTTTTCCCATATAGACCATTACAGAGTATTGAGTAGAGTTCCCTGTGCTACACAGTAAGTCCTTATTATCTACTTTATATATAGTAGCGTGTATGCATCAGTCCCAATCTTCCCATTTATCCCCCGTCCCCAGTAACCATAAGTTTATTTTCTATATCTGTAACTCTATTTCTGTTTTATAGATAAGTTCATTTGTAGCTTTTTTTTAGATTCCACATGTAAGTAATATCATATGGTATTTGTCTTTCTTTGACTTACTTCACTCAGTATGACAATCTCTAGGTCCATCCATATTGCTGAAAATGGCATTATTTCATTCCTTTTTATGGCTGAGTAATATTCCATTGTATATATGTAACACATCTTCTTTATCCATTCCTCTGTTTATGGACATTTAGGTTGCTTCCATGACCTGGCTATTGTAAATAGTACTGCAATGCTTTTTTTTTTTTTTTTGGTTTTTTGAAGTTTAGACTGACAGGTATGTGTGATCATATTAAAAACATTGGTGAGATTGGTGTGTTTGTCAGATGGCATGACAGTACTTAGGAATGCCCAAATCCCACATGTACTGAAATCCCTCAAAAAGATATAGGAACAAACAGCAGAAAATTAGGTAATAAAGTTACACTTTATATTATCTGGAACTGAGGCCTCCAATCCAAATGGAGAAGTTTAATAACTTGAAATGGATCATGTAGGACATCTCTTTTTCCTAAACTTCAAACCAACCAGACCATACAGCTTGCTCCACTTCACTCCAAACCAGAGTCTTGGGTTTTATCAAGACAATTAGAGAAAAAGCCAATACACAGACATCTGACAGAACCTGAAAAGATGTAATCAGAGAGAAAAAGAGTTGTCTTTTGCAGAGTTGACCTAAAATGGAGAAGTTAGAGGCTTGATGGATCTATGTAATATGCAATATGTAATAGAAACAAAAGGCCCAAAAGCCTTGCCAGATAAATCATTATCCCAGCCTCTACCTCTATTGCTCTCCTCCTGTCTATCCTCCAGCCCACCCCACCCCCCAATTGTGGACTGGGATTAAAGTTGTCACTATATTTATCACTAAATTCATTATTATTTATAAAATATTCAATACGATCTTACACATATAAACTTTGTTCTTTCCAGTGACTTTAAAATTAGTTATCTCATATTGGGCAATCACTGTTTTGGCTTAAACATAACTAAAACAAGGGGAAGGAAGAAGGAGAAGGGGGGGCTTCCCTGGTGGCGCAGTGGTTAAGAATCTGCCTGCCAATGCGGGGGACACGGGTTCGAGCCCTGGTCCGGGAAGATCCCACATGCCGCGGAGCAACTAAGCCCGTGCGCCATAACTACTGAGCCTGCACTCTAGAGCCCGTGAGCCACAACTACTGAGCCCACGTGCCACAACTAGTGAAGCCCATGAGCCTAGAGCCCATGCTCCACAGCAAGAGGAGCCACCGCAATGAGAAGCCCGTGCACTGCAACGAAGAGCAGCCCCCACTCACCTCAACCAGAGAAAGCCTGCACGCAGCAATGAAGACCCAGCAACGCCAAAAATAAATAAATAAATTTATTAAAAAAAAAAAAGAATGGGTTAAGCACCAAAATTTCTAAACTCTTGTTTTACAATGATGAATATGCTACGCTGGGTTAGGGACCAGATATTCCCAAAGAAACAGTAAAACCAGGCAGATACTAGTACTTAAAATCAAGGCAAGGTGGACTTTAGAGATTAGCTGATCTAATCCTGTTATTTTTCAAATGAGGAAAGTGAAGACCAGAGACATGAAGTACTTATCCGAGTTCACAAAGTGAGTTGTTCTCTGTAAAACAGGGCCGCATGGATAAAGAAGACAATATTTTTAACTGCAATAAAAGAAAATCCCTTCTTTCTGGACCAACTAAAGGCACTTTGGCTTTTGCTCCAGGGTTCTAGAAAGAGGGCTGAAATGCTTCATTCTGTCTAACATCATTATTTAAGGGCATAATTATCTAAACAACTTAAAAGCAGCACCTGGAAGTTGGAGCCCAAATCACCTTGCTGCTATAAATTAAAACAATCTCACTTTTCAATACTGAAGCTCCAGTGTCACATTATTATCTTTTGAGGAAATATCATAATAGACCTAAATTTGGCCTCTTCCCAAAGGAAAGGTTAATGCACTCAACTGTTCAGTTGAGAAAACACATTCTTGCCTATTTCCAGCAGCAGGTGTTTCCATCACTGTGTCTCCTAGGGAGCAGTCAGACTTGAAATTAACAGAATGGCACCTGTCTTAGATGATCACACAGTCTGCCTGGGACCAATTAATCAAATAGCTCAGGGGAGAAAATTCAGTAATCATCTCAACTGAACTCAGGGCTTGGGTAAAATGAATTTACCATCTTCAGATTAGAGGTTGCACTGGCCTTGAAACTTGTTATCCCCATAACATAAATGAGGAAGTTGAGGCTCAGAGATATGTTACTTGTCTAAAGTCACAAAGTTGGAAAGTATCAAGACCAAGTACAGAAAAGAAGTTTTCTGACTTCTAGTCCAATGCTATTTCCAACTTACCAACACCAATCTCGCCTCAGCATTTCTTTGGTTATGGCTGGGCTAAGCCAAATCCCAAATCTCAATGCTATGCTTGTGCTCCCTACCATGCTTAATGGACTCTGGCACCAAGATGTCTCTCAGAGGACAAGAGAAGGATAAATACTAGCTTCTCGGCTATTCTGTCACTGGGCTCCCCAACCCTGCTGAGCCTGCTAAGAGAAGAGCTGCTAGGATATGGGCTGCACCACCAGTTTCTTCAAAGGCAACTGGTCCTAAGAGGCTTGGATTCAATTTAATTCAAACATTTACTGAGCACGTGCATGCAAGATACCATGTCAAGTACTGTGAAATAAAAACAACATACAAAAAGAGATGCCCAGGGATTCCCCTAACGTCCAGTGGTTAAGACTGCATGCTTCCACTGCAGGGGGCACGGGTTCAACCCCTGGTCAGGGAACTAAGATCCTGCATGCCACTCGGTGCAGCCAAAACAAAAAACAAGAGAGAGAGAGATGCCCAGTCTGTTTTTTTTTTTTTTTTTTTCCTTGCGTTATGCGGGCCTCTCACTGTTGTGGCCTCTCCCATTTGCGGAGCACAGGCTCTGGACGCGCAGGCTCAGCGGCCATGGCTCACGGGCCCAGCCGCTCCGCGGCATGTGGGATCTTCCCGAAACGGGGCACGAACCCGCGTCTCCTGCATCGGCAGGCGGACTCTCAAGCACTGCGCCACCAGGGAAGCCCCCCAGTCTGTTTTTAAATGAATTTGAATTAGTTACCAAGATACATGAGATAAACATGGCCTCTACTCTCTAGTAACACCCAATCTAATGGAGGAGACAGACACATATACAAGTAACAATAGTACAAGACAGACTATAAATGTCATGATAGAGGTACAAACAAATGACTGTGGAACAACCAGATTTACCATCTACCTTCCTCCTATACTACCCCAATTCATTCAAAAGAGTTCCCTTATGGGTCTTTTGGTTCCTCCATGCATTTATGAACAGTTGAACAACACCAGCTGCAGACTTGGAGAACCTGATTTAGAACTTGCCACTTATTAATCATTTGGGCAATTACTTAACTTCTAAAAAGTTTCCTTATCCATAAAATGGGGTTAACAATTTCTTTGGAGAAAGTCAATGACACGTAACATGTCAAAGTGCTAACATACATTAGGCTTACAAAATTTCTTTTGAATTTTAATGTAAATTCTTCTTTTTAAATATTAGGCACTCAGTGTTTGTTGGATGAATATTCTGAAAAACAGTTTCCTGTTTCCAATTTACCATGAAATTT
>NW_006796548.1:39932-51541 GCF_000442215.2 Lipotes vexillifer | reverse complement strand
CTTTCCCTAATTCCAGTCACTCCTAGGCATTTTTCAAAATGTGTTCCTGAAATAGTAAAACTATAGTTCTAGTATTAGAACTTTAAACTTCTTTCTGAACATTACCCTAGCCGATCCATCCTTGACGGTAAAATATAAAACCTACACTAATTCAAGCCCCATCTCATGTAAGAAAAAGACATAGATCAGGAGCCACTTTACTAGAAATCTGAGTCAGTTTGTGGAGGGCAGAGAGCTCTTCTTTCTTTTGTGCAACACCTGACAAGTGAGGGCTTCATGATCAGAAAAATCAATTTCATCTCCAGAGCTACCATTTCCTTTCTAAGCCCTGGTACCTCACTGATCTCTGGGGATACTATGGGCCCTAAAGAATGAGAACAGAGGCTCTGAAGAGCAGAGCTGTTTGATATTTGTTAGAATGTTATCATCCTTTTGTATCCTGTCTATTACATTACAAGTTGGGATACACTTAACAGAAGTCTAGAGCCACATTTATCTATAACCAACCAACAGTCACAAAGTCTGTCTTCAAAGGCCTCATGTTATTAGGTGGTAAAACTTTTGTCAACCATATAGCAAGTATGAATGCCATAAGAATGATACAGTTAAAATACTACAGGCACTCATAAGACACTGAAAACAATTTTTTGGCTTTACTTTTGCTTCAAGAGAAGGGCAATTGGGGACTTCCCTGGTGGCACAGTGGTTAAGAATCCGCCTGCCAATGCAGGGGACACTGAGACCCTGGTCTCAGAAGATCCCACATGCCATGGAGTAACTGAGCCCGTGCACCACAACTACTGAGCCTGCGCTCTAGAGCCCGCAAGCCACAACTACTGAGCTCGAGTGCCACAACTACTGAAGCCTGCGCGCCTAGAACCCGTGCTCCGCAACAAGAGAAGCCACTACAATGAGAAGCCTGCATACCGCAACAAAGAGTAGCCCCCACTGGCCGCAACTAGAGAAAGCCTGCACGCAGCAACGAAGACCCAACACAGCCAAAAATAAATAAATAAATATTTTTTACAAAGGGCGATAACGTTAATGAATTCCTACTATGTCTCAGGCATTGTGTTTTTATAGATGACAGCTTATTTAACCATCATCACAATTCTATGAAAGTTGTTTTTATCTCCATCTAACAAAAGAGAAAACTGAGGCTCCAAGAAATTAAGTGACCATCTCAAAGATCACACAGTTAGTAAGTAAAAGAGCTAGGACGGAATCCAGGTTTTCCCTGGTTCCAAAGCCTCTGCTCTCTAAACAAATACAATGACTCCTCCCTCAAAGATTGATCATTCACTCAGTTATGAAGGTGTATTGAGCACGTACTATTTTCTACCCACCTACCTGGGACTGAGACATACAACAGTAAACAAAACAGGGCTCTGTCTTCATGGAGCTTAGTGTCCTCTGAGAAAGAAAGACTTTAAACAAGTACAAAATAAATATAACATGAGCCTATTTATTTATGGTGGGAAAAAGATCTGAGGAGATGACATTAGGGTTGAGACCTAAAAGATGAAAAGAAGTTGGTGAGAAAATGGGACAGTTAGAAACAACAGCATGTGTAGAAGTCCTGAGAAGGAAGCAGGCTTAGATGTTTGGAGCTATAAGGAGGCCAGAGTGGCTACAGCTTGAGTAGAGTGGAACTAACTAAACAACATTGCCAGAGTAAGCAGAAGCCAAGTCAGGTAAGGATCATGAAAACAAGTCTGGATACATTCAAGTATAATGAGAAGCCTAGGAGAACTTCAAGAAAGCAATCTGTTGGTCCAATCTGTTTTTAAAATGTTATTCTGGGGAATCCTCTGGCGGTCCACTGGTTAGGACTCTGGACTTTCACTGCCAAGGGCCTGGGTTCAATCCCTGGTCAGAGAACTAAGATCCCACAAGTTGTGCAGGGAGCCAAATCAATCAATCAAGTGTTATTCTGGCTGCAATGTGGAAAAACAGATTGGAAGTGGACTACAAAAGAAGTAGGGAGTTCGCCGCAACTGGAGAAAGCCCGCGCACAGCAACTAAGACCCAGCGCAGCCAAAAATAAATAAAAATAAAATAAAATTAAAAAAAAAAAAAAAGAAGTAGGGAGCCCAGGAGGGCCAGGCAAGAGATGAAAACTTAAACTAATGGGGTGCCAAAGGGATAAAGAAATATAGACACCAGAGACATATTTGGGAGGCAGAAAGATAGTACTTGATAATGGACTGGAGAGGGAGGGAAACAAGATCAAATCAAGGGAAGAAATCAAAGATGATGCCCAGATTTCTAGCGTGGGTACCTGAATGAATAATGGGTTCGTTTGCTGAGATGTGAAAGACCGGAAGAACAGATTTGGTGAGAAAACCAAAAATACAGTTTAAAACATAAATTAGAGGGAGTTCCCTGATGGCCTTGTGGTTAGGATTATGGGCTTTCACTACTGTGGCCCGGGTTCAATCCCTGGTCAAGGAACTGAGGTTCCTGCAAGCCATGCAGCACAGACAAAAAAAAGGAAAAAAGCATAAATTAGAGATGCTGTGAGGTATCCAAATGAAGATGCCAAGTATGTAGTTAGAAGTCTGGAGCTCAGAGGAGGTACATGTGGGAGCCAGATGTTCTGCTAGCCCTTCCCTTTAAATTGTAATGTTCAAGACATTCTCAAGTGGACAGAAGCTCCAAACCCAGCTGCTTTTCACCTTCAATCTACGCTTAATATAAATGGGAAGTTTTCAAAGCCAAAAGAATATACCTCTCCTTGGAAAATAGTGTAGAGAGCAGGCAAGTTCTCCATGGTCTCGGGTCTTCCTGAATTCATCCTTAATGTTCTATGGTTCCTCCATTTCTCTTCTGCTAAAGCTAATTCAAGTGTCCTGTCACAAAGAAACAGAACAGGTAACAGAGAGACATTTGCAATAAAAAAAAAAATGTGCTGCCAATCCACAGGTTGTCCCTACAGGATAATACCATTAGATTTAATACCATGTACTTTTTAATTTACTTATTTACTTATTTATTTTTGGCTGTGTTGGGTCTTCGTTGCTGTGTGCGGGCTTTCTCTAGTTGCAGCGAGCAGGGGCTACTCTTCCTTCTGGTACAGGGGCTTCTCATTGCGGTGGCTTCTCTTGTTGCAGAGCATGGGCTCTAGGCGCACGGGCTTCAGTAGTTGTGGCACACGGGCTCAGTACTTGTGGCGCGCGCGCTTAGGTGCTCCGCAGCATGTGGGTTCTTCCCAGACCAGGGCTCGAACCCATGTCCCCTGCACTGGCAGGTGGATTATTCTTAACCACTGTGCCACCAGGGAAGTCCCCACCATGTACTTTTATCCAAACCTCTTTTGTCCACTATAACTGTGGGGAGTTTTGGAAACCTTGATCTTATTTCTTTTCAGTTTGATACTTTACCAAGGCCATTAGCCTACTGTTTTGTTTTCATTGTTATTATTGCTATTCTTTTGCCAAGGGAAGGCTTTTGGTGGGGGAGGGTGTGAACGGATCTGTAAAAAAGGAATAATAATAGGAATAAGAGCTAACATTTATCAAGCACTTACTATGTCCAGGCACTGTGCTAAGCATTGGACATCCAATATCTCATTTAATCCTCAAAACTCTCAAGATGTAGGTTCTATTAATTATCATATTATGTAGATGAGAAAACCAAGACTTCCAGAGGCCAACTGATTAGGCCTATGTCAAAAAGCCAGAAAATGGTAGAGTCAAACTCTGGCTGACATCAGAGTCCACGCTTTTAACCAGTATTCTAGGCGCTAAATCTGAAGTGACTTCAAAAAGAGAGCATAGGGAATTCCCTGGTGGTCTGGTGGTTAGGATTCTGCACTCTCACGGCCAAGGGCGCAGGTTCGATCGCTGTTCGGGGAACTAAATCCCACAAGCCATGCATGGCGCAGCCAAAAGAAGCAGAAAGAAAGCATAGCTTACTTTTTTCTCCAATGAAATTAAAATCACACATGCTCATTTTAAAATTTCAGATAACACATTAATTTGAAGAAAAGAAAATCATCTATAATTCAATTTGGTTTATAACCTTTCAGACTTTTTTACATGTACAAGTAGGTTTTTTAGTGGAATCATGAAACCATTAATTAATATTAATAGCCATTTTATATTATTTTTTAGCAATTTATACACAAACATCTTTTTTTAATGCCTATATAATAATCCATTGCTGGATGCATCAAACTTATTTAACTATTTATGAATCACATTAAAATGCAGATAGCAACTCAGTAGGTCTAGGGTGGTGCCTGAGATTGGGCATTTCTTTCTTTTTTAAAAATTAATTAATTTATTTATTTTAATTAATTAATTTATTTCAGCACGTGGGATCTTTTGTTGAGGCGAGCGGGCTTCTCTCTAGTTGTGGTGTGTGGGCTCAATAGTTCTGGCACATGGGCTTAGTTGTCCCAAGGTATGTGGGATCTTAGTTCCCCTACCAGGGATCGAACCCAAGTCCCCTGCACTGGAAGGCAGATTCTTAACCACTGGACCACTAGGGAATTCCGTGGGCCTTTCTAACAAGCTCCCAGGTGATGCTGATGCTGCCAGAGTACCAAGTCTTAGAGCTTTCAAGTTGGAAGGGATCTTAGAGGTACTCTTGCTCAGCCTTCTGGTTTTAAACAGGGAGGAAACCAGCAATCTAGCAGCTCTTGACCATGTCCCTTTACTTGCTGCATAAATCACTGCTACATAAAGATAAAGTTAATGCTACAGTCCTCCGTTCTCTTTTTCCTCCTAATTACTTGACATCAATAAGACCTGAAACTCTATTTTCCTTGGGTTTTCGTGTGCAAATACCTCCTTCTCTCCTCAACCCTGAGCACACCCCTACATTTTCAGATGATTACTTCAGATCTTACTTTTGGAAAGTCTTCCTGATTTACAATACCCATCCATTAACTGAACTGCCTCACTTAAAACAGAAATGAAAGAAAATTCTGCCAGGTTCCAGACCCTAGTTCTAGTATCATCCCAAAGCCCAGGAACATCCGTGTCCTTGAGTTCCATAAGACAACCTGTATCCGTATAATAAACTTGGCCTTTTCTGTTTACGTCAGCCAGAAGTGGGTTTTCTTACATTATTAAAAGCACACAGATAGAATGAAGGCAGATTTGTCCGTTCTTAAGAAATGGCTGACAAACAGCTTAAATCCAAGTATCACAGTCTGGTTGGATCCTGCCTCTTCCACTTCCCAGCTATGCAGTCTCACCTCTAGTCCTTCCCTTCCCTCTGCCCAGCATCCTCACCTCATATCCTAGAACAAAGGTTATTAACCTGAGGCCAATGACTCTATCAAGAAACCTTAATTATCCCTCCAATTCTTGGAGCACTAGTGAGGTACAGAATCCATAGAGGCATCGGCAGCTAGGACATCTAAATTAAGCTCAAACAACTTAGTCTATCAACTGTTCTTCTTTAAACAAAGGTCACAGAAAGAGCAATACAATCTTAAGTTATTTCGTACAGATTTTTGCTGTGATAAGGGTATGAACAGCTAAGTTTAAAGCTCCCCTATTTGCTCCTTTTGTAGAACAGTAGCCTGAGAAACCCTATGCAATTCTTCAAGCAGGAAATTGGCATGCATTTTTGAGAGAAATCCTGTTATACAACAGTAACAGGCTTATGATTTCAGAATTGTAAAGGGTTGCCAGGGACACAGTTATTTATTAGCCACCTCCTTCCCAAATGGTATTTTAAAATTTTTTTGAATTATATTCTGTAGAAACCTAGGGTTGTTCTATGGTTGTTATTCAAAAGGAATTCCAATTGGAAAGGAAGAAGTAGAACTGTCTCTATTTGCAGATCACATGATACTATACATAGAAAATCCTAAAGATGCCACCAAAAAACTGCTAGAGCTCATCGATGAATCTGTTAAAGTTGAAGGATACGAAATAATTATAAATACAAATTAATATACAAAAATCTGTTGCATTTCTATACACTAACAACGAACTATCAGAAAGGGAAATTAAGGAAACAATTCCATTTACAATCGCATCAAAAATAATAAAATACTTAGGAAAAAACCTACCTAAGGAGGTACAGTGGTTATCCAGAAGCTTCTCAGTTAACTCAAGTTTATTTTAAAAAGCCAGTTCCGAAATATCTAGGGACAACAGGATCAGGAAGGCCAAAGAAGAAGGGCCCTAGGTCAACCAACCAGAGGACAGCCTCCATACCAAAGGTGGGGGAGAACAACCCCAAAGAAATCTGAGTTACGGGAGGTCCCACACAGAGCAGTTGCAAAGCTAGGAGCCTCTCCTCAGTCATTAGGCAGAGGTTGATTATTGCTGATTCCCACTTGCCCTCCCAGCTTTGGGGTGGGTCATGGTAGCAAGGGGGAAGGGAGGTTATAGGAGGAAGGCCTACTTTTAACAGCATATTCTGCTTTGATCTGGTTTACCTATTAAGCTTCTATGTAACATTTCATTTGGAAAAAACAGTTCTGCTGCTTTTAAAAAGTTTATGAAACATTGAAACAGATATAGTGTAGTTCAATAGGACCACATCTGTAGACTTAAAAGAGCAAGTAAATTGACAAGGATTGAGGTACACCATTTGAAGTTGCCTTGCAATAGTTCTAGAAATAAAAAATTCCTTATGCATTTCATTTTACTTGAATGTTTTAAACAATTGTGATATGGAGGGAAGCAATAAGGACCCAGTTATTTATTAGCCACCTCCTTCCCAAAACAAAGAGCAGAGCAAGGAAAAGTATAGCGTGGGAACGGGAATGGTAGCCCAGAGTGAGGTCAGAGCTTATGCTGGGCGAGGAGTAAATCTACAAAGAGCAACCCAGTGTAGGGGAGAAGCAGGATTATAAGGGTGTCTGCACACTGGGGCAATCCAGAATGGGGAGTCAGTGCCCAAACATGGAAGAGCAGGGCCTGAGGATTAGAGGTAATTATGCAATGTTAATTTCCTGACTATAGAAGTTATATTATGGTTATATAGAAGAATGTCCATTATAGGAAAACTGAAGTATTCATGGGTGATGGGGCATCAAGTCAGCAACTTAACTCTCAAATGATTCATTAAGAAGTGTTATTTGGGGCTTCCCTGGTGGTGCAGTGGTTGAGAGTCCGCCTGCCGATGCAGGGGACACAGGTTCATGACCCGGTCCGGGAAGATTCCATATGCCGCAGAGCGGCTGGGCCCGTGAGCCATGGCCGCTGAGCCTGTGTGTCCGGAGCCTGTGCTCCGCAACGGGAGAGGCCACAACAGTGAGAGGCCCGCGTACCGCGAGAAGTGTTATTTGTACTGTATCTCCATAATTTTGTGATTTTTCAGCTTTTTTTTAATGTGCCAGCAATTAGGAAAAAAAATAACCACGTTCTCTCCTCCTTCCCCTCAAGCAATGAGCAATTCATAGAATAATATTAAATTGGAAAGATAATACGTAGCCCCTTTGAAACTTCATTTCATATGTCACCTCACTGATCTGGCCAAGATTTTTGTTGTTGTTTTTAAGTTTAAGATTTAGATTTACTGTTGTTACTTAACAGTACCAATTAGATAGACCTCTGAGAGTTAAAGTGATTTTAATTTATTTTTAAGTTATGTGTAAGAATTGAGGCGAATCAATTGATAAGTCAAAATACTGGGACACATCAAAGACAGAATAATGACAGAGCCTTCATTCTCAGCCACTATTCCACACTGCCTCAGAAAGAATTCACCGTCCACATCTAAATTTTGAAGAGTATGTAGTTCTTTTTTTTTTTTTTTTTTTAATTTATTTGGCTGCACCGGGTCTTAGTTGCGGCACACAGGATCTTCGCTGCAGCATGCAGGATCTAGTTCCCTGACCAGGGATCGAACTTGGAGCCCCTGCATTGGGAGTGAGGAGTCTTAATCACTGGACCACCAGGGAAGTCCCTGAAGAGTAGTATATAGTTCTAACACTAACTAGGTCCCAAATCAGAGATTCCAGTAAGGAGTAATTAGAAGGGCATCATTCCTGGAGGCTAGGATGAGCAGGGTCTGGATTTATTCATTCAAACATGTAACCAAGGACCATTTCTCATTTGATTTTGTCTTCCCAGTGCCTGTATACAGTAGGTACTCAAAGTTTTCTTGAATGAGTGAATACAGCCTTACTATGTGGCAAACACAGGTAAAGAAAGAAGAAAGCATTCTGGTCTAAAGAATGTAGGAGAAGGAACTGAGTTCCACACAATTCGCTGGGTAGATCAAAAGATGGGAGACTTGCAAATATCAAACTGGTGACCCAATCCTCCTCCTTCCCATCAAATTTCTAGAGTAACTATCTTAGATGCTTTTTCCATTTTGCACTCTGGTCATGGATCTGTTGACAAAATGGTCAAAGGCAGGAAAGAGGAAAAATAAGAAGAAACAAGGAAAAACAAAAATGGACTCATAAAAAGTGAAAGCTGAAAGCAATTATTAAGGTCATTCAGTCCACTACTCTTATTTAATTGAAAATGAGGCTAACAGAGGTCAAATGTCTTGACAAGGGCTGCTCAGAGTTAGCCATTTTGGTACTGGACCCCAGGACCAGTCAACAATCCCTAAGGTCCCTTCCAAGTCTTCTAATAATTATAGCTAATACTTGAGTGCTTCCTATTTGCCTTTAACCTAGAAGCTTTACCTGTCTTAACTAAGTTAATTCCCTTTCGACCTCCCTAACAAGGTAGGCAATTATCGTTTTGTTTGTTAAGGTATTTTACAGATGAAGAAACTAAGACACAGGAGAAGCTAAATTACCTTGTTCAAGATTACAAAACTATGAATGATGGAGATGGGATTCAAATCCTATTTATGAATATTTTTTCTTTCCTTTATGGATTGTGAAATTCTTCCAAGCATGCCCTTGTCTTGCACTCCATCATATCCTTCAACTCTCCAGTGCTTACCACAGTATAGAGCACACAGAAATTTGTAACTGTCTACTGAAATACTTAATTTTACTCTATTTTAAATTGTTAGTTAATTTATCAGTTCAGCACCTTTATTGATGTTTATATGTCAGGCTCTGTGCTAGGCACTTCATAAACCTTTCCTTCTTTTTTTAAAAAATATTTATTTATTTATTTATTTATTTATTTGGCTGTGCCGGGTCTTAGTTGCAGCACACGGCATTTTCGTTGCAGCATGCGGGCTCTTAGTTGCAGCATGCGGGATCTAGTTCCCTGACCAGGGATTGAACCCAGGCCCCCTGCATTGGCAGCACAGAGTCTTAACCGCTGGACCACCAGGGAAGTCCCCATAAACCTCCTTTCAATCCTTAAAACAACTCTACAAAATAGATATCTCTGTTTTAAAGGAATGAAGTAACTTGTCGAAAATTCATAGCTAGAAAGAGATAAATCTTAGGCCATTCCAAGAGCCACACACACTTGCCACTAAACCATTCTTTTCAACACAGTCCCTGTCATCAAAGGCTTCCTAGTCGTGTAAGGATAATGGTGACCAATTACAATGCAGCATGATCAGGGCTAGTGATTAGTTTCAAAGTATTAAGAAAACAAGAAAGAGAAGAAGGGCCTGGAGGAAGCAAGAAGTTTAAAAGGAGACAACTGAGTAGGCCTTTAAGGATAAACGGAAGTCCTCTAGCAGAGATTACTGTTCACTGACCTCATCAGAATCCTGATATACTGACCTCTATTTTCTTCCAATCTATCAGCCCTCTTTTTTCTTCACTTTCCTCCCTATCCAGCTTAGATTCCATAGTCCATCATTCAAACAATAGCTTAACTTCCCTTTAACTCTGTCTTTATAGCTCACCTAACTGGCAGTACCCCTACTCTGATGGAGTACAATTGCACATATTGGAACACATTCTAGCTAGGTTAAACAGAAACTGGGATTTATTGCCAGGTATTACGTGACTTACAAAATTACTGCAAGGGCTATAGGAAGTACTGGTAGAACGTCCCAGGAACACCTCCTAACCCACAAAACAATAGTCTTTGCCGTGATCAAGAAAGTCATGGCTATCATTGCAGAAAGTCACGAAACCAAAGAGCTGATGACTAAGAAACTCACTGCCTCTGCTATGGTATTTGCCAGCAAAACGGCATGCCTCTCACTCTCCCCCTCCTCACTTCCAAATTCAATTCTCATCTTAGAGCAGTCTAGGAAATATCTAGCTCTCAGTTCCACCAATACCCCAGTCTTCACTGCCAACAACTCTCACCAAAGTGGTCTATCTGCATCTATCTCCCCTCCAATCTGTTCACACTACTAAGGCCTGAGGGATCAAGCTGCCTCCCCCACCCCACCACCTGCAAAAAAAACCCTCAGTGATTTCCCATCAGTCTTAAAGCAAAAGCTACGAAGTCTGGCCTCTGCCCACCTCCAGCTTCATCTTGTACCACATTCCCCTCTGTTCCATTTGTCCTGGCCACACTGGCCTCTTTGTGCCTGTTAGTCACTTTCCTCACATTTGCCACAGGACCTCTGCACATGCTGTTCTGTATGGAATATGCTGCCTTCATCTCTTCACCCAACTAATTAGAACTGTTCCTTCAGGTATCAGTTCAGGCATCTTTTCCTTAGAGAAGCCTTCCTGCTTATTCCAGGCACTCATAACACCAGCTTCCTCTCGTAGGCAGCACTTACTTTGCATTTCTTAGTGAGATCATTGGTGAGCATCTGTTTCCCCCACCGGACTAACAACAGCCCTGAAGTCAGGGACCATGTTTGGTTCACAATGTCTCCCCAGTGCCTTGCACAATAAATATCAGTTGCACGATTAAGGAGAAGGCCTAGTTCACAGGTATGAATCCGAATTTCTCAACAAGACTGTGCTCTGGAAGCCGAGAGTCGGACATTTCCTTCATCTCCGTCTCTCTCAGGAGCACTGAGCAGGCGCTAAAAAAAAAGGCTGCAGAATCATGGCAGAAACAAGTCGGCCTCCTCAGTCAGAGAGGACCCTAGTGGAGGCTGGGAGACAGGCCTCTTCTCCCTGGGAGCGCCTGGCACAGGGCTCGACAAGGAAGGCTCTTGTTGAAAAAGTCGGTCGTCGAGGGCCCCAGGCAGGCGCAGAGACCCCAAAGCTCTGCTCCAGCCCTAGAAAGGGAACCCAGGCTACTACACACAAGAGCTAGGAACTCGGGGCCCACCTCTGCCCTTTGCAATCAAACCTGCAGCTGAGAACGGCCAGCCTCAGACCACATAACGGAGGCACCGCCTCCAGATCCACTGCCTCCACCCCCGATCTTCCTTACACTTACTCGGTGTCAGCGTCCGGTCTCCACGCCGCAGCATTGCGCGCAACACCGAAACCCAGTCAGCGAGCTTCCACCCACAGGACACAGCGCGCCTAGGTGGGACTCCAGCTCTATTCACCAATCCTGGAATAGTACTCTCATAAGGGCAGAAAGAACTGACCAATAACAGGAGACTCCCCAGGGGTTGGTGCAGAGGGGAGTATTGGAAGTTGATTGGTTTCTCCAAGCCGGAAGTTCCGGGGGAAGACTAAGTTTGAGCCAATCGTGTGGTGCCTGAGGGTGTCGGCGCGGTCAGAGGCGGCTTGAGGAGAGTGGCTGCCGCCATGATAGAACAGCAGAAGCGAAAGGGCCCAGAGTTGCCGCTGGTCCCAGTCAAGCGGCCGCGGCATGAATTGCTATTGGGAGCGGCGGGGT
>NW_006796548.1:38286-39245 GCF_000442215.2 Lipotes vexillifer | reverse complement strand
CTACACTGCGGGGACGGAACGGGACTCTCTCACCCTGGAGTTAAAGCAGAAAAGCACTGTAAGAGCGGCCAACACTCTGCGATGCTCCATATGTTTCCCCGTTTGACGCCCGTTTCCGGCATCTCGACCACCCTGTGAGGAGGCGTTAGAATTAGGCTTAAGGACCTTGAGCTCAAAACCGCACCGGGGCTTTGGAATCTTAAATGTTCCAGGGATCCGGCATAGAATAAACGTTCAGGAAAGTTGGAAGAGTGGATGGATGTATGAATGAATGAGGGAATGAAGGAAGGGAATGAAAGATACTGGCTCGCTTTGGGACTTGGGGCAACTTGCTTTTCCCTCTGTTTCTCTGCACTAGTATTAGTAACAACCGTGAAATAGTTACCATCCATTGAGCTCTTGTACTAAGTGCTTTCTTTGTATATGAAAACTCCATTAATCTTGGTAACTGCCTGAGAGTTAGGAATTGCTATTATCCCATTTTGTAGATGGGGAAACAAAGTTATCTGGTAACTGATAGGAACAGATTTTAAATTCAGAATCCATGCTCTTAACTACATTTCTTGTACGATAGAGGTGGTGATCACACCTCTCCCTTGGTCCTGGTAGCCTCAGCTGAAGAAATATATGTACCCCCCTCCCCAACTCCTCAACCAGCTGGTCAGTAAGTCCTGCTGGCACTGTCCTCAAAATATATCCAGACTTGCTACTACCTCTGCCAGCTCCATCACTAGCTGCCGGTCTAAACCATCATTATCTCATCTGGCATTATTGCTGTAGGATCCTAATGGTATTCCTGTTTCTGTTCACGGATGCTCAGTCTATTCTCAATCCAGCAGCCAGAGGAATCCTTCTAAACATCAGATCGCATTACCGGCTGCTGAAAACTTTCCCTGGCTTTTCACTTCACTCAGAGTAAAACTAAAATCCTGACAGTCTTTTGCCCTCTTTCCCCTGAT
>NW_006796548.1:36742-38276 GCF_000442215.2 Lipotes vexillifer | reverse complement strand
TCTTTCCCTTGATCTCTCTGAACTACCAATTTCCCATTGCTCACCCTGCTCCAGGCACACTGGCTTCCATGCTCCTGCCACAAAGCCTTTGCATTTGCTACTCCCCCTACGGATTTACTCTTCTTCCAAATGTCCACATGGTTTACACACTCAACTCCTCCCAGCCTCTGCTCAAGTATCACTTTTTCCGTGAAGGCTTTCTTGATGAGCCTATTTTAAATTGCAATACCCTGTGCTCACTAGCCCACATTGCTGCTTTGCTTTTCTCCATAGCACATACCACCATCTATATGTTTTACTTGTTTCTGCCTTCCCTCCCTCCTTTCTGACCCTCCTTCCCACCAGAACACAAGCTCCATTGTTTATTTTGTTCAATCCTGTTTTATCAGTGCGTAGAACAGTGCCTGGCACGTAGTATTTTTTGAGTAAATGAGTAAGCTGGAAAACTGAAGAGATTTGGGGATTATTAATAGTGTACTTGTTCTTCTATCTGACAAGTAAGAATATCAGCTCAGGTTTCTTTGAATTGCCCAAGCCTAGGCTTAATGTCCAAGACCATAATCAAAGCTATTTTGCTTAATAACTGTACCCTGCAGGGTTTTGGGAAAGCTTAGTTCAGTCATTCATTCATCAAACTAGAAACTGGGAAAACAGTGTAGAATTACACTGGTAAGGTTCCAGCACTCAAAGAGCTTTTCTAGTGGCAGGCCAGGGGAAACAAAATGTAAACAAACATATAAGGAAGGTAATTTCAGATAGTGATAGGTGCTGTGAGAGAATACAGTAGGGTTGATAGAATGCAGAGGGGAGGTAGGGTGCTGCTTGAGCTTGAGTGTTCCAGGAAAGACTTTCTGAAGAGGAAACATTTGAAAGGAGCCACACATAGGAAGATCTAGGGGAGGGGGGTTCCTGTCAGGGGCAACAGCAAGCGTAAAAGATCCTGAGGCAGAAATTAGTTTAATGTGATTGAACAGTTAAAAGTTGGGTATAGGGCTTCCCTGATGATGCAGTGGTTGAGAATCCACCTGCCAATGCAGGGGACATGGGTTCGAGCCCTGGTCCAGGAAGATCCCATATGCTGCGGAGCAACTAAGCGCACGCGCCACAACTGCTGAGCCTGCACTCTAGAGCCCGTGAGCCACAACTACTGAGCCCGCATGCCACAAGTACTGAAGCCCACGCGCCTAGAGCTCATGCTCCACAACGAGAAAAGCCACTGCAATGAGAAGCCGCGTACTGCAACAAAAAGTAGCCCCTGCTCACGGCAACTAGAGAAAGCCTGCGCACAGCAACGAAGACCCAACGCAGCCAAAAATAAATAATTTAATTAATTAATTAATTTTTAAAAAATGATGTCGGACAATGATAAGACAAAAATATGGGCACTCAGCCTAAGAAATGAGGTCAGACTTGAAAGGAGGCAAGCAGGCAACTGAGCGCTCGAATTTAAAAACTAACTAAATAAATAAAAGTTGGGTATGGGATGGGAGCACAGTGAGGGAGGAAGAGAGTTAGTATAACAGATAGACACTGG
>NW_006796548.1:35751-36732 GCF_000442215.2 Lipotes vexillifer | reverse complement strand
CAGCAGGAGAGTATAAAATTGGAGACATAAGTTATGTGTGAAGAGTTGCCATTCTCTAAATCAGGAGAAATACACTCAATCAGTTTCCCTTGTCTTTTCCTTATACTCCCCATTCCCCAACCTTTCAGTCTCCTTTGCCTGTATGTAGTGACTACTCTGTACTTCTCTCTTTTGTTTAGGGGCCTCCAAGATGTTCCTCCCTTCAAGCCCCAATCATGCTTCTCTCAGGACATGAAGGGGAAGTGTATTGCTGCAAGTTTCACCCCAATGGGTCCACCTTAGCATCTGCAGGATTTGACCGACTGATATGTAAGGCATAGTTTTTCAATCTGGAGTAATTGCTCTCTGCCAAATAGTGATTACTTTTTAAAACCTTCAGTGCCATAGAGAGTATAAGTCTAAGTTGGTCACATAACAAACTATGTGGCTAATATGCTAAAATAGGGTCATGAAAATGCTGAATGATTTGGGGTGTAGAACTCAGGGTCCATGTGGTAAATACAGAAGGAATTACGTTACCAGTTGGAAAGTGAGTCGCTCTAGTTTGAGAACATCATCCTCATGGAGGCAAATCTCGAGCTGATTTAGCAAGACTGGAGATCTAGGCTTAACAGGCTAATGGGAGTAAAGAGGAGAGAGATAACTTTTTCCCAAAGATATTGAGGTTCTCCTCTTGATCCATTCCCTCAGAATCTTAGCATTTGGAAAGGAAGGAGGGAGTCCTGACGTGGCAACTCACTTGGATAATCTACCTGTCCGTCAGTAGGATCTGCTACGCGATTCTCAGCTGCTAGTCAAGAAGAGTCTTTTGGCTCTTTGCTTATAACTGTGCCTCAGGGTGGATGATGTCTGTTTTGCTTTTGGTGTTCTGGTTCTGTGTTCCTTAAACTTAACTAGTAGCCAAGTCTCTGGAAGGCTTAAGGATCTTGGCAGAACATACTTGAACTACTAATTTGCTTAATTTCATTGAACAAACCAGAA
>NW_006796548.1:27206-35741 GCF_000442215.2 Lipotes vexillifer | reverse complement strand
AGCAGGAAAATAACTCTAAATACCTTATTGTGTATAGAGTGTTCCTTAATAACACTCATCAATCACTCTGTGCTGGACCAAGCTCCCTAAGGATTGGAACTGTGTCTATTCATTTATCTTATTTTACCCCAGCACCTGGCATAGGTATTTAGTACATTTGCAATGAGTGAATGTAGTATAAAGTCATTCTTCTATGACCTTCAAGTCAGTTGCAGCTTCCAGAGTTTCCCATAAGTACCGTCATTTTGCAGTCTGCTTCTACTCATAGCAGACAGTAGCTGTGAGTGCCAACTTTTTAAAAGTACAGGAGAAACACTTAAGATTTAAAAAATTATAGCCATTAACTAAAATGTTTTTATTTTATGAAATGTGAAAATATTGCATTATTTTTGTTTTAATGTGAAGAAAATTGATCTAGCTAATAGAACTAATAGTGTTCCAAAGGAGTATAATTTCAGAACTGTTGTTCTAGTGAATTCATAAGTACCCTTTCCATGGCCAATAATGAGTTTTCTTTTGCCTAGTAATGCTCACAGAACCCCTGTCGCCCTAACAGTGTTGTGGAATGTCTATGGTGACTGTGATAACTATGCTACATTGAAGGGACACAGTGGAGCAGTGATGGAACTGCATTATAACACAGACGGCAGGTGAGTATTCTGCATAGTGGGTGACAACTGCTTCTTATAGTAATTCTTCTTGGCATCCTTTCACATTTCATCCCTGAGTTTTCTCTCAGGAGACTGTGCTGTCAAAAACTACTGCGTTTTATGGACTTGAAGACACGGGGAAGAGGAAGGGTAAGCTGGGACAAAGTGAGAGAGTGTCATGGACACATATACACTACCAAATGTAAAATAGATGGCTAGTGGGAAGCAGCCACATAGCACAGGGAGATCAGCTCGGTGCTTTGTGTCCACCTAGAGGGGTGGGATAGGGAGGGTGGGAGGGAGACGCAAGAGGGAGGAGATATGGGGATATATGTTTATGTATAGCTTATTCACTTTGTTATAAAGCAGAAACTAACACACCATTGTAAAGCAACTATACTCCAGTAAAGATGTTTAAAACAAAAAAACTGCGTTTTGGACAACCACTTTATTATCCTATCGCTGTAACCCAAGTAAGGTGTTTATTGTTCCATGTATGCATTTATAGACACATCACCTCTATCTAACATATCAACATCGCAGAAAAAAAATTTTAAGACATAAAATGTAATTTACATATATAAAAATTAGCAACTTTTATTATAAAAGTAATAATAAAATAATCTATTTCAAGAAAACTCAGAAAAAAAGCAGGAAAATGACCAAATAGCCCACGTTTTTACCGCTCCAAAGATAATCAGTTAATGTTATGATATGTTTTTCTCAAGCCTTTTTCCTATTCAGAACAGTTTGGTTTTTTTGTATATATTAGAACTGCTTGTGGGAGTTCCCTGGCAGTCCAGTGGTTAGGACTCAGCGCTTACACTGCCGTGGCCTGGGTTCAGTACTGGTCGGGGAACTAAGATCCCACAAGCCATGCAGTGCAGCCAAATTTAAAAAAAAAAGAGCTACTTGTACAATCTTGTCTGCTGCTTTTTACCCTTAACGTTACTCACCTGTCACATCTGTTTACTATAACATACTATTTATTATAAATATTTTAACAATTGCATAACTTTAGAATAGCTACAGATAATATAAAAATGTGGTTATACAAAGTTAATTAATCCCATTCGGTATTTCAGTAAACATTTATTGTTTTACAGCTCTGACCCCTAAAAATTTCAGGGTTCCCTGAACAACTGGGTGCATAGCCTTGTGTAAATTTTTCCTATTTGAGTAAAGAAAGCATTGTAAATTCAATCATAACTTAGAAATCATCCTCAGAGACAAAAGCTTTTGAGTTTTAGAGAGAGTTACCAAGCCATTGGGTCAGGAATTGCTACAGTGTGTCTCACCTCCGCAGCAGGGAGTGATTAAACATTTCCAAGTGGAAGGATGTGTAAAGTGTTGTATATCAAAAAGGAGGGAAAGATTGAGAAGACTGCTGTATTAGATGTATAATGTGGGGACTGACAGAGGAAAATTTTTTTTACATTTCGTAGGGCAGACCTTATAACTGAGTCTAGAGCACGATTAGGATTTTGTTATGTAAGGTGAGGCATTCCAGCATCAGGTGCCAAGCTGTCAGAGCACATGTTAGTGATCTTGAAAACTTTGGCACGTTTTGGCAAGTGGAGAAGATAGATTGCTATTCCTTGTCTTCACTTATCTTTTTGTTCTTCCTCTCACCTTCTAGTATGCTCTTCTCAGCATCCACAGATAAAACTGTGGCGGTGTGGGATAGTGAAACAGGCGAGAGAGTTAAAAGACTGAAGGGGCACACTTCCTTTGTGAATTCCTGTTATCCGGCCAGGAGGGGTCCCCAGCTTGTCTGCACTGGCAGTGATGACGGTACAGTTAAGGTGGGTGTTGTCTGTGTGATGAGGGTTTCTGGGGTGACATAATGTGAACCTTATCTTGTCTTCCCACCTGTGCTTTACCCTCCTCTCCACAACTTTGTTTCATCAGACATTTCCCAAAACAGACACTATTTAAAATATGTTTAAAATAATAAGCAGTTGAGGGTTTTTTCTTTTTTTAGGTATCATATAGAATAATATTACAACTCTGTTGAACCATTGTGACTTGGAATAAAGTGGACCACCATCCAAGAATAATTGGATTCTTGACTTAGCTGTTTACTTAATTGTGTGACCATAGGCAGTTCACTTTTCTGATCCTCAGCTTATCAGTCTTTAGAACACTGACAATAATATACATGTCTTACAAGACTGTTATGTAATTATAGTCAGTATAATAAAAAGGTTTTATATACTGACTATACAGTATGTGGTTTTAGCAACAGGATGGGGTATTAAAAGTCATTAAGTCCAATGATTGCCGATCTATATGCATATCAGAATTACGTGAAGAACGTGCTAAAAATACCCAGATTCTGGTTTAGTAGGTCTGGAATGGGATTTTTTTTGTTTTGTTATTGGATATTTGTTGCTGCAGGTGGGCTTTCTCTAGTTGCGGGGAGCAGGGGCTACTGTTCATTGCAGTGCGTGGGCTTCTCATTGCGGTGGCTTCTTTTGTTGTGGAGCATGGGTTCTAGGTGTGTGGGCTTCAGTAGTTGTGGCATGCGGGCTCAGTAGTTGTGGTTCATGGGCTCTAGAGCTCAGCCCCAGTAGTTGTGGTGCACAGGCTTTGTTGCTCCGTGGCATATGGGATCCTCCCGGACCAGGGCTCGAACCCGTGTCCCGTGCATTGGCAGGCAGGTTCTTAACCACTGTGCCACCAGGGAAGTCCCAAGACTTTATTTATTTTTTTTATTTATTTATTTATTTTAAACGAAAGGCATCTGTTCACAGCTTTCTTTTTTTTTTTTTAAAGAAGATTTTGGGGATAGGAGTTTATTAATTAATTTATTTATTTTTGCTGCTTTGGGTCTTCATTTCTGAGCAAGGGCTATCTCTGGTTGTGGCAAGTGGGGGCCACTCTTCATCACGGTGCGCTGGCCTCTCACTATTGCGGCCTCTCTTGTGGAGCACAGGCTCCAGATGCACAGGCTCAGTAGTTGTGGCTCACGGGCCTAGTTGCTCCGCGGCATGTGGGATCCTCCCCGACCAGGGCTCGAACCCGTGTCCCCTGCATTAGCAGGCAGACTCTCAACCACTGCGCCACCAGGGAAGCCCCAAGACTTTATTTTTTTTTAGAGCAGTTTTAGGTTCACTGCAAAATTGAGGGGAAGGTACAGAGATTTCCCGTATATCCACTGCCCCCACCATGGATAGCTTCCCCCCACCAGAGTGGTACCTTTGTTACAATTGATGAACCTACATTGACATGTCATTATCATCCAAAGTCCATAGTTTACGTTAGGGTTCACTTTTAGTGGTGTACATTCTTTGGGTTTGGACAGATGTGTAATGACATGTATCTGGCACTATGGTATCATACAGAGTATTTCAACTGCCCTAAAAATCCTTTATGTTCCACCTATTCATTCCTCTCAACCCCAGGGAACCACTGATCTTTTTGCTGTCTCCTTAGTTTTGCCTTTTCCAGAATGTCATATATAGGTAGACTCATAAAGTGTATAGCCTTTGCAGATTGGCTTTTTTCACCTAGTAATATGTATTTAAGATTCCTCCATTTTTTTTCATGACTTAATAGTTCATTTCTTTTTGGTGCTGAATAACATTCCATGTTGGATGTACCACAGTTTATTTATCCATTCACCTACTGAAGGATATCTTGGTTGCTTCCAAGTTTTGGCAATTATGAATAAAGCTGCTCTAAACATCTGTGTGTAGGTTTTTGTGTGGACCTAAGGTTTTAACTCTTTGGGTAAATACTGAGAAGCACAGTTGCTGGATTGTGCAGTAAAGGTTTTATAAGAAACTGCCAAACTGTCTTCCAAGGTGGCTGCACCATTTTTTCTTCCTACCAGCAATGAATGAGTGTTCCTTTGTTCCCCATCCTTGTCTGCATTTGGTGTTGTCAGTGTTTCAGATTTTGGCCTTTCTAATAGGTGTGTAGTAGTATCTTACTTTTGTTTTACTTTGCATTTTCCCAATGATATATGATGTAGAGCATCTTCTTTTTTCCAGTTTTATTGAGAATAATTGACATACATCACTGTACAAATTTAAGGCATGCAGCAAGATGGTTCGATTTACATATATTGTGAAATGATTATCAGTAGATTTGACCAACATCCATCTTCTCATATAGATACAACAAAAGGGAAAAAAATGGGAAAATTTTTTTCTTGTGATGAGAACTCTTAAGATATACTGTCTTAACTTTACTATATATCGTATAGCAGTGTTAGCTATAGTCATCATATTGTACATTACATCCCTAGTACTTATGTATCTTATAACTAGAAATTTGTACTTTTTGACCACCTTCCTCCAATTCCCACTTCTTCTACCCTCCTCCTCTGGTAACACAATGTTGAGCTTATTTGCCATCTGTGTACTTCTTTGGTGAGGTATCTGTTAAGTTCTTTAGCTCAATTTTTGATCTGGTTGTTATTTTGTTTTTTTAATAAATTTACTTATTTATTTATTTATTTTTGGCTGCGTTGGGTCTTCATTGCTGCATGCGGGCCTTCTCTAGTTACGGCGAGCAGGGGCTACTCTTCGTTGTGGTGCGCGGGCTTCTCATTGTGGTGGCTTCTCTTGTTGCAGAACACAGGCTCTAGGCACACGGGCTTCGGTAGTTGTGGTATGCAGGCTCAGTAGTTGTGGCTCATGGGCTCTAGAGCGCAGGCTCAGTAGTTGTGGCGCACGGGCTTAGTTGCTTCGTGGCATGTGGGGTCTTCCCAGACCAGGGCTCGAACCTGTGTCTCCTGCATTGGCAGGCGGATTCTTAACCACTGCACCACCAGGGAAGTCTATGTTTGTTATTGTTGAATTTAAGAGTTCTTTACTGTGTTTTGGATAATAGTCCTTTAACAGATGTGTCTTTTCCAAATATTTTCTCAACAGTCTGTAGCTTGTCCTCTAATTTTCTTGACATTTTCTTTCACGGAGAAGTTTTTAATGTTAATGAACTTCAGCTTATGAATGATTTCTTTCATAGATTGTGCCTTTGGTGTTATATCTAAAAGTCATCACCATACCCTAGGTCACCTAAGTTTTCTTCTGTGTTACTTTCTAGGAGTTTAATATTTTACATTTAGGTCTGTGATCCATTTTGAGTTAATTTTTGTGAAAGGTGCAAAAAAATACTCATTGTTTTAAACATGTGGACATACAGTTGTTCCAGCACCATTTGTTGAAGAAACTATCTTTGCTCCATTGTATTGCCTTTGCTCCTTTGTCAAAGATCAATTGACTGTATTTATGGGGGTCTATTTCTAGGCCTTTTATTCTCTTCCATTGATCTATGTGTCAGTTCTTTTGCCATTATCACACTGTCTTGATTACTAGCTTTATAGTAAATCCTGAAGTTGGGTAGTGTCAGTCCTCCAGCTTTGTTGTCCAATATTGTATTGGCAAGTTGGGGTCTCTTGCCTTTCCAGATAAACTCCAATTTGTTGATTTCCGTGAAGTAACTTACTGGAATTTTGGTTGACATTGCATTGATCAGTATGATTGATCTATAGATCAAATTGGGAAGAACTGACATCTTGACAATGCTGAGTCTTCCTACCCGTGAACATGGAATATCTCTCCATTTATTTCGTTCTACTTTGATTTCATTCATTAGAGTTTTTAAGTTTTCCACATAGAGATGTGTACAGGTTTTGTTACATTTACACCTAAGTATTTCTCTTTTTTTGGATGCTAATGTCAATGGTATTGTGTTTTTTAGAGTCGGAATGTTAAATGTGTTCCTCAAGTGATTTGATGTAGCAGGTATGACATTTTGGGAGCCACTGATCTCCAGCTTCCTCACTTTACAAATGAGGAAAATGAGGCCTAGAAATAGTAACCTATTTCAGGGGCACACAGGACATGCTGCTTTGTAGTACCATTTTATTCTTTCTTTGGCACTAGTTTTTGACTCGGGATTTTTTTTTTTATGATAAAACAGGGAGGGATTTCAAAGAGAACATCTGAGAAATCACACTGAACTTGTAGTTGTTGCTTTTTTAAATGAATTTGCTTTTTTTCATAATTAAAGGTGGTGACACTGACTGGATTATCTGCTTTGAGATGTTTTCTACTAAATGGTTTTGTAATAAACAATCACTTGGGCCGCTTGATGCTTGGCTGAGAGTCTGTGGCTTAGGAATAACCACCAGAGGTCTTTTTGTTTTGTTTTGTTTTTGTTTTTTAATAGGTTTATTTTCCTTTTTGTTGAGAGAATTATAGATTCTCATGCTGTTCTAAGAGATAATACAGAGATCCCATTTACTCTTCACCCAGTTTTCAGCAATGTTAACTTGTCTCATAACTATAAAAGGTGACATTGCTATGATCCCTCAATCTTGTGCAGATTTCACAAGTTTCGCATGAAATTCCCAGAGGTCTTAACGTAGGTGTACTATAGTTGGAGAGACCTAACAGCTGATTTGCTAATTGGCATTTCAAAAGGCAGAGGCAAGAGTGCCCTAATGAATTTTGTTAACAAACATTTATTGAGGGCTTGCTTTGGTAACCATCTAGGAACTTATTCTTTTCTCTTTTTTTGGCTGTGGTGGGTCTTAGTTGTGGCACGTGGGATCTTTGTTGCAGCATGCAGCATCTTTTAGTTGCAGCATGCGGGATCTAGTTCCCTGACCAGGGATCAAATGTGGGCCCCCTGCATTGGGAGCATGAAGTCTTAACCACTGGACCACCAGGGAAGTCCTTAGGAACTTTTTCTTGTTTAGTTTCACCTTTTCTTCTTTTACCTTTTCTCTGACTTTGTTTCATTTTGTCTTTGTGCTCATATTTATCTTTGTGCTCATATTTATCTTTCCATCTCTCCTTAGCTTTTTCTTTTTCTACTACCTTCCATTGTATACGTCTTTTCTTTTCTACTCTTTCCTTCTTTCAGTTTCTTGCTTCTCTTCTCCCTTAATTAAACATGGTTTGAAATAATCATACTCAAGGCAGTATTTTTTAAATGTGCAATATATCACATTACTTAAAGTGACTTTTTAACCAGTTCTTTATTTTTAATTTCAATATATTATTTATATAATTACTGCTTCATTGAACAGCCTTTTACATATGCCTTTTAGTTACTTGCCAAGTTGGAATGCTTTATTGTTGCTTCTGTTGCTAGGTTTATAACTATAGGAGTTTAATAACTTGTGCTTATCTAAGAAGGAATATGTCATGTTTCTTATTTGTCAGAGTTCTCAACAGAAAGCAGAGGTTTCAATAGCTTTTGTATTTTTCAGTCTAGAAGTGGTATCCTCAGCATTGTCCATACCAGTCTTTTCAAACCATTTTCAGCAATCCATTCTTTCTTCTAATGAAGCAATTAAGTGAAATCATATATGTTATTCCCTTTTACAAACAATTCAAGTCCTGGTACCATTACATAGACCGAAGTAGAAAAGGTGTTTGGGTTAAAGGTGGGGATAGGCCAAAGTGTCCCAGAGTGGTGTGTCAGAACCCAAGTGAGATGAAAGGAGAGCATCCACACCGGATGGGGGAGTATCTGCATCCAGTGTAGGGAGATGGAAACTGCATAGGGTAAGGAGGGCATCCACACAGCACAAGGTAGGTGGCCCAGCGTGGGGAACCGGAGGGAGGAGCCCAGCATGGAGAGTCAGTGCCGTAGCAGGGTCAAAGAGTCATCTACACATTGGTGTGGGGGAGACAGTGGATGTCAGAGCCTGAGTTGAGGGTGCCCACACAGGGTGGGAGCAGTTCAGGTAGGGAGTCTGAGTCTGAGCAGACTCAGACAAGGATGGAGTCCCTGAGGAAGGGCAGCCTGGCAAGTGGTATTAGAGCCAGAGCAGAGTGAAGAGAGCGTTCACACAGAGGGGTCACCCAAATGGGGTGAGGAGGGGTTTCACATAGAATCAGCCCAGAATAGGAGTCACATT
>NW_006796548.1:25155-27196 GCF_000442215.2 Lipotes vexillifer | reverse complement strand
GGGAAAGAGGACATCCATGCAGGAGACAGCTGGAAGAGGATGTAGGAGATTGGTTACATACAGGAAGCCTGATCAAATAAGTAAATATAATAAGTATAATGGGGGGCAGATTTCTCACTGTCAGAGAAAGGATTTACCAATACAGAAAGAGAAAACTAAAATGCATCTTGTGTTGTCAGTATCGAATTCACAGTATCAGTGTGAGCTCACGACATTCAATATATAAACAGATAAGTGTAGGGAAAAAAATTAGATGTAAATGTTTGTTTGTAGATGTATGTGTGTGCACCTATATGTATGCATATATTGCTTAACTCTCCACTTAGAGGGTCTAGGAACAACAACACCTCAAAACCAATGAGCACATCTACTGTATAGGTCTTGGCCTTTAAATACCATTTCCCACTAAAAGGGCTCCTTATTTCAGGTCTGGGCAGGGAAAGTACACAGTGGGCCTAGAATGTCTTATGCAAAAAAGCTTGCCAGAGGAATCTCTTAAATGATCAAGTTGAATGTTATGGGAGTTCCCTGGTAGTCTAGTGGTTAGGATTCAGCACTTTCACTGCCATGGCCTGGGTTCAATCCCTGGTTGGGGAACTGAAATACTGCAAGCCATGTGGTGCAGCCAAAATTTAAAAGAAAAAAAATTGTTTTGAATGTTTTTAGTAATGGGACAAATGAAAATTGTGAGCCACTCGATAGGATACAATGAAAATGCAACATCACTTCAGTATAGTCCTGCCAAATAACTTGAATCTAATCATGAGAAAACATCCGACACACAAATTGAGGAACATTACTATCCTATAATTTTGCGAAGCGTCAAGGTTATGAAACTCCGGGAAAGTCTAAGAAACTCTTCCAGGCTGAAGGAGACTAAAGAAACATGACAGCTAAATTTAACATATAGGGACTTCCCTGGTGGTCCAGTGGCTAAGACTCTGCGCTCCCAATGCAGGGGGCCCGGGTTCGATCCCTGGTCAGGGAACTAGATCCCACATTCTGCAACTAAGAGTTCGCATGCTGCACCTAAAGATCCCGCGTGGCACAACTAAGACCTGGCGAAGCCAAATAAATACATAAGTATTTACAAATAAATAAATAAATTCAACATATGATTCTGGACTGAATCCTTTTGCAAAAAAAGACCCTATTGGGACAAGTGGTGAAACTTGAATGAGATCTGAGGATGATAGTAATGTATGGGTGTTAGTTTCTTGATTCTGATGGTTGTGTTGAGATTACGTAGGAGAACATCTTGTGAGACAAGCGCACTAAATATACTAAAGTATTTAGGAGTGTCAGGGCATTAGGTCAGCAACTCAAATGATTTAGGCAAAAAAATCTTCTCGTTTACAATTTTTTTGATAAGTGAATATTTCAGAATAAAATAATCTTTTAAAAATTTTGGTTGTCTGGAACTAAAATTCTGAAATATTTGAATCAAGCTTTAAGTGGCTAACATAGCTTTTACGATAAAGACAAAGATTGATTTGACCTGAGTAGAGAATATTTGTTAAGACAGAGATTGTAGTAAGTCTGGTAAGATGTGGGAGCTAGATTATCAAGACCTTGAATTCCAAGCTAAGAGGTTTGGACTTCATTCTCTAGCCAGAGAGTTTGATGGGCAAGGGTTGGCTGTTGGGTCTCTAGAAGAGGAGTGAAGCACTCTTTTTGCCTCATTGATCTGAGTAACACTAAGCCTTTTTTAGTTCATGTTTCCATCAATGAAGTAGAAACTACTTTTCATCCTAAACCATGAGAATTGGAAAGAAGAGGTATCTTGGCACAGAGACAACTCATATTCTACTTGTTTACCACAGGATTGAATTTAAACCCCTGGCCTTTACTATGATTCCACGGTTGATTTCTTTTTTTTATGACAACCCTTTAAAACCTAGACCAGGGGCTTCCTTGGTGGTGCAGTGGTTGAGAGTCCACCTGTCGATGCAGGGGACACGGGTTCGTGCCCCGGTCCGGGAAGATCCCACATGCCGCGGAGCGGCTGGGCCCGTGAGCCGTGGCCGCTGAGCCTGCGCGT
>NW_006796548.1:4939-25084 GCF_000442215.2 Lipotes vexillifer | reverse complement strand
GACATATTGAAAGTGATGAAGGAGAAAAACCTGCAACCAAGATTACTCTACCCATCAAAAAAAAAAAAAAAAAAAAAAAAAAAAATTAAAACCTAAACATAGTCACCCCAGAGTCTTTCTCTTCTGAATGAAATGACCCATACTCTTAAGACTTTTCCTCATGGTTCTTCTCAAGTCTGTCAGTCATTTACTGAACCATATTTAGGACCTACTGTCCACACTTTAAAAATGTAGACCCACATTGTATTGTAAGTTTATCATTTAAAAAAAAATAGAAACAAATTGTTTAGTTGGAGTATGAGGATCTAGAGTTGTTATACCTAATCTTCATCTTTCTTCCTCTTCTATTATTAATGAATCAAGCCCCCATTAAAAGTAAGTGTTGGGATTTCCCTGGTGGTCCAGTGGTTAGGACTCCACGCTCTCACTGCGGAGGGCCCGGGTGCACTCCCTGGTCAGGGAACTAAGTTCCCACAAGCTGCGAGGGATGGCCAAAAGAAAAAACAACTAAAAAAAAATGTTAATTTTTTTAAACAAGCATATTACTTTAGTTATTATAAGGAATGAGCACACGTTTTGGTACTTTTAAATTAATGCAATGTTAACGTAATAGAATCAAACAGTACTAAAATCTAGTCCTCATTTTGCTGTTGACTTCCTAGGTGTTCTTCATCAAGTCATTTCCTTCTTTGAGCTTTAGTTTCCTCATCTAGATAGTTTATGCACAGTAACTTTTAAATATTTTTATCACAACCCACATTAAGGAATACATTTTATACTATGATCTAGTATATCTTCCTTTCAGTATGTCTTATATGTGAATGAACCAACCCATTCTATATGTGACATTCTCTGATATCTCCCATAATTTTAATTGAGGTAAAATTCACATGAAATCCACTGTTTTAAACTTTTAAAAAGTGTGCAATTCAGTGGCTTTTAGTACATTCACAGTGTTGTGTGACCATCACCACAATCGCATACCAGAACATTTCCATCATCCCCCAAAAGAATCCCCATACCCATTAAGCAAGTCACTACTTTTCCTCTACCTTCCAGCTCCTGGCAACTACTAATCTATTTCTGTCTCTATGGATTTGCCTGTTCTGGACATTTCATATAAATAGTATCATACAGTATGCGGCCTTTTGTGTCTGGTTTCTTTCACTCAGCATATGCTTTCAGGGTTCATCCATGTGGTATCGTCATCAGTACTTCATTCCTTTTTATGGCTAAATAATATTCCACTGTATAGCTATACCATCTTGCTTATCCATTCCTCGGTTGATGGATATTGAGTTGTTTCTACTTTTTTACCTATCATGAACAATTCTGCTACAAGCATTCATGTACAAGTTTTTGTTTGAACACCTGTTTTCGTTTCTCTTGGGTATATATCTAGGAGTGGGACTGCTGAGTCATATGGTAACTCTTTGTTTAATAAGGAACGTCCAGACTTTCCCATAGCAGCCACATCATTTTATATTCCCAACAGCAATGTGTAAGGGTTCTAATTTCTCCACATAGTCACCAATACTTGTTATTTTCTGTGTTTGTGTGTTTTAATTATAACCATCCTAGTGAGTGTGAAGTGATACCTAATTATTGTTTTGACTTGCATTTCCCAAATAAGATGTGATATTGAGCATCTTTCTATGTGCTTATATCTTCTAAAGAGAAATGTTTACTCAGGTCCTTTTGCCCATTTATTAATTGGGATCTTTGTGGTTTTGATGCTAAATTATAAGATTATTTATATTTATTTATAAATCTTATAAATTATAAGATTTATTTATTCTGGATACTAGACCTTTATCAGATATATGTTTTGCAAATATTTTCTCCCACTGTTGGTTGTCTTCTCATTTTCTTGATAAATATCCTTTAATGTACAAAAGTCTTTAATTTTTATGAAGTCTAATTTATCTGTTTTCTTTTGTCACTTGTGCTTTTGGTGTCGTATCTAATAATTCATTGCCAAATTCAGGGTCATGAAGATTTACCCCTGTGTTTCCCTCTAAGAATTTTGTGATTTTAGCTTTTACATTTAGGTCTTTGATCCATGTCAAGTTAATTTTTGCATGTGTGAGGTAAGGGTCTACTTCATTCTTTTGCATGTAGTTATCCACTTGTCCCAGCACCGTTTGTTGAAAGACTATTTTTTTCTTCTGTATGGGCCATACTTTTTTGCTTCTTTTCATGCCTCATAATTTTTTGTTGAAAACTGAACGTTTGAATATTATAGTGTGGCAACTCTGGAAATTAGATGCTCTCCGGAGTTTGTTGTTGCTCTTTTTTTTTTTTAATAAATTTATTTATTTTATTTTTGGCTGCGTTGGGTCTTCGTTGCGGTTTGTGGGCTTCTCGCAGCGGCTTCTCTTGTTGCAGAGCACAGGCTCTAGGTGCGTGGGCTTCAGTAGTTGTGGTGCGAGGGCTCGGTAGTTGTGGCGCATGGGCTTAGTTGCTCCACAGCATATGAGATCTTCCCGGGCCAGGGATTGAACCCATTTTCCTGCATTGGCAGGTGGATTCTTAACCACTGTAACACCAGGGAAGTCCCTGTTTTTGCTCCTTTTTTTTTTTAATAAATTTATTTATTTTATTTTATTTATTTTATTTTTGGCTGCGTTGGGTTTTTGCTGCTGCACGCAGTTGCAGCGAGTGGGGGCTACTCTTTGTTGCTATGTGCGGGCTTCTTATTGTGGTGGCTTCTCTTGTTGCAGAGTACAGGCTCTAGGTGTGCGGGCTTCAGTAGTTGCAGCACATGGGCTCGGTAGTTGTGGCTCACGGGCTCTAGAGTGCAGGCTCAGTAGATGTGGCACACGGGTTTAGTTGCTCCGTGGCATGTGGGATCTTCCTGGACCAGATATCGAACCCATGTCCCCTGCACTGGCAGGTGGATTCTTAACCACTGCGCCACCAGGGAAGCCCTGTTGCTCCTTTTTGAAGCTGTTGTTTATTTAGTGAATTTTCTGAACTAGTTTTGTAAACTCTGTATTCTTTGTCATGTGTGGACACTGAAATCTCTGTTTCATCAGCTTAGTGGTTCACTGAGATTTCCCTAAACACCTGGGGGGGGCAGGGAGGACTCTTCCAGTCTTTGTAGATTGGCTCTGTGGGTGTGTTGGGGCCTGCTATCACCTCTCAGCCAGGCAGTTTACAGCTCTGTATTAGCCTTCACTTCCTGCTTGTGGTCAGCAAGAGGTTGAGAGCTTAGGGCCTTCTCAGGTCTTTCCTAAGCATGTGCCCAGCCATGGTGTGCAAGTGGCCTTCTAGAGTTGCAAAAATATGTCAAAGCTTTTCAAAGCCCTTATTCTCCAAACTGTCTCGTTCCCCAGCCTTTCCTCTTTGCTGTTATCCCTTGCCCCATTCAGCAGAGGCTCATGCGTTTGTCTTTAAATGTTTTGGACAATTGCTTCTGCCCTGGGAGAGTTCCAAGTTAGGCAAAATAAAGTCAAACCCTTTGAGCTCAGCCATCAGGGAGCCACCAAACAGGTACAAAAAAAAAAATTTTTTTTTTTTTTTATATTTAAACCTACAGTTCTTTGAAAATGAGAAATAAGGTCCATTCTTCCTTGGGTACTTAGGAACCTATACTAGGAATGTAGGCTGTTGTCTTCAAAACTATTGCTGAGTAGGGATGGAGCCCGGATAAGTTAAAATGCTACAAAACTGTCTTACTAGGACCCAGGTGGTTTTTGTCCTCAATAAGTATTCACCTAGTTGCTGTAAACTTTAGTTTCTAGAGTTCTGATAAAGTTGGTTCTGACAGTTTTTTTTGCTGGGTATTTCTCTGCTTTTGTAGAGGGATAACCTTTGAGCATTCCCTACTCTGCCATTTTCACTGATGTAACCTTCTCTCCATATATATTTTTTAAACGTAAGTTGTAGCCCACTAGTGAATTAAGATCTACAGTTCGAAAACACTGGTCTAATATCCTTGGTGTACTAAGAACATATGAACTAATAAGCGAGGTGAAGATTTCCACTCTGAGGGCATGTTAATTAACTATGTTTATTCAAACTTTAACAGAGGAGACTGAAAATATAACCAAAGTGATTTGTTCCACCAACCTTCAGATATGTTGGCAAAATTATAGTCACTTCTCACCATATTAATGGGATATTCAGACAAGTTTCTGAACAGGGTCCCCATTACAGATGTTTTCATCTCCACAGTGTTTGGATTTAGGGGTATACTGTGCAATTGCTGTTACTAGAGACTGTCTTGTCCTCTTTTTCAGCTTTGGGACATCCGTAAGAAAGCAGCGATCCAGACATTTCAGAACACCTACCAAGTGTTAGCTGTGACCTTCAATGACACAAGTGATCAGATTATTTCTGGTGGAATAGACAATGATATCAAGGTATGTTAGATGTTTATCTTATATTTACCTTTCACCTATCTCCACTCACAGAGATAAATCTTTCTAAACTTCTTAGCTTTGCACGTTATGCCAACTAAATGTAAGGTAAATTAGAACTTATTTTCCTTCTGTCCTGTCTTCATTGACTTCCTAAGTCAGGGTTGCATTATAGCTCATGTAAATGCCATTAGGGAGTAGGCAGTTAATGTGAAGTGGGAAGTCCCTGTGTGGGAACTCCGAAAAATGAAGGGTGCATTCCCTGCATTTGAAACTGTTTTTTTAAATGTGTATTGGCCTCATGAGATAGCAGTAAATCAATTTGTGATTCTGTACCCTAATCTCTCAGTGTGTCTTTCTTTTTGAGACTATGGAAAGGAAGTTTTGGGGGGTCCATAGCTAAGAATGTGAGATGGTAATGATGTTGGAGAAAGAGGCAATAGACTACAGTGTCTAGAGGCAGTACAGTGTAGCTCAGGCTTTCAAGTAATTGACTTGGGGTCTATTCTCAGTTCCACTATTTTCTAGTTTTTTGTGACTTCACACTAGTTCTTTCAGCCTCTGTTTTATCATGTGTGCGCCAGGAGTAATAATAATATCTATGTCATAAGGTTGTCATGGGGATTGAATGAGCCAAATTCATTAGAGCACCTCGCAGAGTTTTTGGACATAGCAAGTGCCAGTAAATATGAAATGTGTGGGGGCGGGGGGAGGCCACTCAGTTTGTGTCTGCTTTTACTTACTGGCTTCCTTAGGTATTTCAAAGACTTTGACTTACCTTCTGCTTTGTCATGAGACTAGTAACTGTTGGGTAAATACTCAACTTATGTTGTCTCTACCTAGAAATTGTACTGTATTCCTATCTCTTCTTGCCTCCTTTGCTGTTACTATGGATGGAATGTCCTTTTTTCTAAAGGTAGTCCCTTAAATGGAAGGATTTCAACCTTTTTTTCCTGTCTCTGGGATCTCATGCCATCAATTTTCCCAGATCCTATATATATATATATATATTTTTTTTTAATATTTATTTATTTATTTGGCTGTGCTGGGTCTTAGTTGCAGCCCTCGGGATCTTCCTTGCAGCACTCGGGATCTTTAGTTGCGGCATGTGGGATCTAGTTCCCTGACCAGGGATCAAACCCGGGCCCCCTGCATTGGGAGCGCAGAGTCTTAGCCACTGGACCACCAGGGAAGTCCCCCAGATCCTTTATTTTTAAACAACTGTATTGCTTCTCATTAGCATTTCATTATGCTCAGGTCTTCTCTTGGTGGGGTAAGGAGTCTTCCTTCAGTTCCACATTCTCTTGTTATTGCCCTGTCAATCTTCCCCTTTACAGCCAAACTTCTTTTTTTTTTTTTTTTTTTTTTTTTGCCGTACGTGGGCCTCTCACTGTTGTGGAGCACAGGCTCCGGACGCGCAGGCTCAGCGGCCATGGCTCACGGGCCCAGCCGCTCTGCGGCATGTGGGATCTTCCCGGACCGGGGCACGAACCCGTGTCCCCTGCATCGGCAGGCGGACTCTCAACCACTGCGCCACCAGGGAAGCCCCAGCCAAACTTCTTGAAAGGTGGTGATAGTGGTTATGTTAATAGTGTTATCATTATCCTCTAATACTTAACTGTGTCGGACATTGTTCTTGGAGCTTTACATTATTAATTCATTTAAGCCTCACAACAATCCTATGAAATAAGTACTATTAATGCCGTTTTACCAGTGAAGAAACTGAGCTAAGAGAGGCACAATAACCCGAGGCTATACAGCTAATAAGCGATGAGACCTCAGTTCAAAATGCAGAGTTTGGTTCCAGAGTCCTGCTCTTATTTAATACCTGTGAGAAATCCCCTGAAGATTTCCCACACTCACTGTCTCTAATGTCTTATCTCCGTTCCATTCCTCAGTTCGTATCTCCTGACCACTCCTCAGCAGTCTGGCTTCTGCCTCCACTGTTTTATTGACACTGTTCTCTTCAAGGCCACCAGTGATCTCTCTGTTACTAAACCCAGTAGATCCTTTTAGTCCTTTTTTGTTTGTTTTTTTAAACTGGCTCTAACAATGTGCTTTCCTACCCTTTCCATCAGGCATATCCTTCCTCATATACCTCTACAAGCTATTCTCTCTATGCATTCTTTAAATGTCATTATTCCCCCAGGTTCTTAACTAGATGCTCTTCTTATATATACCTTTCCCTGGACAAGTCTCATCTAATTCTGTGACTTTAATTGTCATTTCTGTTCAGATGAGTCTGTTCTCAACCCAGATCTTCAGCTCCCGGCCCATGTGTACAACCAGCTACTCAGCATCCCCCACTTGGATGTCTCATAAATACTTCAAAATTCACCATTTCCAAAATTCAGCTTCACATCCCTTTTCCACCCTATAACTATTTGGAGAATGTATAGTCAGAACATGGGGGCTTAATTAGATCATCTTAATAGCTAATGCATTATTTCCCTGAGTGAAGTTTGGGGGCCCACTATCATTAGAATCACTAGAGGGCTCTAATACACATAAAAGTGGATTAGTGTCATCTAGCTATGATAATTTTCATACTTTTAAGTTATTATTACATTTACATACTATGAAATTAACCTTTTTTTAGTGTACAGTTCTATGAATTTTAATGCTTGTGCAGATTCATGTAACTACCACAAACAGTACAGAACAATTTCCATCACCCCAAAAATCTTCATAATACTCCTCTGTGTCAAACCCTCTGCCCATCCCTAACCCCTACCAACCATTGATCATGTTCCTTGTCCTATAGTTCCTATTCTAGAATTTCATATGAATGGAATCATACAATATGTAACCTTTTGAGACTGGCTTTTTAAATTTAAACTATGAGAATTTGATCTTTTCATATCTACTGTGGGGATAGACTAGCCTAATACTCTTGTGCCAGTAATGTCTTCTTACCTCAAGTAGTGTGGCTTATTCCGGGCTCTTTGTGTAGACTGTTCCAGGGCGTTTTATAAACAAATATATTCAGTTTTACTATAGTCCTGAAGGGAACTGAGTCTCTTTTTAGGTTTTGAAGGTTTTCCATGTCTTCTCAGACACACGTTATATGTTATACCTTCTGTTAGGATCAGCTTTTTTTCAGATAGCTAATCTCAGTCTTTGTCTGTTGATGTATACCAATTTTTTTCTGAAATCCAAATATATCTCAAATATGAGTAATATATAAATATAGTCCCATGAGTACGGCAGTTAATAACTCTACATCATAGCTTTGTAAACTTTTTTTTTTTAATTGAAATATAGTTGATTTACAGTGTTGTGCTAGTTTCTGGTATACAGCAAAGTAATTCAGTTGTACATATATATTCTTTCTCATATTCTTTTACATTATGGTTTATTACAGGATATTGAGTATAGTTCCCTGTGCTGTACAGTAGGACCTTTGTTGTTTATTTTATATATAGTAGTTTATATCTGCTAATCCCAAACTCCTGATTTATCCCTCCCCAACTCCCTTTCCCCTTTGGTAACCATAAATTTGTTTTCTGTGTCTGTGAGTCTGTTTTGTAAATAAGGTCATTTGTGTCATATTTTAGATTCCACATGTAAGTGATGTATCATATGGTATTTGTCTTTCCCTTTCTGACTTACTTCACTTAGTATGATAATATCTAGGTCCATCCATGTTACTGCAAATGGCATTATTTCATTCTTTTTATGGCTGAGTAATATTACATTATATAATATACCACATTTTCTTTATCCATTCATCTGTTGATGGACATTTAGGTTGCTTCCATGTCTTGGCTGTTGTAAATGGTGCTGCTGTGAACATTGGGTACATGTATCTTTTCAAATTAGAGTTTTCTCCTGATGTATGCCCAGGAGTGGGGCTGTTGGATCATATCATAGCTTTGTATCTTTATCTTTCTAAACTAAAACGTCATTATTCTGTCCACAGACGTTCAAGTTTTTCTGCCAGTGCTCACTTTCAGGGATTTTCTTTTTATTAGAAATGCACACAGTATTCTAAAAACTCGAGCATTCTCATCATGTACCTGCTCTGGATCATTACGTTCTCTTGTCAGCATTGGGAACTCCGTGTTTGTGTGCTGTTTACAGTATGTCTTATTTTCCAAGCTAAAAATCAGGGTAGTCTTTCCTGATTTGCCTACTTATTTACCTTAAAAGTTTTGCAGAGATGTAAAAAATGCATTTAACTGTATGGTTAATAAATCAACTTTATTGGGAATAAAATTATTAAAAATTGAGATAAAATTATTTATTACAATTTAAATGTTTTTAGTAGCAAAAATGATCATTTTTTCATTGAAGAAAGTTTAGAAAAAATAAAAATAGAAAAAAAGTCACTCGTAGTCTCATCATTCAGATTTAGTCACTCTTGATATTTCAGTTTATTTCCTCTCAGTCTCTTTCTGTGCCATAGTGTTTTGTATGTAAATGTCTTAATGTTCAGATAAAATTTTATATGATGCTCTTTTCACTTAGTAACACATAGCTACTACTTTGTCTGGAACCCCCGACACTAGATATTGCCATGGCTAGCTTAGTCTTGCCTTCAAATGTCAGCTCAGACATATCTGTAAAGAGGATTTCTTAGATGAAACTAGGCCCTCCTAGTTGCTCTCCATCACATCACTCTTATCTTACTTTCTTCTTAGCGTTGTAGTTAGGATCATTTTTCTGTTTCTTTTGTTCTCTAGTTTTATTGAGATATAATTGACTTATAACACTGTATTAGTTTTCAGTATACAGCATAATGACTTATATAACACAAAATGATTAACTTTAGAAGTCTAGTTAACATCCATCACTTCACATTGTTAGAATATATTTTCTTGTGATAAGAACTTTTAAGATCTATTTTCTTAGCAACTTTCAAATATACAATGCAGTATTGTTAACTTTAGTCACCATAATGTACATAACGTCCCCAGAACTTAGGATCATTTTTCTGATTCTGCCACTTAATTCCTAGCTATGTGATCTTAAGAAAGTTATTTAACCTCTCTGAGTTTCCATTTCTTATCTCTAAATGGGAATAATCAGCCTACCTCATACAGTTGTTACGTGGATTAAATGAGGTAAAAAATATAATATTCTTAGCAACATGGCAGTTACATAGTAAGTGTTCAGCACATGTCAGCTACCATCATCTAGAATATTAGAATAGTCTAGATATTTTATTATTAGAATATTCCATAACGTAGTAAGCAGCAGTCAATATACTGAACATTTAGTCTGTTTCATATGTATCACTATTACAAATTATGCTGCTGTATCCAACATATTTGTGTGTGAAACTTTTTCCATATTTAGTTACTTCCTCAGAATAGATTTCTAGATGAAAATTAATGTGTTAACAAATATAAGGATGTTTCACATTTTGGATACAGGTTGCCAGATTGTTTTTTGGCGACAGTAGTTAATAATTTGAAATCAGGTTGCTATAGCTATTTGGCTTCATTTCACTCTTGTATAACTAAGGGGTGTGCTTGAGAGATGTGAGACCATAGAATTTCAGTCTTCTCCCTATTTAACAACATCCTGTTCTGACATGCTTAGGAGTGAGTAACTGCCCTTGGACCCAGAAAGACTCTTTTTAAGAATATATATATATATATATGTATGTGTGTATGTATGTATTTATTTAATTTATTATTTTTTTTGGCTGCGTTGTGTCTTCACTGCTCCGTGCGGGCTTTCTCTAGTTGTGGGGAGCGGGGGCTACTCTTTATTGTGGTGTGCAGGCTTCTCATTGTGGTGGCTTCTCATTGCGGAGTGTGGGCTTCAGTAGCTATGGCCCAGGCTTGAACCCGTGTCCCCTGCAAATTGCCTCTATCAAATTGCCTCTAGTCAATTAACAAGTATGCTTTAAGCAGTCAGGGGCTTACCAGCCTTGAGCATTTGCTTGACAAATCCCTATACTGCCTTACTACATTAGGAAGTACTCCTGACTAGCCTGGTTTTTGTTTGCTTCTGTCTCTCAGATACACTGCCTTTTCTGAGAAAGGGGGGGAGCAAACAGGGAATGGAAGCCCCTTTTAAAATCTGGAGTGAGCAAATTATCTATATGTTTGTGAGCAAATATACTGTTCCTGCCAGCCTCTTGGGATTTTCTTCCTGGGCATAGAATTGTGGAGTCAGAGGAAAATGAATAGAAGAAAATGTGCTTCTTCTTAATGACTTGAAGATCTGATTGGCAATTCTTTGGCATTGCTTGTAATCCTGAGCTCTAGTCAGAATGGGAGTTTAGTTGATGATTTTTTTTAAGGTAGTGGGTAAAGATAGATTTTCCCACCTCTGCTCTCATCCTTTCCGATTATCTGGGCCAGAAGGATCTTTCTGGAATCTGGCCAGCTCATTCCACTCCTCTGAACCCTTCTGTGGCTCCCCAGTGAGGGAGATCAAATCCAAGCCAGTCATTGAAAACCTTTCATGAGCTGCCCTTTGCCTGCCTATCACTCAAGCATTGTCTGCTGCCTCTCTTTGCCCAATTCCCTGCAACCCAGTAATTTTTTCATGCCTCTCTGCTTTCATGCATTGTCTTTGCCTGGGAATACCCTTCTATTTTGTCTAAATAAAAATTACCTCTTAGGGGCTTCCCTAAGAGGCGCAGTGGTTGAGGAATCTGCCTGCCAATGCAGGGGACACGGGTTCGATCCGTCGACCGGGAAGATCCCGCACGCAGCTGAGCACCTAAGCCTGTGCACCACAACTACTGAGCCTGCGCTCTAGCGCCCGTGCTCCGCAACAAGAGAAGCCACCGCAATGAGAAGCCCACACACCGTACAAAGAGTGGCCCCCGCTCACCACAACTAGAGCGAGCCCATGTGCAACGAGGACCCAACGCAGCCAAAAATAAATAAATTAAATAAATAATTTTTTTTTAAAAACCCAACAAGCTCTTGGGAATTCCCTGGTGGTCCAGTGGTTAGGACTCTGCGCTCTCACTGCCAGGCGCCCAGGTTCCAGCCCTGACTAGGGAACTAAGATCCCACAAGCTGCGTGGTGTGGCAAACAAATAAACAAACAAAAATCTCCTTTTTCCATATCCTGCTCAAGTGCTTTATTCTCTGTGAAACCTTCCCTTTCTCCCTCCCATCCATGTACCATGGAAACATTAATCCCTCCGCTGTCTTGGCTATTGCCCCCTTTCCAGGCCTCTCATCACTTTTTTAGCTCCTTGAGAACAGGGACAACATCTCTTTTATCTCCAGCAGCGCCTGCCACTAATCAGATGCCCAAACATTCACTGAACAGCTGATTAGGACATCTGCAAAATATTTTGCTTAAATTAGTGCCCTACTCACTCTTCTTTGGCAAATCCCAGATACATTTTGGCTCTGCAGAACAGCATGTGCAGGCCTCAGAGGAAAGTCTGGAAGGAGCACCCAAGTGTTGTGAGGGATGATGAATTACATTCTCTCCTAAAAAGCTGAAGATTTCAACAATGCCTTCTCTGAAGAGGAGGAACAATAGCTTGAACAAAAAAATGTCAGCCACTTCAAGCTTCCCTAATTATTGAGGCAACAAACATCCTGACACAAAAATGACTGTATATGAAGTGTGTTGGGTTCCACACACATGAATTATTGATGGGGAAAGTGGAGTTGTCTGCCTTATGTATTGCTTTGACATATAACATCAAATTCATTTCTAGATGAGGAAGATGTCTTGCTTAAAGGGACAGCAGAAAATTGTTTCATTTAGAAAAACTATGTGTCAGTACTGAATCAAATTTGGATGAAATTTTATATGATAACAATGACCTTAACAAAATTGCTGTTCTTTTTCCATATGACATTCCAGACCATTTCTATTGCCTTTAATATATTTTTTACATAGTTTCAGTCTATGTAAATATAGGCTGTTTTGTATTTTCCTTTGCTTAATAATAGATTATTTTATAAACATTTTTACATTTGATCTTCAGAGTATTTGTAGGAGTTGCTTAATAATAGCTACCAATTATTATTGGGCCTGCTGTGTACTAGGCATTCTATTTGTAATCCTCACAACAGCCATAAGAAGTAAATGTTATCTCCACCTTACAGACCAGAAACAGGCTCAGAGAGGGTTAGTGGCCCAGTGATACATAACTTTTAAGTTTCAAAGACTGGTTCGGTCTGACCCTAAATGCTCACTCTTTCCACTCTGCTCTTCGAATGCTAGCATGAGAGCTCGTAGTGTTACAGTATGTTTATGAGCCATAACTTAATGAACAATTTATTTTTTCTGTCTGACATTAGGTTATTTTCAGCTGAACTGTTTCTCTTACCTTTCCTACCCAGGGAACAGTGAACCTACAATTTATTTTTCTTTTAATAAATATGTTTTTCCATTGTATACATGTTATGACGTTAAATGAAAAATTTTAAGCCTCTATTTTTGCATATTACCTTGTTATATACATTTTACATGCAATCATAATGCCTTTTTAAATGACTTGTTTACTTGTTTTTATATAGTTATAATTTATTTTTAGTTGCTAAGAATCATAGTTTAAGTGTTTTAAATGCTACTTTGCTTTTTAATTCCTAATATATTTTGTTATGAATTAAAAATAACCTCTTTAAATTGTATTATTTTTTGTTAAACTTGATCTTAATATTTGACATTCATTAGTTCATATTTTTCTAGTCAAACTTAGTAACTTTGACTCTGTTTTAGAAAGGCAAGAGTTTTTTCTTCTTTGGTAGAAATCCTATATTTTGTGGTAAAGTAATGCTTGGCCCAGAGGCAGATTAAGAAGGGATACCAATTTTCCCAGGCAGTTGACTCTTTAATAACTATTTCTTTGCTGTTCACAATTTGATTTTCTGGGAGTGCTGCCTTGTTTTGTTTTGCAGGTCTGGGACCTGCGCCAAAATAAGCTGACCTACACGATGAGAGGCCATGCAGATTCAGTGACTGGCCTGAGTTTAAGCTCTGAAGGCTCTTATCTCTTGTCCAATGCAATGGACAATACAGGTAACTTTGGAAAGGAAAGCTCTCCCAGTGCCCAGTCACTGTAGACCCTAAAGAAAGTGGGCATTAGAAACTAGAAATGTGTGCTGGATAAATGAGGGTCCAAGGAAAGAGTCCAGGATGGCTTGCAGGTGTCCACCAGGACAATTAGGAAAACAGCTTGTAATAGAAAACACGTCAGGCCCAGAGGGCTGGGTGCGCGGGAAGGCAGCCTGGCCTCCACGCCACATGCCACCATGTCGATGCTTTGCCGCCTCGGCGTTGTAAGGCAGATGTCTCTTCTTTGCCTGTGACAAATAGGTTTTGGAAAAAGTTGCCTATGATGACCCTGAACTTGCACCTTTATGAGACTCAGAAGGAAGAGAAGTCCAAACCCATCAGACGTTGCCCCATTCACTACAAAGAGGACCTGCCTTTTGATATTGTAGAGCTCATGGAGGAGATAGAAAAGAAGACAGGATTTTTAACAAATGTATTTAAGTGTTGTGTCACCGGCCATTGGAATTCAGAGCCTTCTTTGCTTACTACAGTGCCGTCTGTAACAAGGAAACAGGCCAGCTCAGCAAAGCTGACAAGGAACTCATCATTGTGGTAACCAGCCTGGCCGACCGGTGCTCTTATAGCGTGGTTGTCCACAGTGCCCGGTACAGGGTCTTCTCAAAGAACCCAGTGCTCTCTGACCAGGTCCGTGTGAACTGGAGAAAGTCTGACCTCCCTGCCCAGGAAAAGGCAATGCTGGAATTTGCACTTGCTATTTTCCTGAGCTGATGATAACATGACCATTTCAAAAAGCTCGAGGTACATGTCTTCACCCAAGAAGATGCCTGGGATATAGCTGCAATTCAGCCTTTTTATGCCATGTCCAGCCACCTTGCTCATTTTGTCAGTCTTGTTCCCAACAAAGAATTCTATCTGATGGGCAGAAACAATGATGTCAAAGACATCAGGAGTGAACCTGCTGCTCTCAAAGTATAAAAGCCTGAACAGAAAGGCCAATGTTTACATGTCCAGCACACTGCATTATAAGACACCAGTTGGGAAGTAATTTTTTAAAATATTTAGTCAGTGGATAGGGAAGAAAGTAAATAAATTTGTTCCCTGCCTGCTTGGTGAGATAGATCCTAAGGGACATGTGATATCTGGGCCTAGGGGAAACCTTTTACTTTTTTACTTCTGTTGTGATCAGGGACAAAGGAGTTCAGAGGATGCTTTAGGCATTTCTGATGAACTGATATCTCTGAATTTCAGCAGTTGAAGTTGAACATTTTTTAGCTTTTAAAAATAGTGTTACATAGAAATTGGTCTGTATAGACTAGTTTGAAATCAGTTCCTTGTTAACACGGTGGTATGTAAAGACTCTGAAAGGCAGTGGGTAAATAGAAGCAGGCACCATGTTTTTCTTTCTTTAATGCCTTCCCCATTAACCTCCAGTGATTTTTGTTTAAATCATGGTCATCTCAGTAGAATTTTAGTCCTTATGTAGTTTATTCTTATTTTAGGTTTTAGTAAAAATTATTTGGAACAAGAAGGTGCTCATATTTTAAGCAGAAGTGTAAGAAAAAACCGACCCTGACTTTACTAAGCGACTCGTTCTGCGTGTCACAACCACCACTGCCTTATGTGTGCGGCTGTCTTAACTTTGCAGGAGTCATTTTCATTATCTAACTGATAGAGGTACATGCAAACCTACAAAATGCTTAGAGGTACATGCAAACCTACAAAATGCTTTTGTTTCCATTTGACTTCTTTAGATTCTCTAAATTGCCAGTGACCAGTTCTTAATCAGTTTGGGGGCAATAGTGAGTTAATTTTGAATTGCCTGAACTGTGAAACCTGATTATCTTGAGACAGCACAACTCTTGCTGCAGAGCTTGTGTTTTTCTGTTGGAACTATATCTTAAATACTTTGGAATATGTAACCTTTTAAAATTGACTTTTGAGGGGAGGAGGCAGGGGCATAAAAAAGAAAAGAAAAGAAAAGGAAGAAAAAGAAAAAACTTTAGAAGAGATGGTCAAGAAGCCAGGATACTAGTCCCAGATCTGCCATCTAATCCCTGAGCAACTTTGCACGTAGCATTTGTCCTCTCTGGGCATCAGTTTCTATACTGATAATATAAGAGACCTGGACTTTACTTTTAAGGCCCATTTCAGTTCTGGTATGTTATGAATCCAAGGCTGTGGATTCAAGCGCGGTACAAAAAACTCATAGTGATTAGTTTACTGAGGAAGATGAGTCTGGAGATCCATCCAAGGCAGTTCTCAAGCATTTTCAAAGAATACCAAGCTAAGATGATCAATAGACCTATTGATATCTCAGTTGTGCTTTCTGCCAGTCTATCTTCCCTTCCCTATGTGACAAGAGGTCCTCATTAAAACACCTCAGTATTCTGGATTTACACACACACTTGTCCTTTCTTTGCTTATTTTTGAATTGTTGGATGGGAGGTTGGGTTTACTATAGCAAAAAAGAAAGATGATCTGTTGGATTATATGCTTAATATTGGGAGAGTTTGGAACTGCCCCTCTGATAGACTAAAATGTTTTCACTGACATTTTGTAAATGAAAACTGTGCCTAGCACTCAATGGGTGCTCAATTAATACTTGTTGAATGAATGAACATCCTTACCTTCTGACTGTATTCTCAGCTGAATAGCAAACTTTCATGCATAGCTTCACCTTTTTATACCTGTTTGACTTCAAGGATTGTTGTTTTTTTCACATTCAAATAAAATGACATCACTCAAATTCCACTGTAGGTTTAGCTTTAGTTAACAATGGCTGTGGCCACTGCTTACTGTGGGTGTTTATATCCTATTTCAATAGATTTGCCATTGTCTAATTCTAGCTTTGTTCATAGTAAGGAAAGATGAGATTCTTAGCTTTAGTTAACAATGGCTGTGGCCACTGCTTACTGTGGGTGTTTATATCCTATTTCAATAGATTTGCCATTGTCTAATTCTAGCTTTGTTCATAGTAAGGAAAGATGAGATTCTTAGCTTTAGTTAACAATGGCTGTGGCCACTGCTTACTGTGGGTGTTTATATCCTATTTCAATAGATTTGCCATTGTCTAATTCTAGCTTTGTGCATAGTAAGGAAAGATGAGATTCCCTAAATGGTTATTAAAATAAAAATAAGAATCTCTTGTTATAGCTATACAATAAAATAACAAATTTTTTGTTTATTTTTATTGTTTTGTTTATTGCTGCCAATCTTGTAGAGCCCTTTCACATGTATCATTTTATTTGACCCTTAAAATATTCTTATTTTAAAAAAAAGAGCAAGTGGTATTCTCATTTTATAAAGGCGACCAAAACACAAAGAACCTCACTATTTTCCTGATATCTCCCATATATACAGCAGAGCTAGAATTGGAATCAAAGTTCACTTTTTCTAATTCTTGGTAGTTTGGTAGTTGTCAGTTTCCCCTATGAGCAAAATTAGAAAAGGTTAGTCCTGAGTTTGATTTTTATAGATTGATTGTCACAGTAGTCAGTGGTATTTAGATTGTCATATTGAAACTTTGCTAGGTGTGACTTTTGGGGTTGGCAGAGGAATCATTTGCAGAATGTTTTGTTGAAATCAGTATCACACCCAACTACTTTCTGTTGCAGATCCCTGGCAATGTGTTTGACATTTTCCCTTCCTACCTTCTCAGTTTTCCTCTGTGTCCTTAGTCCCTGTTAATAGAACTTGGATGCATTTCGTTCCCATTAGAAAAATAAAAAAGCCTTGTTAGGTAGCAGTGTACCATGTTGGTCTTTCTCCACCCAGGAAACAGCATCTATCATTGGCATGATTCTGATTTCAGCTGGGTTCTCAGGAGGCCCCTGGCTGATAGCTGTTTTGCTTTGTTTGTTTGAATTTGCAGTGCGGGTCTGGGATGTCCGGCCATTTGCTCCCAAAGAAAGGTGTGTGAAGATATTTCAAGGAAATGTGCACAACTTTGAAAAGGTGAGTTCTGCATGGCAGAGGAATTTTACTGTCCATTTGATTCAAAGAAACATTTAAGATGGTGCTAAGGATAAGGAACAACAGTTCTACTGAGAAGGGGCTGCATTCTAGTAACACTGTTCTGCATCAAAACTGTTCTTGCCAGAAGTAAAAGTAATAGAAGCATAGGCAAGAAGGCAATCACATAGATAGATAGTGATGGGGCCCCCCTCAAATTTAGGACTTCGGGCTTCAACAAGACACTGCTATCTTTTTAATTCCTTGGAAACTTTGACCCTCAGAGATCAGTGTTCCATATGGGACTCAGATTCCCATGGCTATTACCCAGATGGCCACCCTCACCCTCCCAGTGACCAGCTATTAGAGCCCTGAGAATACATCCCTTCCCTCAGTAAGCACCACAGGCCAAGTTCTGAGAGACAGAAATTTTTTCTAAACTCTCAAATCCCAGGTCAGCTCTTCAAAGCAGCTTTTCCTCCAGATAGTTTGTTAATATAGACTAATGTTTTTCTTTCGAGAACCCATTAAAATTCAATTTCACTTTATAAATCAAATTTTATCTTTTGTTAGAATTGCTTTTATTTTTATTTTCCTATAATATAAACAAAAAATTTAATGAGGATCAAGATAAAGGAGCAAGGGGAGCCTCCGTTTGTAGGCAGAATAAAATTTTGTTGCCAGGTCCACTCTTAATTTACTGTAAATTGAGCAATTTCTACAGTTGGTTTTTATATAGTTTGAAATATATCAAATTAGGCTGTCTTGGGCCAATATAAGATAATTATTGATTATATGCTGGGGAGAATAATTAAAACTCTATTTAAGAGGGGGAATTTCCTGGCGGTCTAGTGGTTAGGACTCCATGCGTCCACTCTAGGGGGCACAGGTTCGATCCCTGGTCAGGGAACTAAGATCCCACAAGCCGTGTGGCACGGCCAAGAAAAAACTCAGGAAATTTAAAGTCTCTTAGTGATGCTGTAGTCTAATAAAGAGGGGTTTGGTGCATTATTATATTCATTGGATTCCTTCTTATTCATCATTATAGAATCTTCTGAGATGTTCTTGGTCACCTGATGGAAGCAAGATAGCAGCTGGCTCAGCCGACAGGTAAGGATTACTGGGCATGAGGTAAAGAATGATGTAGCCATGCAGGTATCTTCTCATGTTTAATACATTAAGTGCAGATACTGAGCTATAGCAGACAGGGAGTTATAGCTGTACTCAGAGATGAAGTCATGTGCGGTCTGAAGGGTTTCGGATCATGTGAACAAACACATCATTTCTGCCCTCTCTGGATACATTTTACACCTGGAGTGTAAACAGTTTCTTTGGTTATTGGATTCCCTTTGCCATCAAAGTAAAATTCAAACTCCTAATCTGGCTCCAGTTTCCTTCATGAGATTCTTCTGCCATGCTTCAGTTCATTCAGATACATATTGTGTACTCCTCCCCCACCATCACCACAGTGCTTCACTCACATGGAACTTTCCCTGTTCTTGCATCCCTTATGCCTCCAGGCTTCTCTCTTATATCTCCTCTTCTCCATTATCCAAACTCCTATATCTCTGTAGTAATCACCTATATGATATCTATAAACTTTCCTGGCTCTCTCTCCCCCTTACCTCTCAAGCATTACTAATTGCTCTTTGTTCTGGCTTGTAGTCACACTGTATACATCTAACCTTTATTAACGTTTATTACATCTTACAGTAAGACAAACATAGTGGGGCACTCCTACTAAATTATATGCTCCTAGATGTCAGGAAATGAGTCTTACTCATCTCTGAGTGAGTAAGCAGCTAGTGAATATTACATGAATAAATTCCTAGCTCAAGGATGGTAGTCAAATTTTGCCCTGCATATCAGCTCATCTATTGGTAATGGCTGCCTATGTTGGGGATGATTCAGAGCTGGGTCTGGGTTCAATGGGAAAAGTGTCAAGATTGCTAGGTGAGGGGTATGGCAGTATGTGGGCTAGGTATTTTCCAACCCTAAGCTGAATTAAGAGACTGTGAAGCTTTAACTATCAATTTAAACTGCCTGAGGAATTAGGTGATGAATGAGAAACAGAAGAGAGAGAATTCTTCATTCAGATGCTGTTGTATTTGACATGTCTGTGGTGACCTATAATTGGGAGTCACAGGTTGAGTAGGGGTGTTCAAGTGCCTAGGGCTGCAAATGTGGAATGGTAAAGAATGATGAGGCCCTCTGATGGTAGACTCTAGGTTTAGCTCCTAATGGGAGGTGTCTTAACCCTTTTTAGCTTAACCCCATCTTTCTCCCCCCTTAGAGATTTTCCTGCTACCTGACTAAAACAGGCACCATCCTATAAGCATGAAGCCTTTCCTAGGCTAGCTTGGGCTTTCAGCATGTGCCAGAGTTTTCTCCTATATGTGGGTCTAGCACAACCGTAAAGAAACCTCACTTTGGTCTGTTCCCCCCTTCTGACTTTTGAACAATGCTGAACATACCTGAAGATTCCAGAGTCCACTTTTTTTCCCTGGCATGTTTAATGCCAGGAAAAATGGACAAGTATTTGAGTATTTTATGGGGGAAAAAGGGCCCAGGTAAAAACCATGTCACATTGCTGGTTTGAGTCCTGGTGGTTTAGCAAGCTGCCCTGAAGAGGGAATCTAAAGGATTTTCAGTTGCCAGGTTTCTAAAGACCTTGAAAAACAGGCCCACAGCCTAAGATGTCTTACATTCTGACAGAGTAAGAACCATTCTAAGTATTTTTACATGATTTTCAGCAGAGATGTATCTTTCCTATGTAATTAAGCTTTTAAATGATATCTGCCTAGCTTTTCTTCTGAGCAGTTTGTTTCTGATATTGGTCCTTTCTAACTTTCAGTGTCCTCTCTTCCCTCTTTCCCTC
>NW_006796548.1:0-4888 GCF_000442215.2 Lipotes vexillifer | reverse complement strand
TCTTTCCCTCCCCACTGTTCCTTTAAACCTTACATGTGGAAGCATGGCTCTGGTCTGGGAAGAGCCTGTATGTCTACCTGCTGAGGGTTGGCCACCTCACCAATTAGCCCCAAGTCAACAAGCAGCGCTGTTACGTAAGGAGCCTGGTTCCTCCCAAATGTTGCCATGCCAGAGTAAGGAGAGGATAAGGAACCCCTCTAAATTTAGCATCTAATCGGCAGCCATGGAGAGTGAGGCCTCAAAGTAAACCCTTGGAGCGCTGGGGTTTTGCTGGCTTTTATGTGCCTGGAAAATGTATTGTTCCTTCTCAGAAAACTGCTTTTCAGCTTGGCCTGAATTTGGCAGATTTCTCCTCCCTACTTGCAATTCACCTACCTCCTCATGTTCAGATTTGAAACCCTTCAACAGTTCCTGTCAAGGATGAGAAGACTGGTCAGTCTCTCTGTTGTGAGTGATTTATTCATATTCAGCCTGTTGATTTCATGTGATTCTGTTTTGCTCATTTATTTATTCATCATAACAATAGCTATCATTAATTCTCTGTGCCAGGCACTTTGCATACATTATTTCATTATTTCTCTCAACAAAGCTGTGAGATCAACATTGTCTCCATCATTCCTCCATCATTTGACTAAGGAAAGAGAAGCTCAGAGAAGTTAAATGAATGTCTAAGGTTATTTAACTATTAAATAGTTGCATTGAGACTTGAACCCAGAACTTACACACTTTTTCAGTAGGCCACATAGCTTTAGATGGATTAATGAGGACAGTTATTGCACATGGCAAGAAAGAAGACACTGAGGAAAATACGAGCATTAGAGCCAGGGAGTCTGTAGACAGGTGGTGTTCCTTCTCTTCCACCTTGCGTGGAACTTATATTTAGTTCCTACGGAGCCTAGCCCTTGTGAGCTAAACAGTGTAATTAATAAGCTCTTGTTTGTTTGCATTTTAGACCAAAAGTGTAATGTTGTTCAGAACTAGGTATTTTATAATCAAGTGCTGATGAGTGTACCCTTTTAGGTGTTGACTGAACAAAACAAATACGTAAATAATTGGTATAACCTGTTTGAAAACAACCAGCCTTTTAAATTCACCAACAGATTGTCTTTGCATGGTCATATGAAGAGAATATCTATTTATTTTACCTTCAGCTTAAAATGACCCAAGCAAGGCTGAGGGTCAAAGGAACTTCTTTTGGCAGCGTTGGGGGAGAATGGAGGATGGCAAGGGACACAAGGTATTTGAGGGTGGTAAGAGAAAGAAGAATACCGGAATATATTAAGAGTTCTCATTTTAATTCTGCCACTGAGCCACTAATGAACTGTGTAACCTTGGAAAAGTCACTGTACCTTAGTTTTCTTTTCTGTAAAATGAGTTTAGACTAGCTGGTTTCTGTTGGCCCCTTCCCATGCTAGAATTCAGTATTCTTTCTGTCCATGAATTCAATGCAAGATTTGGATCAAGTGTATGTTTGGGTTTTGTTTATATAGCAGAAATGTCCTGTCCCGTCTCTGGGCTCTGTGATTTGAATACAGTACGAAGAAATTCAGGTGGATCTACAGCCTAGTCTCCCAACCTGCCATGAGTTGGGTTACCTTTAAGACATTCCTAGGTGCATATGAAGTTAACTACACCCTAATTATATTGAGTGCTCTTTAAAGAAGATTTCTGTGTGGGATCTTTAGGAAAAACCGTTTGTTTTTCTTCTCCATGATCTTTCCTATTTCAGAAGCTTGTGTTTGCAAATACCAGTAATGCTTATATTTTTAGCTATTCCTATTTCTCCACTCAGTTGCTCAAGAGCAGGATCCATGCCTTATTTAAAATCTATATTCCTAGTTTCTAAACGTCAGGGCACAGTTCAATAAATACGGATTGAATAAATAAAGGGTTGCTTCCATTTCCCTGAAAAAGCCATGCTTCTCCTCAATCCTCAGTTCTGGGAGGCCTTAGCCTTGCTCTTCATGATACCTTGCAGGTTTGTGTATGTGTGGGATACCACAAGCAGGAGGATCTTGTATAAGCTGCCCGGCCACGCTGGCTCCATCAATGAAGTGGCTTTCCACCCTGACGAACCCATCAGTAAGTCTGTCCTGACTTTGGGGAAAGGGAAAGTGAGGGAATCTCCCTGAAGAGCCCTAAGAATACAGAGGCAGAGGTGGGCATCTGTTTTATGTGAATTTCCATGCAAACAGTCTTTATGGGTATCGTTAACAGTCTCACCATTGTTACTAAGTGGTGAGGGTAAGAGCAATGATCCATTTTCGTAACCTCAAAGCAGGGTTGGTTAGTCTGTTTATTTCTAGTTCTTTTGAGTTTACTTGCTTCAGGTCTATGATTCAGTGATGTAGTTGGATAAAAGAATGATGTTTCGGGGCTTCCCTGGTGGCGCAGTGGTTGAGAGTCTGCCTGCCGATGCAGGGGACACGGGTTCGTGCCCCGGTTCGGGAAGATCCCACATGCCGCAGAGCGGCTGAGCCTGCGTGTCCGGAGCCTGTGCTCCGCAGTGGGAGAGGCCACAACAGTGAGAGGCCCACGTACCGCAAAAAAAAAAAAAAAAAAGAATGATGTTTCTTAATGTTCAGATATAAATTTCAACTTAACATTTTATTGGCTAGCTAAACTAGATAATGAGCTTTGAATTTAAGGAGAAAACGTAACTTTCTCCAGGCGGATGCACGTTTACAAAATGACTGACAAAGACATTGATTTTTCTCTTCTATAATGACTGAGAAGGTCTTTTTCTTAAGGTTTGAGTGACAAGGGACATCAGGATTTAGACCCTGATAATGTATTTCCCATAGCACAGTCCACCCTCATGGTTTTGAGAGGACTTGGATTGAAAAGTCAGACTATACTGTAGTTTCCTGTGAATGGTGTTTAAGAGGAGAGGAATTTAAGCTAAATCCAATTGCTCTTTTATACCAAAATTGCCTCTTAACGTAAGAGCCCTTGAGCACCAGGTCTCCTTGAGCCTTCATTGTTTCCAGTTATCTTCTCTGTTGTTTTCACCTCAGTTCTCTCAGCATCCAGTGACAAGAGACTATATATGGGAGAGATTCAGTGAAGATATGGAATGGAAGACTCCACAAGGCTGCTCGACCCTGAGACCTCAGACAGCATAAGTGGCATCAAATGATGCCCAAGCCAGCATCCTGCCTTCAGATGAAGATCATTACTAGCAAGAAACAAGGAGGAGGTGGCCATATTTCAGCAACCACAAGTATCCCAGTATCCTATTTCATCAGGATCATTAAGGCAACCTTACAGTGGCCTCTTAAAACCACCTGCCAGATTTCAGGGATTGACTTTTTTTTTCCCTCTTTTTTTTTTTTTTTTTTTTTTTTTTTTTAAGTAAGGTTTCTTCAAAGGGACACACATTGGTTGGTGCATAGTCTCCTGTTTCCTAATTTAGGCTGAAGACAGGGAATGTGACCGAAATTTATTCGTTGGGGATTTTTTTTTTTAACTCAATAACTTGTATGATATTTTCTTTCTTTGTTTCTCTGACTCATTTTGTATTAAAAGCCAAATAGATGCCTTTTTACAAGAGCCATGTGGATTGGATTTATTGCTGTCTTGTCTTTGAGGCTTGACCACTGTAAATCTTAGCAGAGCATGATATGGCCAGGGGATACATACAGTCCATTTAAACTTCCGAGAAGCTGAACACAGTCTGTGTCTACTCTGCCTCCTGCCAAAAGCACTTTTCTGAGCAGCAGTCCCTACCCTCTGGTTTCCTGAAGTGGGCAGATTTGGGGCATTCTCAGCTGGTAGCAATAGCATTGGCTGGAATGCTGTATCAAACTCAACTCAAAAGGAATATGAGAAAGTTTTGGTGCTGCTGGGCCATGACATTGTCTAAGACTTTTTTTTTATCATTGTGCTTGTCTTTCTTAAACTGACAGGCATTAAGAAATGCTATTGGGCTTCCCTGGTGGCGCAGTGGTTGAGAGTCCGCCTGCCGATGCAGGGGACACGGGTTCGTGCCCCGGTCCAGGAAGATCCCACATGCTGCGGAGCGGCTGGGCCCGTGAGCCATGGCCGCAGAGCCTGCGCGTCCAGAGCCTGTGCTCCGCAACGGGAGAGGCCAGAACAGTCAAAAAAAAAAAAAAAAAAAAAAGAAATGCTATTAGTTGCCTTCTACCCCCCACGACAGGTACTGTCTCTGGCTCACGGGGTGACTCTGCCCGGCACACAGATCAGCACTGATGAATCTCATCTGGCACGGGGGAGCACAGTGTGTCTTTTCTGAATCTCCTACCTCAACACAGAGGTCTTCACACCTCCAACCTGTTCTGAACGTGTTTGGTTTTATACTTTTAGCTCACAAACTGAATCATCTACTTAAGTTATAAAAGAAAGACGATAGTTTTAAGTGAGTACATGTCCAAGATTTAACTCATTAATGAAGGAACCAGCAGGGTGATAAACCTGTCAAACCAATTACTTTCAGTACAGTGAATAAAGTATAAAGTTTATTCACTTTACACTGGAAATGGAAAGCACTTTATTGTTCCCGGGAGTTAAGGAAGTTTCACAGATTGATTATGCTTAGATTGGGACTTAGAGAATGAGTAGGACTTTGCCAGTAGGCAAAAAACATGTGCATTCTAACAAACAGCAGGCACAAGCTTGAAAGCTTGGTGTGTTTTCATGAACCAAAAGAACCTCAGCATGGTTAGTGATGGGGCCAAATTAAGTAGGAGCCAAATGCTGGAGAGCTTGTACTATAATTTATCTTATAGGTTGAGGTTTCCTAAAGTGTATTCCACAGAACACTGTTTCCCAGGTATCTTAGGTACTTTGGGCATAAAGATCCCATGCTCACATAAGTTCAGGAAAGACTGGGTTAAATAAAGTGAAATAGCATTCCTTTACTGCAGGA
>NW_006796547.1:282544-296845 GCF_000442215.2 Lipotes vexillifer | reverse complement strand
TTTATAGCAATACACTCCTACCTTAAGAAACAAGAAACATCTCAAATAAACAACCTAACCTTAAATCTAAAGCAATTAGGGAAGGAAGAACAAAAAACCCCCCAAAGTTAGCAGAAGGAAAGAAATCATAAAGATCAGATCAGAAATAAATGAAAAAGAAATGACAGAAACGATAGCAAAGATCAATAAAACTAAAAGGTGGTTCTTTTAGAAGATAAACAAAATAGATAAACCATTAGCCAGGCTCATCAAGAAAAAAAAGAGGACTCAAATCAATAGAATTAGAAATGAAAAAGGAGAAGTAACAACTGACACTGCAGAAATACAAAGGATCATTAGAGATTACTACAAGCAACTATATGCCAATAAAATGGACAACCTGGAAGAAATGGGCATTGTTTCATTCTTTTTTATGGCTGAGTAATATTCCATTGTATATATTTATATATACCACATTTTCTTTATCCATTCATCTGTCAATGGACATTTAGGTTGCTTCCACGTCTTGGCTATTGTAAATAGTGCTGCTATAAACACTGGGGTGCACGTATCTTTTTGAATTAGAGTTTTCTCCAGATATGTGCCCAGGAGTGGGATTGCAGGATCATGTGGTAACTCTATATTTAGATTTTTGAGGAACATCCATACCGTTCTCTATAGTGACTGCACCAATTTACATTCCTACCAGCAGTGTAGGATGGTTCCTTATTCTCCATACCCTTTCCACCATTTATTATTCGTAGACTTTTTAATGATGGCTATTCTGACTGCTGTGAGGTGATACCTCATTGTAGTTTTGATTTGCATTTCTCTAATAATTAGCAATATTGAACATCTTTTCATGTGCCTGTTTGCCATCTGTATGTCTTCTTTGGAGAAATATCTGTTTAGGTCTTCTGGCCATCTTTAGATTGGGTTGTTTTGTTTGTGATATTAAGCTATATGGGCTGTTTGGATAGTTTGGAAATTAATCCCTTTTTGGTCACATCATTTGCAAATATTTTCTCCTAATTTGTAGGTTGCCTTTTCATTTTGTTTACAGTTTCTTTGCTGTACAAAAACTTTTAAGTTTAATTAGGTCCCATTTGTTTATTTTTGTTTTTATTTCCATTACTCTAAGAGACAGATCCAAAAAAATATTGCTACAATTTATGTCAAAGAGTGTTCTGCCTGTGTTTTCCTCTAGGAGCTTTAGAGTATCTGGTCTTATATTTAGATCTTTAATCCATTTTTAGTTTATTTTTGCATATGGTGTTAGAGAATGTTCTAATTTCATTCTTTTACATATCCAGTTTTCCCAGCACCACTTATTAAAGAGACTGTCTTTTTCCCATTGTATATTCTTGCCTCCTTTGTTGTAGATTAATTGACCATAAGTGTGTGGGTTTATTTCTGGGCTTTCCATCATGTTTCACTGATTTATATGTCTGTGTTTGTGCCAGGACCATACTGTTTTGATTACTGTAGCTTTGTAGTATAGTCTGAAGTCAGGGAGCATGATTCCTCCAGTTTCATTCTTCTTTCTCAAGATTGTTTTGGCTATTTGGGGTCTTTTATGTTTCTGTACAAATTAAAAAATATATATTTGTTCTAGTTCTGTGAAAAATGCCCTTGGTAATTTGACAGGGATTACATTGATTCTGTAGATTACCTTGGGTAGTATGGTCATTTTAACAATATTGATTCTTCCAATCCAAGAACATGGTATATATTTCTATCTGTTGTTTTGTCTTCAATTTATTTTACCAGTATCTTATAGTTTTCAGAGTACAGGTCTTTTGCTCCCTAAGTAGGTTTATTCCTAGGTATTTTATTATTTTTGCTGTGATGGTAAATGGGATTGTTTCCTTAAGTTCTCTTCCTTTTTTATTGTTAGTATATAGAAAATCAGGAGATTATTATATATTAATTTTGTATCCAGCAACTTTACTGAATTCATTAATGAGCTCTAGTAGTTTTCTGGTAGCATCTTCAGGATTTTCTATGTATAGCATCATGTCATCTACAAACAGTGACAATTTTACCTTTTCTTTTCCAAGTCAGATTCCCTTTATTTCTTTTTCTTCTCTGATTGCTGTGGCTAGAACTTCCAAAACTATGTTGAATAAAAGTGGTGAGAGTGGGCATCCTGGTCTTGTTCCTGATCTTAGAGGACATCCTTTCAGTTTTTCACTGTGGAGTATGATCTTATCTGTGGGTTTGTCATATATGGCCTTTATTATGTTGAGGTACATTCCCTCTAAGCCCACTTTCTGGAAATTTTTTATCATAAATTTATGTTAAATTGTATCAATAGCTTTTTCTTCATCTATTGAGATGATCATATGGCTTTTATTCTTCATTTTGTTAATGTTAATATTATTCTTTAATTTGTTATCACATTGATTGATTAGCAGATATTGAAAAATACTTGCATCCCTGGGATAAATCCCAGTTGATTTGAGTATTTCTGCATCTATGTTCATAAGTGATATTGGCCTGTAATTTTCTTTTTTTGGTGATATCTTTGTCTTGTTTTGGTATCAGGGTGATGGTGCACTCATAGAATGAGTTCAGAAATGTTCCTTCCTCTGCAGTTTTTTGGAATAGTTTCAGAAGGATAGGTATTAACTCTTCTCAAAATGTTTGGTAGAATTCACCTGTGAAGTCATCTATTCCTGGACTTTTGCTTGTTGGTTGTTTTTTAATCCCTGATTCAATCAGTACTGATAATTGGTCTATTCATATTTTCTATTTCTTCCTACTTCCGTCTTGGAAGATTGTACATTTCTAAAGATTTGTCCATTTCTTCTAGGTTGTCCATTTTATTGGAGTATAGTTGCTCATAGTAGTATCTTATGATCCTTTGTATTGCTGTGGTGTCAGTTGTAACTTCTTTTTTATTTCTGATTTTATTGATTTGGGCCCTCTCCCTTTTTTTCCTGATGAGTCTGGCTAAAGGATTATCAATTTTGTTTATCTTTTCAAAGAACCAGATTTTAATTTCTTTGATCTTTTCTATTGTTTTCTTCTGTATTTCATTTATTTATGCTCTGATCCTTATGATTTCTTTCCACTACTAACTTTGGGTTTTGTTTGTTCTTCTTTCTTTAGTTGATTTAAGCATAAGGTTAGGTTGTTTGTTTGAGATTTTTCTTGTTTCCTGAGGTAAGCCTGTATCACTATAAACTTCCCTCTTAGAACTGCTTTTGCTGCAAACTGTAGGTTTTGAATCATCATGTTTTCATTTTCATTTGTCTCTAGGTATTTACCTTTTCTTATTGATCTTCACTCCCTCTTGCTTCTGGCTTGATTCATTGTCCTTTTTCCTGAAGGACTGTTATTAAATGTGCTGGTGATGAATTCTCCAATTTTTTGATTGTCTAAAAGTATCTTTCTTTAGTCTTTGTTTTTAAAGAATATTTTTACTGGCTGTAGAAATCTTGACAAATATTTTCTCCCAGTGCTTTGAGGATCAAATGACTTTGTCCTTCAGCTTCCACTGAGAGGTTAGCTCTAAGTTTTAGTATTGCTAATTAGAAGGTACTATATCTTTTTATTCTAGCTGCTTTTGTTATTTTGCTCTTGGTCAGCTATTTCATTATATATTTTGTTGTGGAATTCTTTGTATTTAGAGTTTAGAGTTCTTCTTAAATCAGTAGCTTGATGGCAGCTTGTGTCAGATTGGGATAATCTTTAAATATTGCATCGGCCTAATTCTCTCCTCCCTTTCCTTCTGTGTATTAGATGTTTCCACCATTAGCTACATGTCTTTTATGCTCTTCTCTGTATCTTCTGTCATGTTTTTCTCACTACTTAGGTCTGGATATTTTCTTCCAACCCATCTTCATCAAATCTCTCTTCTGTTGTATCTAATAGCTCTTATACATATCCATTAAATTATTAATTTGGGTTATTTTTGTTTTCTGTTCTAAAACTCAAATGTGGTTTTGTTTTGTTTTGTTTTTTGCGGTACGTGGGCCTCTCACTGTTGTGGCCTCTCCTGTTGCGGAGCACAGGCTCTGGACGCACAGGCTCAGTGGCCATGGCTCATGGGCCCAGCTGCTCTGTGGCATGTGGGATCCTCCCGAACCGGGGCACGAACCCATGTCCCCTGCATTGGCAGGTGGACTCTCAACCACTGTGCCACCAGGGAAGCCCTCAAATGTGGTTTTAATTTTTTTTATAGATTTCAAGTCTCTCCTGAAAATGTCCATTTAGTCATCAAATTTCTTAAACATATTAATTAGTTATATGTGAGTCCATGTCTGATCACTTCAATATCTGAATCTCCTATGTATCTATTTCTTTCTAATTTTCCTATTATTTTCCAGTCATGTCGTATTGCCTCCTGGCATCCCTGATTCTGAGCATTTTGTTTAACAAATTATAGAAATAATTTTACCCTATGTGATATTTTCTTTCTTCAGAGAAGATATAGCAATGAAGGTAGATGAAAGATAACCTTAATCCAATCAGATTTATGCTGCTTTGAAACTGACCATCAGCCTTTAATGATAGCTGGTCTATTTCCAGTTTATACTTACTCTTAGGATGTAGCTCTTCTGAGGTCCTAACTAAAAATTTGGAGTGCTTACCAGATCCTCTCTTCTTTGGTGGTGTTAAGCACCAATTTTTGTCCCCTCAGACTTATAGGACAATTAGCATTTCTGCTCAGTTTCTCAGATGCCACTTACTGTTCTGATTTTTAACTACTCTGCTTCTGATTTTGTGTTAAAAATCAATGGATGACTTAAGGCAGAAAGCAGTATCAAATGTCATCATAACTTCTCTTCAGTTATATTGATCCCTCAAATTTCAGCTGTTTTGGTACATCTCTGGTACTATCAAAATTCAAAAAAGTATATACTTATATATTTACATTTGCTTAATTTTTAAAGTTGTTTTGGGGAGGGAATTTGGTCTTCAATACACTAGTCTGCCATTACCAAATAGGACATCAAATTTAATTGCTTTCACTTTAATTTGGCATCCTTGCCATAATGAATCAGAATGCAAATCAGGTGCTAAATTCAGGTTCCACTATCCAAATGATTTAGAATTAAAATAGTTTTATATTGTTTTGATGTGAAAACAATTAAAAGTTGTTCTAAGGAAATACAGAAATATCCACTAGACCAGAGAAAAATACCTGATCTAGGAGCTGCTGATAGGAATACTCCAGTTGAAATGGTGATTAAACAACCTAATTAGAGTCTCCTAATTTATAGACACTAAAGATAAAAGTCATAGGCTCAATGTTAGAGAAATAATATCCATGAGAAAAGTGGATTAGGGCTGCCTCTAATCTGAATGTACTCCAATTCCAATCCAACAACCTCTCTTTTTTTTTCTTAAACTAATCTGACATTCTCCTTGTCCCTTAATGACCATAATGTGATATAAATCATATTATCGATAAAGAAGCAAGTTAGGTGTCCTCCTTTCTCATCCTTAAAATGTCCATTTCTTACTCCTATCTTTTAACATACACTAATAATTCCATAATAACAGGAAAAGAATAATAGTTTGAGTGGTCAGTCTTGTTTGGTTTCTAATTTTAATAAAAAAGCCTCTGATAGGGGCTTCCCTGGTGGCTCAGTGGTTGAGAGTCTGCCGATGCAGGGGACACGGGTTTGTGCCCCGGTCCAGGAAGATCCCACATGCCACGGAGTGGCGGGCCCGTGAGCCATGGCCGCTGAGCCTGCGCATCTGGAGCCTGTGCTCCACAACAGGAGAGGCCACAACAGTGAGAGGCCTGTGAACCGCAAAAAAAAATTTAAAAAAGCCTCTGATAATTCACTGTTAGTATGATGTTAGATGTCAGCATATAGCCCATGTTTTTATCAAGTTATAGTGATCCATTTTAGTTTGTAAAGAGATATTATCAAAATAGATATTGAACTTTGTAGATTTTCAAAATTTATTGAGATTATTATGTATTTCTTCTTGTTGGACCAATTATAAAAATTTCTAATATTAAAGGATCATTACATTCCATGAGAAAACCTATTAATTGATACACCATTTCATAAACCATTAAATTAAATTAACATGTATTTGAGAAGTGTTAACATATATTTATAATTAAAAGTGATTGATATTTAGGTTTCAGTATCTAGATTGTCTTAACTTATTTATTTTTCTCAATTTAATTTTTTATATTGGAGTATAGTTGACTTACAATATTGTGTTAGTTTCAGGTATACAGCAAAGTGATACAATTATACATATACATATATCCATTCTTTTTCAGATTCTTCTCCTATGTAGGTTATTACAGAATATTGAGTAGAGGTCCCTGTGCTATACAGTAGGTCCTTGTTGATTATTTTATATATCATAGTGTGTATATGTTAATCCCAAACTCCTAATTTATCCCTCCTCCTGACCTTTCCCCTTTGGTAACCATAAGTTTGTTTTTGAAGTCTGGTGAGTCTGTGTCTGTTTTGTAAATAAGTTCATTTGTGTCATTGTTTTAGACTCCACATGTGATATCATATGATATTTCTCTTTCTGTGTCTGACTTATTTCACTTAGTATGATAATCTCTAGGTCTATGCATGTTGCTACAAATGGCATTATTTCATTCTTTTTTATAGCTGAGTAATATTCCATTGTATATAAGTACCACATCTTCTTTATCCATTCCTCTGTCAATGGACATTTAGGTTGCTGCATGTCTTGGCTGTTGTAAATAGTGCATGTATCTTTTTGAATTATGTTTTTTTCCAGATATATGCCAAGAAGTGGGATTGCTGGTTCATATGATAGTTCTATTTTTAGTTTTTTAAGAACCCTCCATACTGTTCTCCTTAGTGGCTGTACCAATTTACATTCCCACCAACAGTGTAGGAGGGTTCTTTCTTCACACCCTCTCCAGCATTTATTGTTTGTAGATTCTTTTGATGATGACCATTCTGACTGGTGTGAGGTGATACCTCATTGCAGTTTTGATTTGCATTTCTCTAATAATTAGTGACGTTGAGCATCTTTTCATGTGCCTTTTGGCCATATGTATGTCTTCTTTGGAGAAATGTCTGTTTAGACCTTCTGCCCATTTTTTAATTGGGTCACTTGTTTTTTTGATATTAAGCTGCATGAGCTGCTTGTATATTTTGGAGATTAATCCCTCATCAGTCACTTCAGTTGCAAAAATTTTCTCCCATTCTGTGGACTGTCTTTTTGTTTTGTTTATGGTTTCCTTTGCTGTGCAAAAGTGTTTGAGTTTAATTAGGTCCCATTTGTTTACTTTTGTTTTTATTTCCATTACTCTAGGAGACAGATTGGAAAGATATTGCTGCAATTTATGTCAAAGAGTGTTCTTCCTATGTTTTTCTCTAGGAGTTTTACAGTATCCAGTCTTACATCTAGGTCTTTAATTCATTTTGAGTTTATTTTTGTGTACAATGTTAGAGAATGTTCTAATTTCATTCTTTTACATGTAGCTGTCCAGTTTTCCCAGCACCACTTATTAAAGGATTGTCTTTTCTCCATTGTATATTCTTGCTTCTTTTGTCATAGATTAATTGACCATATGTGCATGGGTTTATTTCTGGGCTTCTATCCTGTTCCATTGATCTATATTTCTGTTTTTGTGCCAGTACCATACTGTTTTGATTAGTGTAGACTTGTATTATACTCTGAAGTCAGGGAGCCTGATTCCTCCAGCTCCACTTTGTTTCTCAGGATTGCTTTGAATATACAGAGTCTTTTGTGTTTCCATACAAATTAAAATTTTTTTTGTTCCAGTTCTGTGAAAAATGCCATTGGCAATGTGATAGGGATTGCACTGAATCCGTAGATTGCCTTGGGCAGTATAGTCATTTTGATGATATTTATTCTTCCAATTCAAGAACATGATATATCTTTCCATCTGTTTTTGTCATCTTTGATTTCTTTCATTAGCATCTTATAGTTTATAGAGTACAGGACTTTTGTTTCCTTAGATAGGTTTATTCCTAGGTATTTTATTCTTTTTGATATGATGGTAAATGGGACTGTTTCCTTAATTGCTCTTTCTGATCTTTTGTTGTTAGTGTATGGACATGCAACAGATTTCTGTGTATTAATTTTGTATCCTGCAACTTTACCGAATTCATTGATGAGGTCTAATAGTTTTCTGATAGCATCTTTAGGATTTTCTATGTATAGTATCATGTCATCTGCAAACAGTGACAGTTTTTTTCCCTAGAATTTTATTAGTTTTAGATTTTACATTTAGGTCTGTGAGTTGATTTTCATAAGGTGTGAGGTATTGGTCAAGGTTTTTCTTATCTATGTATACATACAAATATATTATATATATACACATACACACATATATAATACATATATTATTTGCTTCTAAATGTCCAAATGTTCTAGCACATTTCTTAAAAAATACCATAATTTGTTGAACTTTTTTGTAGCTTTATCAGAAATCCACTGACCATAAATACAAGGGTTTATTTCTGGACTCTCAGTTCTGTTTCATTGATCTATATTCCTATCCTTTTGACACTATCATACTGTCTATAAGTCTTGAAATTAGGTAGTATGAGATCTCCAACTCTGTTCTTTTTCTAATTTTTCTGTTTGTGTATTTTTAAGCTATTCTGTTTCCCTTGACTTTTCATATAAAATTTTAAGTCAGCTTCTCTGTATCTATAAAAAAATAGTCCTGCTGGAATATTGATTGGGATGGCCTTTACTGTATAGGTTGGTTTGGGAAGAATTGACTTTTTTTTTTGGCAGTATGCAGGCCTCTCACTGTGTGGCCTCTCCTGTTGCGGAGCACAGGCTCCAGATGCGCAGGCTCAGCGGCCATGGCTCACGGGCCCAGCTGCTCCGCGGCATGTGGGATCTTCCCGGACCGGGGCACGAACCTGTGTCCCCTGCATTGGCAGGCAGACTCTCAACCACTGCACCACCAGGGAAGCCCAAGAATTGACTTCTTAAGAATACTGAATGTTCCAATTCATGAATACTGTATGTCTCTGCATTTTTTAAGATCTTTGGTTTTTCTCATCAATCGTTTGTAGTTTTTAGCATATACATTCTGCACAAGTTTTATAGGTTAATGCCTAACTACTTCACTTATTTTTGGTACTATTGTAGATGGTATTTTTAAAATTTTGAATTAATTGTGATTCCTTTTATTTCTTTTTCCTCTCTGATTTTCATGGCTAGGACTTCCGAAACTATGTTGAATAAAAGTTGTGGGAGTGGACATCCTTGTCTTTTTCCTGATCTTTAGAGGGAATGCTTTCAGCCTTTGACTGTTGAGTATGATGTTAGCTGTAGGTTTGTCATATATGATCTTTATTATGTTGAGGTTTGTTCCCTCTCCAGTTTCTGGAGAGTTTTTATCATAAATAAGTGTTGAATTTTGTCAAAAGCTCTTTCTGCATCTGTTTAGATGATTGTATGGTTTTTATTCTTCAGTTTGTTAATGTGTATCACTGATTGATTTGTTGATATTGAAGAATCCTTGCATCCCTGGGATAAATCCCTCTTGACCATGGTGTATGATCCTTTTAATGTATTGTTAGGTTTGGTTTGCTAGTATTTTGTTGAGGATTTGTGTGTCTATTTTCCTCAGTAGTATTGGCCAGTAATCTTCATTTCTTGTGGTATCTTTGTCTGGTTTTGGTATCAGGGTGATGGTGACCTTGTACAATGAGCTTGGGAGTATTCCTTCCTCTGCAATTTTTTGGATTAGTTTCAGAAGGATAGGTTTAACTCTTCTCCAAATGTTTGATAGACTTTGCCTATGAAGTCATCTCGTTCTGGACTTTTGTTTGTTGGGAGTTTTTAAATCAGTTTCAATTTCAGTATTTACTTGTGATTGGTCTGTTCATATTTTCTATTTCCTCCTGGTCAGTTTTAGGAGATTGTACATTTCTAAGAATTTGTCCATTTCTTCTAGGTTGTTCATTTTATTGGCATATAGTTGCTTGTAGTAGTCTCTTATGATCCTTTGTATTTCTGTGATGTCAGCTGTAACTTCTCCTTTTTCATTTCTAATTTTATTGATTTGATCCCTCTCCCTTTTTTTCCTGATGAGTCTGCCTAAATGTTTATCAATCTTTTTATCTTTTCAAAGAACCAGCTTTTAGTTTGATTGATCTTTCTATTGTTTTCTTCTCTATTTCATTTATTTCTCTTCTGACTTTATTCTACCTACTTCAGGTTTTGCTTTCTCTAGTTGTTTTAGGTGTAAGCTTAGGTTGTTTATTTGAGATTTTCCTTGTTTCCTGAGGTAAGATTGTATCACTAAAAACTTCCCCCTTAGAACTGCTTTTGGTGCATCCCATAGGTTTTGGATTGTCGTGTTTTCATTCTCATTTGTCTCTAGGCATTCTTTTATTTCCTCTTTGATTTCTTTAGTGATCCACTGATTCTTTAGTAACATATAGTGTAGCCTCTATGTGTTTGTGTTTTTTACAGTTTTTTTTTCTTGTAGTTGACTTCTAATCTCATAGCATTGTGGTCAGAAAAGATTCTTGATATGACTTCAGTTTTCTTACATTTACCAAGGCTTGCTTTGTGTCCCAGCATGTGATCTATCCTGGAGAATGTTCCATGTGCACTTGAGAAGAATGTGTATTCTCCTGCTTTCGGATGGAGTGTTCTATAGATATCAATTAAGTACATCTGGTCTATTGTATCATTTAGGGCCTGTGTTTCCTTATTGATTTTTTTCGGGAGTCTGTCCTTTGACGTAAGTGGGGTGTTAAAGTCCCCCGCTATTATTATGTTACTGTCAAGTTCTCCTTTCGTAGCTGTAAGCATTTGACTTACTCCTATGTTGGCTGCATATATATTTACAAGTATTGTATCTTCTACTTGTATTGATCCCTTGACCATTATGTACTGTCCTATTTGTCTCTTGTAACAGTCTTTAGTTTAAAGTCTATTTTGTCTGATATGACTATTGCTACTCCAGCTTTATTTTGATTTTCATTTGCATGGAATACCTTTTTCCAAACCCTCACTTTCAGTCTGGGTGTGTCCCTAGGTCTGAAGTGGGTCTCTTGTAGACAGCATATATACAGGTCTTGTTTTTGTATCCATTTAGCCAGTCTATGTCTTTTGCTTGGAGCACTTAATCCATTTGCGTTTAAGGTAATTATTGATATTTATGTTCTTATGGCCATTTTGTTAATCGTTTTGAAGTTATTTTTGTAGGTCTTTTTTTTCCCCCCTTCCACTTTTGTTCTCTTCTCTTGTGATTTGATGACTATCTTTAGTGTTGTGTTTGGATTGCTTTTTATTTTTTGTGTACGTGTCTATTGTAGATTTTTGCTTTGCGGTTACCATGAAGTTTTGATATAGCAGTCTATATATAAACAATATTGTTTTAAGTTGCTGGTTTCTTAATTCCAAATGTATTTCCAATATCCTGCATTTGTACTCTCCTTATCTCATGATTGTTACTTTTGATACCATATTTGTTTGCAGATGATATCCTACCTTTCCTGTATTTTCACTTTTACCAGTGAGCTTTTCCATTCATAATTTTCTTGTTTCTAGTTCTGTGCTTTTCTTTTCCACCTAGAGAAGGTCCCTTAGTATTTGTTGTAAAGCTGGTTTGGTGGTGCTGAATTCTCTTAGCTATCCTCTTCTGTAAAGCTTTTAATTTCTCCATCAAATATGAATGACAGCCTTGCTGGATAGAGTATTCTTGGTTGTAGGTTTCTCCCTTTCATCACTTTAAATATACCATGCCACTCCCTTCTGGCTGCAGATTTTCTGCTGAAAAATCAGCTGATAACCTTACGGGGATTCCCTTGTATATTATTTTTTGCTTTTCTCTTGTTGCTTTTAACGTTTTCTCTTTGTCTTTAATTTTTGATTAATAAATGTCTTGGCAAGTTCCTCCTTGACTTTTTCCTGTATGGGGCTCTCTGCACTTCCTGGACTTGAGTGAGTGTTTCCCTTCTCATGTTAGGGAATTTTTCAGTTATTATCTCTTCAAATATTTTCTAAGGCCCTTTCTCTGTCTCTTCTCATTCTTGGACCCCTATAATGTGAATGTTAGTGCATTCAGTGTTATTCCAGAGGTCTCTAAGACTGGCCTAACTTCTTTTCAAACATTTTTATTTATTCTGTTCTACAGCAGTGGTTTCCACCATTCTATCTTCCAGCTCACTTATTCGTTCTTAGGCCTCATTCATTCTGCCGTTGTTTCCTTCTAGTGTATTTTTCATTCCAGTTATTGTATTGTTCAACTCTTGATTTGTTCTTTAAATCTTGTAGCTCTTTGTTAAACATTTCTTGTGGGGAATTCCCCAGCAGTCCAGTGGTTAGGACTCCATGTTTTCACTGCTGAGGGCCTGGATTCAATCTTTGGTCAGGGAACAAAGATCCCAGAAGCTGTGCAGTGTGGCCAAAAAACCATTTCTTGTATCTTCTGGTCTGTGCTTCTGTTCTTTTTCCAATATCTTGGATCATCTTCACTATCATTATTCTGAATTCATTTTCAGGCAGATTTCATATCTCCACTTATTAGCTCTTCTGGGTTTTTATCTTGTTCCTTCATGTAGACAATATTTCTCTGCCATCTCGTTTTGTCTAACTCTCTGTGTTTATAGGCTCCATTCTGCAGGCTGCAGGATTGTAGTTCTTCTTGCTTCTGGTGCCTGCCTCCTGGTGGGTCCAGGGGCTTGTTCAGGTTTCCTGGTGGGAGGGGCTGGTTTCTGCCCACTGGTGGATGGGGCTGGTTCATGTCCCTCTGGTAGGCAGGGCCATGTCAGGTTGCATGTCTAGAGGTAGCTGTGGGATCAGGACAACTTTACACAGGCTGTCTGTTGATGCATGTGGCACTGTTCACACACTGTTGGTTGTTTCACCTGAGGCATCCCAGCATTGGAGCCTGCAAGCTGTTGGGTGGGGTCAGGTCTCAGTGCCAAAATGCCAACCTGTGGGAGAGCTCATACTGAGTAATATTCCCTGGGGCCCCCACCACCAGTGTCCTTGCCCCCACTGTGGGCCATAGCCAACCTTCACCTCCCCAGTAGAACCTCCAAGACCGTAGATAGGTCTGGCTCAGGCTCCTATGGAGTCACTGCTTTGCCCTGGGTTCCAGTGCATGTGAAACCTTGTGTGCACCCTCCAAGAGTGGAGTTCTGTTTCCTCCAGTTCTGTGGAGCTCCTGCACTCAAGCCCCACTGGCCTTCAAAGCTGAATGCTCTGGGGGCTCCTCCCCTGATGCCAGACCCCCAGGCTGGGAAGCCTAATGGGGGCTCAGAACTTTCACTTCTGTGGGAGAACCTCTGCCATATAATTATTTTCCAGTCTGTGGGTCACCCATCCAGCAGGTATGGGATTTGATTATATTGTGAAAAGCACCCTTCCTACCATCTCATTATGGCTTCTTTTTTGTCTTTAGTTGTAGAATATATTTTTTGGTAGGTTCCAGTCTTTTTTTGTCAGTAGTTGTTCAGCAATTAGTTATGATTTTGGTGTTTTGTGAGGGGAGGTGAGCTCAAGTCCTTCTACTCCACCATCATGTCCTTGTTCTATTTATCATACACTCAAATCGTTTGCAGTATTGTTGACTTTCACTTCATCTGTCAAAGACTGAAAAAATATGTATAATTTTAACACCAACATTGTGCCTTTGGATGTATTTCATGGTATTACCATGTTTTTGCTTCATTTATTTTGAAACTGAATTTTGTAGCCTTAAAAGATCATGATAGTTTTGTCTTCACTGTGGGTTATACCTCTTATCATTATATTATAAAATGGAACTCTTTTACAGTTTAATGTTTTTTCTTTGAATTTCAATTTCTGTGATGTTAATATTTCCACCTTGTTCTTTCTTTTTTAGAAGTCACCATGTATATCTTTGCCCATCATGGCAGCTTTAATGTTTCTGTATCATTTTGTTATATGCTTAAAGTAGCATATCATTAGATTTTTGCTTCTTAAATCTGTGACTTTTAATGAGGATAGTTAAAACTTTGTATTTAATACCACTGTGATTTTTACATACACTGTCATAAATTATGGGTTTAATTTATTCAACTGTCTTATTTGATCATTTTTGTTGTAAACTTCCTTTCTCTACTTTTATTTTTGCCATAAAAATAGACAAAAGAGCTACAGTTTATCAAGCTATCAGCCAGTAGTGTTCTGTATACTATTTTTAAAAAGTCTTTATTCATTAAAACAACCTTGTAAGGCAGAAGTTCCATTTTTAAAAATGAAGATACTGAGTGTGTCTGAGATCATTAACTTGCCTAAGTCACTTAGCCAGTAAGTGATGGAGTCAGGATTGATGTCCAATACTTCTTCAGTACAAAATGCAAATTCATGACCAATCTCTTTCCC
>NW_006796547.1:266100-282527 GCF_000442215.2 Lipotes vexillifer | reverse complement strand
CCCTTTCTCTCCCCCCCCCACCTTCTCTCGGCTTCATTGTTTTATCATCTCTAGTGAATTGGAACATATAGCTTGTGACTTTCTGATTATAAAATGGTCTACTGAGCATATGATGCAGTATTTCTTTTAAGAAACAAACCATGGAAAAATATTAAAGAGGGTTTTTAAGTGAATTTACCTATTGTCAAATCAAAAGGGTGATTACTTAGAAGACCAGATATTAAGTAGTTACTGAGAAACTGAAAGCAGTTCTGATGGTACTAAAGAGAGAAATGGTAACTTGAAAGTATGCAGGGGTCAACAGAAAAGTACCAACACAAAAAGGTAGGAGAAAAATCAGAAAGTTTCCTGATTGGACAAGTAGAAGCCAGGAAAAGGGGAAAGTAAAAGGGTACCAATAGGGACTTTGGTTGGAGTAATGCATGAGCAAATACACATGGCATCAGACAGGCAACTGCAACTGGGTGACATGTTTCATTGTAGGACCAGAGCTTGGGAAGAAGAGGGTGTCTCCCTTTGGCTGATGATGTCAGGGAAGAACAATAAGTAAGTACTGGAGGCCAGAATAATATTACCTGGTGTACCCTATCTGGCAGCATATGCCCACATAAAATCAAATTTCTCCATAAAAGTATGGAGCTCAAGCCCTAGAAGCTGCTGCTACTTCTCCACAAAGCTATGTAGTTGGGAACCTCAATTTCAAAGTTCATAAGTAAAAAAAAGTATGTATAATACACAGACAAGCTCTACCCACCACCAGTCCCCCCCATTAGGAAACTTGCACAAGCCTCTTAGATAGCCTCATCCACCAGAGGGCAGACAGAAGAAGCAATAAGAACTACAGTCCTGCAGCCTGTGGAACAAAAACCACATTCACAGAAAGATAGACAAGATGAAAAGGCAGAGAGCTATGTACCAGATGAAGGAACAAGACAAAACCCCAGAAAAACAACTAAATGAAGTGGAGATAGGCAACCTTCCAGAAAGAGAATTCAGAATAATGATAGTGAAGATGATCCGGGACCTCGGAAAAAGAAGAGAGGCAAAGATCAAGAAGATGCAAGAAATGTTGAAAAAAGACCTAGAAGAATTAAAGAACAAACAAACAGAGATGAACAATACAATAACTGAAATGAAAACTACACTAGAAGGAATCAATAGCAGAATAACTGAGGCAGAAGAATGGATAAGTGACCTGGAAGACAGAATGGTGGAATTCACTGCTGCGGAACATAATAAAGAAAAAAGAATGAAAAGAAATGAAGACAGCCTAAGAGGCCTCAGGGACAACATTAAACACAACAACATTCGCATTATAGGGGTCCCAGAAGGAGAAGAGAGAGAGAAAGGACCAGAGAAAATGTTTGAAGAGATTATACTCAAAAACTTCCCTAACATGGGAAAGGAAATAGCCACCCAAGTCCAGGAAGCGCAGCAAGTCCCAGGCAGGATAAACCCAAGGAGAAACATGCAGAGACACATAGTAATCAAATTGGCAAAAATTAAAGACAAACGAAAATTATTGAAAGCAGCAAGTGAAAAACGACAAATAACATACAAGGAAACTCCCATAAGGTTAACAGCTGACTTCTTAGCAGAAACTCTACAAGCCAGAAGGGAATGGCATGATATAATTAAAGTGATGAAAGGGAAGAACCTACAACGAAGATTACTCTACCCGGCAAGGATCTCATTCATATTCGATGGAGAAATCAAAAGCTTGACAGACAAGCAAAAGCTAAGAGAATTCAGCACCACCAAACGAGCTCTACAACAAATGCTAAAGGAACTTCTCTAAGTGAGAAACACAAGAGAAGAAAAGGACCTACAAAAACAAACCCAGGGCTTCCCTGGTGGCACAGTGGTTGAGTCTGCCTGCCGATGCAGGGGACACAGGTTCGTGCCCCAGTCCGGGAAGATCCCACATGCCGCGGAGTGGTTGGGCCCGTGAGCCATGGCCACTGAGCCTGCGTGTCTGGAGCCTGTGCTCCGCAACAGGAGAGGCCACAACGGTGAGAGGCCCGCATACCGCAAAAAAAAAAACAAACCAAACCCAAAACAATTAAGAGAATGGTCGTAGGAACATACATATCGATAATTACCTTAAACATGAATGGATTAAATGCTCCAACCAAAAGACCCAGGCTTGCTGAATGTATACAAAAACAAGACCCATATATATGCTGTCTACAAGAGACCCACTTCAGACTTAGGGACACATACAGACTGAAAGTGAGGGGATGGAAAAAGATATTCCATGCAAATGGAAATCAAAAGAAAGGTGGAATAACAATACTCATATCAGATAAAATAGACTTTAAAATAAAGAATGTTACAAGAGACAAGGAAGGACACTACATAATGATCAAGGGATCAATCTAAGAAGAAGGTATAACAATTATAAATATATATGCACCCAACATAGGAGCACCTCAATACATAAGGCAACTGCTAACAGCTATAAAAGAGGAAATCGACAGTAACACAAAAATAGTGGGGGACTTTAACACCTCATTTACACCAATGGACAGATCGTCCAAAATGAAAATAAATAAGAAAACAGAAGCTTTAAATGACACAATAGACCAGATATATTCAATTGATATTTATAGGACATTCCATCCAAAAACAGCACATTGCACTTTCTTCTCAAGTGCACACGGACCATTCTCCAGGATAGATCACATCTTGGGTCACAAATCAAGCCTCAGTAAATTTAAAAAAATTGAAATCATATCAAGCATCTTTTCTGACCACAATGCTATGAGATTAGAAAGGAAATACAGGGGAAAAAACATAAAAACACAAACACATGGAGGCTAAACAATATGTTACTAAATAACCAAGAGACCACTGAAGAAATCAAAGAGGAAATAAAAAAATACCTAGAGACAAATGACAGTGAAAACACGATGATCCAAAACCTATGGGATACAGCAAAAGCAGTTCTAAGAGGGAAGTTTATACCTATAAAAGCCTACCTCAAGAAACAAGAAAAATCTCAAACAATCTAATGTTACACCTAAAGGAACTAGAGAGAGAAGAACAAACAAAACCCAAAGTTAGCAGAAGGAAAGAAATCATAAAGATCAGAGCAGAAATAAATGAAATAGAAACAAAGAAAACAATAGCAAAGATCAATAAAACTAAAAGCTGGTTCTTTGAGAAGATAAACAAAATTGATAAACCATTAGCCAGACTCATCAAGAAAAAGAGGGAGAGGACTCAAATCAATAAAATTAGAAATGAAAAACTAGAAGTTACAACAGACACCACAGAACTACAAAGCAACCTAAGAGACTACTACAGGCAACTCTATGCCAATAAAATGGACAACCTGGAAGAAATGGACAAATTTTTAGAAGGTATAACCTTCCAAGACTGAACCAGGAAGAAACAGAAAATATGAACAGACCAATCACAAGTAATGAAAGTGAAACTGTGACTAAAAACCTTCTAACAAACAGAAGTCCAGGACCAGATGGCTTCACAGGTGAATTCTATCAAACATTTAGAGAAGAGCTAACACCTATCCTTCTCAAACTCTTCCAAAAAACTGTGGAGGAAGGAACACTCCCAAACTCATTCTATGTGGCCACCATCACCCTGATACCAAAACCAGAGAAAGATACTACAAAAAAATTACAGACCAATATCACTGATGACTATAGATGCAAAAATCCTCAACAAAACACTAGCAAACAGGATCCAACAACACATTAAAAGGATCATACACCATGATCAAGTGGGGTTTATCCCAGAGATGCAAGGATTCTTCAATATACTCAAATCAATCAATGTGATACACCATATTTACAAATTGAAGAATAAAAACCATATGATCATCTTAATAGATGCAAAACAAGCTTTTGACAAAATTCAACATCCATTCATGATAAAAACTCTCCAGAAAGTGAGCATAGAGGGAACCTACCTCAACATAATAAAGGCCATATATGACAAACCCACAGCAAACCTCATTCTCAATGGTGAAAAACTGAAAGCATTTCCACTAAGATCAGGAACAAGACAAGGATGTCCACTCTCACCACTATTATTCAACATAGTTTTGGAAGTCCTAGCCATGGCAATCAGAGATGAAAAAGAAATAAAAGGAATACAAATTGGAAAAGAAGAAGTAAAACTGTCACTGTTTGCAGATGACATGATACTATACATAGAGAATCCTAAAGATGCACCAGAAAACTACTAGAGCTAATAAATGTATTTGGTAAAGTTGCAGGATACAAAATTAATGCACAGAAATCTCTTGCATTCCTATACACTAATGATGAAAAATCTAAAAGAGAAATTAAGGAAACACTCCCATTTACCACTGCAACAAAAAGAATAAAATACCTAGGAATAAACCTACCTTGGGAGACAAAAGACCTGTATGCAGAGACCTCTAAGACACTGATGAAAGAAATTAAAGATGATACCAACAGATGGAGAGGTATACCATGTTCTTGGATTGGAAGAGTCAATATTGTGAAAATGGTTATACTACTCAAAGCAATCTACAGACTCAATGCAATCCCTATCAAATTACCAATGGCATTTTTTATGGAACTAGAACAAAAAATCTTAAAATTTGTATGGAGACACAAAAGACCCCGAATAGCCAAAGCAGTCTTGATGGAAAATAACGGAGCTGGAGGAATCAAACTCCCTGACTTCAGACTACACTACAAAGCTACAGTAATCAAGGCAATATGCTACTGGCACAAAAACAGAAACATAGACCAATGGAACAAGATAGAAAGCCCAGAGATAAACCCACGCACCTATGGTCAACTAATCTATGACAAAGGAGGCAAGGATATACAATGGAGAAAACACAGCCTCTTCAGTAAGTGGTGCTGGGACAATTGGACAGCTACATGTAAAAGAATGAAATTAGAACACTCCCTAACACCATACACAAAAATAAACTCAAAATGTATTAGAGACCTAAATGTAAGACCGGATACTATAAAACTCTTAGAGGAAAACATAGGAAGAACACTCTTGGACATAAACCACAGCAAGATCTTTTTTGATCCACCTCCTAGAGTAATGGAAATAAAAACAAAAATAAACAAATGAGACCTAATGAAACTTCAAAGCTTTTGCACAGCAAAGGAAATGATAAACAAGCCAAAATACAACACTCAGAATGGGAGAAAATATTTGCAAACAAATCAAGGGACAAAGGATTAATCTCCAAAATATATAAACAGCTCATGCAGCTCAATATTAAAAAAAGAACCCAATCCAAAAATGGGCAGAAGACCTAAATAGACATTACTCCAAAGAAGACATACAGATGGCCAAGAAGCACATGAAAAGCTGATCAACATCACTAATTATTAGAGAAATGCAAATCAAAACTACAATGAGGTACCACCTCACACCAGTTAGAATGGGCATCATCAGAAAATCTACAAACAACAAATGCTGGAGAGGGTGTGGAGAAAAGGGAACCCTCTTGCACTGTTGGTGGGAATGTAAATTGATACAGCCACTATGGAGAACAGTATGGAGGTTCCTTAAAAAACTGAAAATAAAATTACCATATGACCCAGCAATCCCACTACTGGGCATATACGCAGAGAAAACCATTATTCAATAAGACACATGCACCCCAATGTTCACTGCAGCACTATTTAGAATAGCAAAGTCATGGAAGCAACCTAAATGCCCATTGACAGATGAATGGATAAAGAAGATGTGGTACATATATACAATAGAATATTACTCAGCCATAAAAAGGAATGAGAGGTCATGGAAGCAACCTAAATGCCCATAGACATACAAATGGATAAAGAAGACATGGTACGTATATACAATGGAATATTATTCAGCCATAAAAAGGAACGAAATTGGATCATTTGTTGAGACGTGGATGGACCTAGAGACTGTCATACAGAGTGAAGTAAGTCAGAAAGAGAAAAACAAATATCATATATTAACACGTGTATGTGGAACCTAGAAAAATGGTACAGATGAACTGGTTTGCAGGGCAGAAATTGAGACACAGATGTAGAGAACAAATGTATGGACACCAAGGGGGGAAAGCTGCGTGGGGGTGGGGGTGGGGGTGTGATGAATTGGGCGATTGGGATTAACATGTATACACTGATGTGTATAAAATTGATGACTAATAAGAACCTGCTGTATAAAAAAAATAGACAAAAAGCCTAGGGCCTATGTGAAGAAAATAAAAAATTACACTGTAAGCAAAAAGAAAAGGCTCAAACAAAGAAAAGGTAGAACAAATTGTAAAGCTTACTGCCAAAGTAATATTGACATGTTGGTGAAAAAACAACTCCAGCTGAAATCTCAAGGGAATTTTTCAAACTAAAAATCCAATTATGAAGTGAAATTTTAAGAATAAACGAAAAAATAACATAGAAAGTATAAACATTAGAAACTGGCATCATTACGTATTAAAGCATATACCGTATCTACAGTTATTAGAGAGTGTGGCACTACTGTAAAAACAGACACATCAAGGAATAGAATAGGAAACCTAGAAATAAAAGCCAGTGAATACAGAAATTTAAGACAGGTCTATAAGCTCTCATCTCCAGTTCCAAAATCTCCAAAAATCTCTAAAAGCCAAACTTTTTTTTCCAGAACTAGTTTGGAGGAAACACTGGAAGTTAATTGATATGAGGCTATTTGTAGACTCTTAAAATCCCATGTAGAAGGGGTACTCAGAAGTTTCATTATAGAAATAGTAATATGTTTGACTACAGGGTACAGCAGACGTGTTGTATAATATGTGGTATATTCCATATAAATTTTTTCTGAAGGACTGAGGTAACATCAGAAATATACTAAAATCTAGATGGGTGAGTAAAATTTTCACTAATGTGGACTTTATGTCTCAAACGAAAAGTTATCTAAGTCTTAGTGTTTTTACGTGTAGAAAACTTTAAAGGCAATATATTTTATTACCCCAGGAAGGGTGCCAAATTCTATTATATTTTTAAGGCTTCTTATGGAAGAAAGAAGGTTATTAATTGTTTCTGCTCTATTTTAAATGGATAAACGTGAATAGTTCTACATATAAACTGAGTGGATATGCTTGATGGAAAGGGAGAGACAAGGGAAGTGAAAGAGCATGGCTGATTCAGAGAGATGCTCAAAGAGAAGGGTTAAGATGGAATCCAGAGCAGAGAGAAGCACTCACCAGAGGTGAAGGAGAAGGGCCTCCTCCCCATGCTGGAGGGGAGAAAAGAAGAATAACTCCATGTGTGGAGATTAGGGAGTTAGAGATCGCCCATAACAGGAACAGGAACATGTCCTCTGCCAATTATCAGCTGAGAGTTAGGAGTGTGAGGTTAAAGGAGTAGGTAGCTTCAAGAGAATAATGAGGGCTTCCCTGGTGGCGCGGTGGTTGGGGGCCCGCCTGCCGATGCAGGGGACGCGGGTTCGTGCCCCGGTCCGGGAAGATCCCACGTGCCGCGGAGCGGCTGGGCCCGTGAGCCATGGCCGCTGAGCCTGCGCGTCCGGAGCCTGTGCTCCGCAGCGGGAGAGGCCACAGCAGTGAGAGGCCCGCGTACTGCAAAAAAAAAAATAAAAAAAAATAAAAAAAATAAAAATAAAAAAAAAAGAGAATAATGAAATGACTGAACTTGTCACAGTGAGAAAGGAGAGTATATGTACTTGGTTGAAGAGAGAGAGAGAGAGAGAGAGAGAGAGGAGTGTGTGTGTGTGTGTGTGTGTGTGTGTGTGTTTTCAGAATGCTAGGAGTATCAGGGAATAAAGACTCTAAGCAGAGTCTCACACATTGGAGTTCACCTGGTCCCCTAATAGTAAAGCCATTTATAGCTAGGAGCATTCTGCCGTCCTGTGTCCTCTACTGGCCACAGCAGGACTAGTAGTTTGTCCCTCTCTGGACTGAGAACCACTTTGGCTCTGGCTACTGCTGCCTCTCCCATGGGCAGTGAACTGGTCCTGGCTCCCAACGGTTCTTACTCAACATCTGTCTCCAGGGCTCAGCTGGCACAAGATTACCAACGAGTTGATGAAAAAAGAGATATAAGTCACACAAACTGGACAGGCGCTGTCCTCAGGATTGAGGGAAACAAAAGGAGAGTAAAATGATAAGGAACAGTACCAGATTCTCTTAGCTGAGACCAAAAGACTCAAATCAGCGCAATTGGATGCTGGGACACTTTAGCCTTAACCCCAGAAGTGACTTTGAGGTCAGCTGCTTTGTGTCTGAACATGACTCCAGACCTAGAATTGATTGGGAACTAAATCTGCTTTGGAGCCCCCTGCAGAACACACCCACTCCATATACATACACACACACACACACACACACACACACACACACACACACACACAGAGTCCTGTTTTTGGAGGCAGTTGACAGCCTGACTCAAAGTGGAGAGTGTTTTGGACCCAGAACAGCCCTGCTCAGGTGAAAGGTAAGTGAGTTAGATATACACTTAAATGGAAGGACCTTAACGGTCACCAGTTCTAAATCTCTTATTAGAACTGGCAACTAAACCCAAATTACTGCTCAAAGTCAGAAAACTAAGTCGTAACTCTCCTACAAATTTGAACTCTCTACCCATTTGCTAAATTGGGATTTTTTTCTGTTCCGTTTCTTCTTATACTAGGGAACTGGACCAAAAAAAAAAAAAGTTGCTTTTTAAGAAGGAGGATGGGTGGAGTGAAGTAAATATGGAGACCAAAGAGAGACTATTTCTCCCTACCTCTTTTCAAAGTTTCCCTATGTCATTTGTTTTCAAAGTTATTTTATTAGCTAAATATTAGGTTCACTTTTTAAAAAGTCCACTAAAAAGCTACATATGTATTAAACAGATTAATGAAAAGCTATGGTGATCATAGTACATGGGGATGGGGATGGGGAGAGACCCACATATCCTATTAGCCTCTCAGTGACTTCAGTGGCCCGTGAAGCACTGGGGCAGCACATTTGGGCTCCAAGGAGCCCAAAAAAGACTCTTGAAAACTTTCACTAGAGTTTGGGATCTTGGGGATTCCTAAGTTCATTGACCAGTGTTCTGCCTCCAGATGGGATCAAAATGTAAGCATTGTAGCTGTTGGAAGAGTGTAATAATGGTGGGAAAGATATTTTTTAAGTTAAATTTTCTGCTGTTTTTAGGAAACAGGACAAGAAGAGAATAGTTCTTTGCATGAATAAATCCTAATCCTTTATGTCTACAATCACTTACTTGATGCATCAGTTGCCAGGACTTCTTTAGATGCTTCAGGTAGGGAAACAGGGGAGGGAAAACTAGAAGGGCCATTTCTGCTACCCTAATCCTCCCAGCTCTGTAGAGTGCTGCTTCTCTTAGCCTGAATTGATCTTAGTCCTCAATCTGGCTTTTCCTTAATCTTCTCTTCCTGGAATTTTCCCTGGCCCAGAAGTCCCTATCTCTGGTTGAAGAGGTCAAATCCCTGATACAAGTATGTCTGGGAGCAGCAGAACATCCTGGGTAAGAAGTTTCAGACATGGTTAGTGGGCCAAACTCCCAAGGCAACCTCACATTCCTGTCTGGGTTCCCAAGTTCCCTCAGGAGAAAGTATAATCTCCAAACCAGGAAAGATTTTCTCATAAGCAAAGGTTTGCAGTGTTGCAATGTAGGAAAAATATGGGATTTGGAATCAGAGGACCTTGGATGTGAGTCCCAACTCCATGACTTTTTAAAAAAAAATAAATGTATTTATTTATTTTTGGCTGCATTGGATCTTTGTTGCTGCACGTGGTTGTGGCGAGTGGGGGCTACTCTTCGTTGTGTTGCACTGGCTTCTCATTGCTGTGGCTTCTCTTCTTGTGGAGCATGGGCTCTAGGCATATGGGCTTCAGTAGTTGTGGCACATGGGCTCAGTAGTTGTGGCTCGTGGGCTCTAGAGCTCAGGCTCAGTAGTTGTGGCGCCCTGTCTTAGTTGCTCTGCAGCATGTGGGATCTTCCCGGACCAGGGCTCAAACCCACGTCCCCTGCATTGTCAGGCAGATTCTTAACCACTGAGCCACCAGGGAAGTCCCTCCATGACTTTTAAAGTCTATGACTGTGTATGTCACTTAACCTTTCCGACCCACAGAAATGGGATCAGTAATATCTTTGTTACAAGGTTGTATAAGGAATAAATGAGATCAAGACCTTGTTATAGTGTTTGGCATAAATTATGCATTAAATAACAGTTATTATCATATGAGTGTAGATGTAAGTAGATGGCGGTGGGAAGGAATATGTATGAAATGAGGTTTGGGGAGAGAGGGAAATAAGGAAGGGAAGTAAGTTTATTGCTGATAGGTTTCAATATAAAAATGCAAGCAGTCAGTCAGTGTATCCCAGGAGCAGAGAGAAAAAAATGAATTCTTGGAAATCAGGCTGGGAGGAATTGGGAACCAGAAAGCATGTTTCCTACTTTTAAAAAAAAATGCATTTAGTGAAAATAATTTTACAGCATTGGTGAAATATTTAATTAGGACAAAACATGCATAAACAACACTCAACAGATCAAAAAATTTCATTTACCATAAACTGTTTCACTCTTCTGCATTTATAGAAGTTTTTAATTTTTATCAAGTATTTCATAGACTATAAAGATTTTACCACATTTCACCTCATTTTTTTTCAGTTTTCATTTGAGTAGGTTATGTCTTGAATAGGTTTCACTGCCAGTAATCAGCAAGGACAACCTGACTCTGAGTCCAGTGCTCACTGTGCCATTACAGAAGCTGCTGTAGAACCTTACAGCATATTTGCAAATTCACAGGACCAAGGAAAGCGGGCGTCACTTCTGTAACTCCCAAACCACACCAATCTCAACCACAAACTCCTTAAATCCACAAATAAATACTTACTGTCTGTGTGTGAGGCACCTGAAAGAGAACTGTTGTGAAATCAGAAACTCTGGTCTAGTCCTGGCTCTGAGCCATCTAGTTGGGATGGAAGTCATATTACCCCTCTGTCCCACATTGTCCTCGTCTAAAAATATGATGTCAGATAACAGGTCTCGGTTGACATGTCAATGAGATGTACTAGGAATTTAAGCTATAATTGAAAAGCGGTCACCCACAAAAGGATGTCTTTTGCTTCACCAATGGGTGTCTTTCTGCTTTTGCAGAAAGGGTTCACCAGGTCTTGGATGATGTCAGGTGCTGAGGAGAGGTTGGGGAAGAGCATGAGAGGACAGAGACTGTGAGGGTCTATGATCTAAGAAGTCAGAGGATGGTAGGTAGCAAAGAGGGTTACGACAAGACACTGTAGCTGAGGAAGCATTCATTCTTTCCTTCCACAAACGTTTATTTAGAGCCCTCTAGCTGGGTCTACTGAATTTCTAGGACTGTGACAATTTCCTGATCCTCCTCTCTTACTCAAAACTTATGAAGCCAGTGACAATTATTGGCACTTAGGAATGCATCCATGGTGGCGGCGGGGGTGGGGGGGAACAGACAAAGATCCTCCTTGCCTGTGTATAATATAAATTCTAGCAGAAGAGATAATTTTTTAATGTACTAAATAAGTCTACTATCCAATATGTTAGAAATTGTTACATGTCATAGGGAAAAAATCTGAATCTGATAAAGAGTACTTAACCAGGAGAAGGAAAGTTGCAGTATTTAATAGGGTAATAGAATGGTCAGATCCTTCTTTATCCTCAGGTTCAATTTCTGGCTTGAAGCAAAAGAGTGGATCTTTTATAGATTAAAAAGTCCTATTCACTGAGTGTGACTCAGATCGTTGTCCCACCAAATGAATAAGTATTTGTTTCTCTCCAGGGATAGGATATCTAAGAAACAGTGACAAATCTTAGCATTATTGATGAATTTGTGCTGCTTGGATTGTCTAGTGACCCGGATATCCAGACCATGCTCTTTGTTCTGTTCCTGGGGATTTACCTCCTGACCCTGATAGGGAACCTGATGATGATCCTGGTGATCAGGGCTGATTCTCACCTCCACATGCCCATGTACTTCTTCCTTGGACATTTATCTTTCCTAGACATATGCTACTCTTTAGTCACTGTGCCCAAGATGCTGCAGAATTTCCTGTCTCAGAAGAAAACCATTTCGGTGTGGGGCTGCAATACCCAGAGTTTCTTTTTCATGATTTCTGGAGTCACTGAGAGTTGCTTGCTCTCTGCTATGGCCTATGACCGCTATGCTGCCATGTGTCACCCTCTGCTCTACACCGTGGTCATGAATAGACCTCTCTGCACTGCAATGGTTGGTACAGCATGGGTGATGGGGTTTCTGAACTCACTAGTGAATAATCTTTGTGTTCAGAACTTACAGTTCTATGGTCCCAGTATCATCTCCCATTTCAGTTGTGAACTGCCTTCACACTTCCCTCTGTCCTGCAGTGATACCACACCTAACACCATCCTGCTGGCTAGGTTTTCTGCATTTCTAGGACTTGTGACACTTCCCCTGATTCTCTCCTCTTACTCAAAAATTATTCTTGCCATTCTAAGTATCTCTTCCTCTAAAAGCCAAGGTGAAGCCTTCTCCACCTGCTATTCCCATCTCACCGTGGTGCTCTTGTTCTATGGGATGGCTCTCTATTCAGGTACATCAGCCCCTCTTCAGGATCAGTCCTGTAGTGAGTTATCACTATACAGTATGGTGTAACCACTTCCTTATTAAACCCCCTCATTTACAGCTTCAAGAACCAGGAGGTAAAGGCAGCTCTGCAGAGAATGCTGAGGCAGCAAATATGTGTCTCAGGGTAAGAAACCTCAACATGGTATTTGTTCTATAAGAGAACCAATCTACAAGGGCTGAGAACTTTGTAAGCTTAGAGCTCATGTATAACTTGATTTTTAATTAAATTCAACTGTATTTATTTCTTATTCAAAGTTAAGTAACTTCCAAAAGATAAGCAATATAGTCAGAGAAGTATTTGGCCCCTCCTGGGTTTTAGGGGAAAGGTTCACAGACATTAGCTCCTACCATAGCCTTTGGAAACTAATCCAGAAAGTATGACTTCACTACAGTTGAGGAGGCTGAACCAGAACAAAGACTCTGACAAGAACTAAGATTCTGAGCCCAGGACTTTTACCTGTGGAGTTACACAAAGGAACCCATTAGTAGGAGGGCACAGAACAAGTAAACTAGACATAGACAATGCTCCAGGATAAGACAGTTCAGCACCCTCCATTCACCTGACCTGGTGGCACCATAGGCATCAAATGGCATGTGTGCCTGCAAATAGTCAAAGAATAGTGAACACAAAGAATGAACATATTAAATGTCCATGAACAGATGGATGGATAAAGAAAATGTGATATATACATACAATGGAGTATTATTCAGCTTTAAAACAAGAAGGAAATTCTACAATGTGTGACAACATAGATTAACCTTGAGGCCATTGTGTTAAGTGAGATAAGCCAGTCACAGGAGAAATACTGTGTAGTTCTACTTATATGAGATATCTAAAGCAAACTCATAGAAGCAGAAAGTGGAATGGTGGTTGCCAGGGACTAGGGGAAAGGGGGAACTGGGAAGTTGCTACTCATTGGGTATAGTTTCAGTCAAGAAGATAAAAATAGTTCTGAAGGTCTTCTACACAGCAATATGCATATAGTTAACAATACTGTACAGTTAAAATTTGTTAAGAGGGTAAAATTTATGTTTTGTGTTTTTTACCAGAATAAAAATAAATAAATATATATATATATAAGAAGATTGAACATATTGTTACTAAAAATTGCTAAAAATTGATTTTTCATTCTGCTACAGCCTCTTGCCTGAAGGCATACATTATAAAATGCAGCATTTGTATTTGATGTATAAACATACTGTAAACAAAAAAAAGAAGTAAATTAAAGCAAATTAAAACATCAAGAGAGCATTTTTTTATATTTATCTTAACAAACATAAAGAAATATCAAGAAATACAGTGATAGGGCTTCCCTGGTGGCGCAGTGGTTGAGAGTCCGCCTGCCGATGCAGGGGACGCGGGTTCGTGCCCCGGTCCGGGAAGATCCCACATGCCGTGGAGCAGCTGGGCCCGTGAGCCATGGCCACTGAGCCTGCGCGTCCGGAGCCTGTGCTCCGCAACGGGAGAGGCCACAGCAGTGAGAGGCCCGCGTACCGCAAAAAAAAAAAAAAAAAAAAAAAAAGAAAGAAATACAGTGATAAAATGGGCACACAGATATGTGTATACATTGTTGACCATGCTTTATTTTAGCTAAACCTTTCATAAATCAATCTAGTTATATGTATCAATATTGCGTTATAACATGATCATACAGGTTTTAAAACACCACTGTTACTATAAGTGAAGAAGTCCTTACACCTTCCCCTAAATGAAGATGCACAGACTGTCCCTCTAGTCATTGTAGCTATACCCTGGCTAAATTCATCACTACACATATTCCATCACAGTATCATGAAATAATCTGTTCCTTAAAGATTAAACTGCGAGTGAGATCAGCAAAATGAAGAAATAGCAATACTCAATCGTTGTTCCCCCATAGAAACAGCGATGTAAAAATTATACATGAACCAGAATACCTTTATGAGAATTCCAGATTCCAAATAAGAAGTTTCAGCACCCCAGATAAGCACAAAAACCAAGAACAGCCACGTTGAAACGGGTAAGAAGAGCAATTTCACTTTAACTGCATTAGCCCCTCCCTGCAAACTGCACAGCCCAGGGCCAAGAGAGATCTCCTCAGCCGATGACTTCTCCCATGGTGGGGAAAAGAGAATAGAGTGTGCGCTCAGCCTCCCAGCCTTTCAGTGCACTCACTCCCCAAGGGTCCAGGTCCTGTCTCACCTCACTCCAAGTGCTGAAGGAACTAGCATAGTCCAGATGCCTGGGGCAGCTAAGAACAAAGGAAAAGCAGAGGGTGGCTTCCTACAGCTAGCAAGGATCTTCAAGATTGGGAAAATGTGCAGAACAGAGGCTTCTCCCTCAGAAGGGAGGCAGAGGAGTAGGGCATGCCTCCAATGTCTTTACCTTTCAGGGTCCTACCCACGGCACCAGCTTCTGTGTAGCCTCACATCAAGTGCTGACAGAACCAGCAAAGTTAGACACCAGAGGGAATAAGAGATTACAGCCTCCATTAAAAAAAAAAAAAAAAAAAAAAAGGCTGGTCATCTGGAGCAATTTAGAGTGTTTGTGTCTTCAAAAAATGCAGACATCAGCACAAAGCTACAAGGGATTCGACTGATCTTTCAGGAAAATATAACATAGTCAAAGGAGAAAAATAAATCTCTAGTAACTGACCCTAAAGAAATAGAGTTCTATGAATTTGCTGACAAAATTCAAAACAATTTTCTAAAAGAAGCTCAGTGAGTTACAGTAGAACTCAGCCAATTAAGCGAATTTAGGAAAACGATATATGAACAAAATGAAAAACATCAATAAAGAGATAGAAACAATAAAAAGAACCACTCAGAAATACTGGAGATGAGAGCAGATTGGTGGTTGCCAGAAGTGGGGGATGGGGGTTGGATAAAATGGGTGATGGTGTCAAAAGGTACAAACTTCCAGTTATAAAATAAATAAGTCCTGGGGATGTAATGTACAGCATGACGAATATGTTAACAATACTCTATTGTATACTTGAAAGTTGCTAAGAGAGTGACCTTAAAAGTTCTCATCACAAGAGAAAAAAAAAACGTTAACTATGTGTGGTGATGGATGCTGGCTAAACTTATTGCGGTGATCATTTTGCAGTATATACATATATCAACCATTATGTTGTACACCTAAAACGAACACAATGTTATATGTCAATATCTCAATTAAAAAAAAAACCTCACCGTTTAAAAAATGACCATAAAGATACAGAAAAGGAGAAAAACTGGCAACGACACTATGGATTTAAAATGAGAGAGGAACAGTTGCTAAAATCCAGGTGGAATTTCAACTGTTTCATTGATGATGGACTGAAAATGTACTTTTAAACTACTTTTCATGAGCCCCTCCCTCTGAAACATGACAGATGATGTCAAAACCCAGGGATAATTTGGCATCCCCCACCCACACTGTCTGCATTTAACTCCAGTATGCAGGTACTTTGCTGACCATAAACAAACACCTACTGAGCCAGAGAGAACTGAAGTTCTATTATTTACCTTCTCTTCCACCTCCTAATCTCATTAGCATCTATCTATCCTTTAATTCAGAAACAAGTCCCAGAAGCAACACAGCAGAAAGAGGGATTCTGTGGGTCAGAAATTGGAAAGGGCACAGTAAGGATGACGTTTATGTGCTTCACCCCATCTGGGCTTCAGCTAGGAGGAGTCAAAGGCTTGGGGTGACTCAAGAGCTGGGAGCTGAGATTACCTATATGCTCCTTCAGTCACAGAATCTGACACATAGGCTAGGAGGACTTGATGACAGAGAATGCCCATCAGAGTGGTTTGGCTTCATCACTGCATGGTACCCTTTGGATAGTCAGACTTATGCATGGCATTCCTTGGCCCTGAGTAT
>NW_006796547.1:235947-266090 GCF_000442215.2 Lipotes vexillifer | reverse complement strand
ATTCCTGGGCTCTGAGTATGAGAGTTCAAGGGAAGAAGGTAAAAGTAGCATGGACTTTTCTGGCCTTACCTAGGAAGTCATCCAGCATCACTTCTACTTCACTCTGATTACAAGTGAGTCTAAGCCCACTCAGATTTGAGGTCAAGAGCAGACCCACTAACCAGTGAGAATGTCAAAGGAGATATTGCATCATCTGTAGAAAATAGAATCTGCCATACCCTGTAAAAGAAACTAATAAAATAAAATAAAAATACTGGAGCTGAAGAGTGCAATGACTGCAGTGAAAAATTCAACAGCAGACTTAGAAAAAAAACAGAAGAAGGAATCAGTGAACTCAAAGACAGAGCATTTAAATTATACAGCCAGAGGATCAAGAAGGAAAAAGTGAAAAAGGTGAAGAAAGCCTAAAGGGCTCAGGGAACTCCATCAACTGAGCCAATGTACACATTTTAGGAGTCCTGAAAGAGAAGAGATGGAGAAAGGGGCAGAAAGCTTATTTAAGGAAATAATGGCTGAAAACTTCCCAGATGTGGAGAGAGAAGTGGGCATCCATATTCAGGATGCCAAAGGATGTCAAATAGAAGAAACCAAGAAGTCTATACTGATACATTATAATCACATTTTCAAAGATAAAGAAAGAATTTTGAAAGCAGTAAGAGAAAAGCAACTCATCACATATAAGGGAACCCCATAAGGCTATCAGTGGATTTCTCAGCAGAAACCTCTCAATCCAGGAAAGATTGAGATGATATATTCAAAGTGCTGAAAGAAAAAAATTAACAACCAAGAATACTGTACCCAGTAAAACTGTTCCTTAGAAATAAAGGCAAGATAAAGTCTTCCAGAAAAACAAAAGAATAAATAGAAAACCTTAACTAGCCAATATAAATAAAGAGATTATTAGAAAAAGTAAATAACCACATTAAAAAATGGGCAACAGAACTGAATAGACATTTTCCACAGAAAACATACAAATGGTCAACAAGTATATGAAAAAGTGCTAAATATCAGTAATCATCAGGGAAATGCAAATCAAAAATAGTGAGATATCACCTCAAACCTATTAGAGTGACTATTACAAAAACAAACAAAAGATAAAAAGTGTTGTCAAGGATCTGGAGAAATTGGAACCGTCTACTCTGTTGGTAGGAATGTAAATTGGCACAGTGGCTGTAGAAAACAGCACTTATATTAGGTGCATATTTGTTTATGATTGTTATATCTTCTTCTTGGATCGATCCCTTGATCATTATGTAACGTCCTTCTTTGTCTCTTGTAATAGTCTTTATTTTAAAGTCTATTTTGTCTAATATGAGAATTGCTACTCCAGCTTTCTTTTGATTTCCATTTGCATGGAATATCTTTTTCCATCCCCTCACTTTCAGTCTGTGTCCCTAGGTCTGAAGTGGGTCTCTTGTAGACAGTATATATATATGGGTCTTGTTTTTGTATCCATTCAGCCAGTCTATGTCTTTTGGTTGGAGCATTAATGTAGAACAATGTTAACTCTCATTTGGGAAAAAGGTTAAGTTACCCATTATGTAGTAAAGTTAATTCGGCCCAAAATTCTACTATTAGGGATTTATCCTAGAGAAACTCATATACACTGCACCAAAATAAATGTACAAAAATGTTCATGGTAGCCATGTTTGTAATAACCAAATATAGGAAATAACTCATGGACACCTACAATAGAAATTAAAAGATAAATTTTGATATATCCATACTGTGAAGTGAATACAACCAAAGGAGATGAATAAACCTTTTCACATGAAGTAGCATGGATCAATCTTAGATATAATATTGAACAAAATGATACATAAAACATTATTCCATTCATATAAAGTTCAAATAAAGGCAAACAGGACTATATTATTTAGGGTTGCACGTATAAATGATAAAACTATTAAAAAAGTAAGGAAATCAGTAAGAATGTTAGGGCAACCTGTGTTATCACTAAGAGGAGAAGGAACAGGGTTCTTGTAGCAGAGTTGTGTACAGTCCCAGTGTTGGTAATGTACTATCTCTTAACCTTTAAAATTTTTTCTTATACAGTGGTCACATAGATCTTTGCTTTACAATTATTTGTTAAATTGTACATATATGTTGCATGTACTTGTATATATGGCATATTTTACTTTCTTGAATAAACTGTAAACAACAAGATAAATGGTGAAATACTAAAATAATTTCTATTAAAACCAGATATTGGGCAGAGATGCCTGTTTTGTCCACTATTTCCTAACATTGTTTTGAAAGTTATAACTAATGTAATAGACATGAAGAGGAAATACTTAGAATAATTATAAAATACCAAATTACTTATTTTGTATGCACATGATATGATTATATTCTTGGACTCAATAGGCTGAGGGTTGGGGGGAAGAATGAGAATTAATAAGAAAGATTAAGTTGGCAACACAAAAAATAAATACACAAAAAATAGTCTTTCACTATCCTATTAATAATCAGTTTGAACTGAAAATAGGAGAAAATCCATTCACATTAGCAACAAAATCATAAAATAACTAGTAATAAATTTAACCAAAACAGGTATAGAAGTTGTACGACTAAAACTATATTTAGTGTCATAAAACAAGATCTGTATAAAAATTTCTGAAAACAAATGTTTGTAGAATTACTATCCTTTTGTTTAAGCTTGATCAAATACACCAGGAAAACCACCTGGACCTTGGGTTTCCTTCTGATTTATGGTTACAAATTCAATTTATTTAGTTGATATGGGACTGCTGTGGTTTCCTATATTTTCTTGTAATTTGTGTCTTTCAAAGAATTTGTCCACTTCAACTAAATTGTCAAATTCATTGGCATAAAATCATTTATAACATTCTCTTATTAGCTTTTAATTAAGTCTGTGAAGGATCTGTAGTGATACACTCTTTTATTCCTGATACTGATAATTTGTCTTTTCTCTTTTTCTCTTAATCAATCTAATGGAGATTTATTAACTTTACTGATTTAAAAAAAAAGTTTTTGGTTTAATTCATTTTCTTTATTGTTTGTTGTTTCTTATTTTGTTGACTTCAACTTTTCATTATTGTTTCTTTATATTTATTTTCAGTCTATGTTGATTTTTTCTGACTTCTTAAGATGGATTTTAGACCTTTCTTCTTTTCTAATATAAGCATGTAATTTCCCTTTAAGTATTAATTTAGCTGTACCCCACAAATATTGATGTTTTCATTTTCATTCAGTTAAAAAATAATTTACTATTTCCTTTGTGGTTTCTTCTTTGACCTCTGGGGTTATTTGAAAGTGTGTTGACATTTAACTAGTTTGGGATTTTCCATATACTTTCAAATATTGATTTATAATTTAGTTCCATTGTGATCAATTTGCTTAATGGATAATCATAGTTCTAGCTTGAGACTGTTCCATGTGTATTCAGCTGTTGTTGAATGCAGAGTTCTATAAATGTCTACTAGATAAAGTTTGTGGTTATGTTATTCAAGTCTTCTATATCCTTACTGATTTTCTGTCTACTTTTTGTATTAATTACTGAGAAAGGAGAGTTAAAATAAATTCACAAGTATCATTGTGAATTTGTCTATTTCTTCTTTCAATTCCATTAGTTTTTCCTTCATTATTTTGAAGCTCTGTTGTGTCTTCTTGGAAAATTGATTTTTTTATTATCATAAAGTGTCCTTATTTATCCCTAGTAGTATGGCTTGTTCTGAAGTATACTTTTCCCTATACTATGGCTTGTTCCGAAGTCTACTTTGCCCTAGATTTCTATAACGCCTTCTGCTTTCTCATAATTGTATATAATGTTATATCCTTTCCCATCCTTTTACTTTTAAACTAAGGCAAAGGCTGCCATTGCCAATAAGAGTGTGCACACATAGAGGGAACAGAGCTGACTTGAACTCCAGACCTGCCTCTGACCAGGGCAGAAGCAACCTTTCCAGTGTATGTGTACCTGCCTACATTTGGGAGGAGTAAAACTAGATCCAGGGTGGAGACCACCAAAGCCTGTAGGAGAAAAACCAGCTTAATAGTGTAGCACCAGGCACTGAGGCCCCAACCCAGCCTCTAACTAAGGCATATACACAGAGGAAAAAGTGAAACCAGCATAGAAGTGCAGTCCCTCAGGCCCCAGCCATAACCCCAACCAAGGCAAAGACTACCATCATACCCAGGAGAAATACAACTGCTTCAGGGGTCATGCTCCAGCACCTTGGGCCCCAAACCTGCCTCCAACAGGGTGGTAATAGCCATTAAGCATAGGAAAAGTCCTGATCACACTTGGGTCTGGCTCTAGCCCTTCAAATCCATCCCTACTTCCCACCAAGGTGGTGGTTGCCAGCAGAACCCAGGGTAAGATGTGGCCCATGCTCACTTCAGATCCAGCTCTCCTACCAAAGTCACTGGGCAATACATAGGGATGCTCCCACACAAGGAAATGACTTCAAGGCTAAGATAGGTAACTGCTTCACCTAATTTCATAAAGAAAGAGAAAGTTAAAAACAATATGAGAAGACAAAGGAATATGTTTCAAACAAAAGAACAAGAAAAAAACCACCCTAATGAAACAAAGATAAGTAATTTACCTGATAAAGAGTTCAAAGCAATAGTAATAAGAATGCTAACTGAACTTGGGAAAAGAATAAATGAACACAGCAAGAATTCTTTAAAAACTAGAAAATATAAAAAAAAGAGCCAGTCAGAGCTGAAGAATACAATAACTGAAATAAAAATTACACTAGAAGGAATTAACAGCAGCTTAATGATACAGAACACACAAGTGATCTGGAAGATAGAATAATGGAAACAACCTTATCAGAACAGCAAAAAAGAAAAACACATACAAAAAAATAAGGATAGTTTAAGGGACCTCTATGACAAAGTCAAACATACACCAAGAAGGAGAAGAGAGAGACAAAAGGGGGTAGAAAATGTATTTGATGAAATTACAGTTGAAAACTTCCTGAACCTAAAGAAAGAAATAGATGTCCAGGTATAGGAAGCAAAGAGAGTCCCAAACAAGATGAAACCCAAAAGACCCACACCAAGACATTTCATAATTAAAATGCCAAAAGTTAAAGAGATAATTTTAAAGGCAGCAAGAGAAAAACAAAGGGTCACATACAAGGGAACCCCCTTAAGGCTATCAGCTGATTTTTCTGCAGAAATTTTGCAGGCCAAAAGGGAGTGGAATAATATGTTTAATGTGATGAAAGGGAAAAACCTACAATCTAGGATACTCTACCCAGCAAGGTTATCATTCAGAATTAAAGGAAAAATAAAGAGCTTCTCAGACAAGCAAGATCTAAAAGAGTTAATCAAAACTAAACTGACCTTACAAAGTGTTTAAGGGTCTTCTTTAACTGAAAAAGAAAAGACTACAACAAAAATAAGACATTATAGGAGACACACCTCTTCCGGGGAGCCTGTGCAGCCCGCCACTGCCAGGTTCCCGGGATCCAGGGACAACTTCCCCGGGAGAACGCACGGCGCAACAAAGAAGAAAAAGGGAAATCTCTCCCAGCAGCCTCAGAAACAGCGGATTAAAGCTACACAATCAATTTGATGTACCCTGCCTCTGTGGAATACATGAATAGACAGCGAATCATCCCAAATTGAGGAGGCGGACTTCTAGAGCAAGATCTATGATTTTTTCCCCTTTTCCTCTTTTTGTGAATGTGTATGTGTATGCTTCTGTGTGAGATCTTGTCTGTATAGGTTTGCTTCCACCATTTGTCCCAGCGTTCTATCCGACCATTTTTTTTTTTAATTTTTTTCTTAATAATTAATTTTAATTTAAAGAACTCTGTTATACTTTACCTTCTTTCTATCTTTCCTTCCTTCCTTCCCTTTTTGAGACAACGAATCGTCCCAAATTGAGGAGGTGGACTTGGAGAGCAAGTTTTATGATTTTTTCCACTTTACCTCTTTTTGTGAGGGTATATGTGTATGCTTCTATGTAAGATTTTGTCTCTATAACTTTGCTTCCACCATTTGTCCTAAGGTTCTATCCTTCCCTTTTTTTTTTCCTCTAAATAATTATTTTTTTAATTCAATAACTTTATTATACTTTATTTTATTTTACTGTATCTTCTTTCTTTCTGTATTTTTTCCTTCCTTCCCTCATTCCTTCCTTCCTTCCCTCCTCCCTCCCTCCCTCCTTTCTTTCCTTCTTGCCTTCTTCCTTTCTTTTCTTCTTTCTTTCTTTCTTCCTTCCCTCCTTCCTTCCTTCCCTCCTCTCTTTCTTTCTTTCTTTCTTTCTTTCCTATTTCCTCCTACTTATACTAATTCTCTCTACTTTCTCTCCCTTTTATTCTGAGCCGAGTGGATGAAAGGCTCTTGCTGCTCCAGCCAGGAGTCAGGACTCTGCCTCTGAGGTGGGAGAGCCAACTTCAGAACACTCGTCAAGAAGAGACCTCCCAGCCCCACATAATATCAAACGGCGAAAATCTCCCAGAGATCTCCATCTCAACACCAGCACCCAGCTTCGCTCAACGACCAGCAAGCTACAGTGCTGGACAACCTATGCCAACCATATAGCAAAACAGGAACACAACCCCACCCACTAGCAGAGAGGCTGCCTAAAATCATAATAAGTCCACAGACACCCCAAAACACACCACCAGACGTGGACCTGCCCACTAGAGAGACAAGATCTAGCCTCATACACCACAACACAGCCACTAGTCCCCTCCACCAGGAAGCCTACACAACGCACTGAACCAACCTTAGCCACTGGAGACAGACATCAAAAACAACGGGAGCTACGAACTTGCAGCCTGCAAAAAGGTGAACCCAATCACAGTAAGATAAGCAAAATGAGAAGACAGAAAAACACACAGCAGATGAAGGAGCAGGATAAAAACCCACCAGACCTAACAAATGAAGAGGAAATAGGCAGTCTACCTGAAAAAGAGTTCAGAATAATGATAGTAAAGATGATCCAAAATCTTGGAAATAGAATGGACAAAATGCAAGAAGCAGTTAACAAGGACCTAGAAGAAATAAAGATGAAACAGACAATGATGAACAACACAATAAATGAAATGAAAAATACTCTAGATGGGATCAATAGCAGAATAAATGAGGCAGAAGAACGGATAAGTGACCTGGAAGATAAAATAGTGGAAATAACTACTGCAGAGCAGAATAAAGAAAAAAGAATGAAAAGAACTGAGGACAGTCTCAGAGACCTCTGGGACAACATTAAACGCACCAACATTCGAATTATAGGGGTTCCAGAAGAAGAAGAGAAAAAGAAAGGGACTGAGAAAATATTTGAAGAGATTATAGTTGAAAACTTCCCTAATATGGGAAAGGAAATCGTTAATCAAGTCCAGGAAGCACAGAGAGTCCCATACAGGATAAATTCAAGGAGAAATACGCCAAGACACATATTAATCAAACTGTCAAAAACTAAATACAAAGAAAGCATATTAAAAGCAGCAAGGGAAAAACAACAAATAACACACAAGGGAATCCCCATAAGGTTAACAGCTGATCTCTCAGCAGAAACTCTACAAGCCAGAAGGGAGTGGCAGGACATACTGAAAGTGATGAAGGAGAAAAACCTGCAACCAAGATTACTCTACCCAGCAAGGATCTCATTCAGATTTGATGGAGAAATTAAAACCTTTACAGACAAGCAAAAGCTGAGAGAGTTCAGCACCACCAAACCAGCTTTACAACAAATGCTAAAGGAACTTCTCTAGACAAAAACACAAGAGAAGGAAAAGTCCTATAATAACGAACCCAAAACAATTTAGAAAATGGGAATAGGAACATACATATCGATAATTACCTTAAATGTAAATGGACTAAATGCTCCCACCAAAAGACACAGATTGGCTGAATGGATACAAAAACAAGACCCATATATATGCTGTCTACAAGAGACCCACTTCAGACCTAGAGACACATACAGACTGAAAGTAAGGGGATGGAAAAAGATATTCCATGCAAATGGAAACCAAAAGAAAGCTGGAGTAGCAATTCTCATATCAGACAAAATAGACTTTAAAATAAGGACTATCAGAAGAGACAAAGAAGGACACTACATAATGATTAAGGGATCGATCCAAGAAGAAGATATAACAATTGTAAATATTTATGCACCCAACATAGGAGCACCTCAATACATAAGGCAAAAACTAGCAGCCATAAAAGGGGAAATCGACAGTAACACATTCATAGTAGGGGACTTCAACACCCCACTTTCACCAATGGACAGATCATCCAAAATGAAAATAAATAAGGAAACACAAGCTTTAAATGATACATTAAACAGGATGGACTTAATTGATATTTATAGGACACTCCATCCAAAAACAACAGAATACACATTTTTCTCAAGTGCTCATGGAACATTCTCCAGGATAGATCATATCTTGGGTCACAAATCAAGCCTTGGTAAATTTAAGAAAATTGAAATTATATCAAGTATCTTTTCCGACCACAACGCCATGAGATTAGATATCAATTATAGGAAAAGAGCAGTAAAAAATACAAACACATGGAGGCTAAACAATACACTACTTAGTAACGAAGTGATCACTGAAGAAATCAAAGAGGAAATTAAAAAATACCTAGAAACAAATGACAATGGAGATACAACGACCCAAAACCTATGGGATGCAGCAAAAGCAGTTCTAAGAGGGAAGTTTATAGCAATACAAGCCCACCTTAAGAAGCAGGAAACATCTCGAATAAACAACCTAACCTTGCACCTCAAGCAATTAGAGAAAGAAGAACAAAAAAACCCCAGAGTTAGCAGAAGGAAAGAAATCATAAAAATCAGATCAGAAATAAATGAAAAAGAAATGAAGGAAACAATAGCAAAGATCAATAAAACTAAAAGCTGGTTCTTTGAGAAGATTAACAAAATTGATAAACCATTAGCCAGACTCATCAAGAAAATAAGGGAGAAGACTCAAATCAATAGAATCAGAAATGAAAAAGGAGAAGTAACAACTGACACTGCAGAAATACAAAAAATCATGAGGGATTACTACAAGCAACTCTATGCCAATAAAATGGACAATCTGGAAGAAATGGACAAATTCTTAGAAATGCACAAACTGCCAAGACTGAATCAGGAAGAAATAGAAAATATGAACAGACCAATCACAAACACTGAAATTGAAACTGTGATTAAAAATCTTCCAACAAACAAAAGCCCAGGACCAGATGGCTTCACAGGCGAATTCTATCAAACATTTAGAGAAGAGCTAACACCTATTCTTCTCAAACTCTTCCAAAATATAGCAGAGGGAGGAACACTCCCAAACTCATTCTACGAGGCCACCATCACCTTGATACCAAAACCAGACAAGGATGTCACAAAGAAAGAAAACTACAGGCCAATATCACTGATGAACATAGATGCAAAAATCCTCAACAAAATACTAGCAAACAGAATCCAACAGCACATTAAAAGGATCATACACCATGATCAAGTGGGGTTTATTCCAGGAATGCAAGGATTCTTCAATATACGCAAATCTATCAATGTGATTAACCATATTAACAAATTGAAGGAGAAAAACCATATGATCATCTCAATAGATGCAGAGAAAGCTTTTGACAAAATTCAACACCCATTTATGATAAAAACCCTGCAGAAAGTAGGTGTAGAGGGAACTTTCCTCAATATAATAAAGGCCGTATATGACAAGCCCACAGCCAACATCATCCTCAATGGCGAAAAACTGAAAGCATTTCCACTAAGGTCAGGAACAAGACAAGGTTGCCCACTCTCACCACTCTTATTCAACATAGTTTTGGAAGTTTTAGCCACAGCAATCAGAGAAGAAAAGGAAATAAAAGGAATCCAAATCGGAAAAGAAGAAGTAAAGCTGTCACTGTTTGCAGATGACATGATACTCTACATAGAGAATCCTAAAGATGCTACCAGAAAACTACTAGAGCTAATCAATGAATTTGGTAAAGTAGCAGGATACAAAATTAATGCACAGAAATCTCTGGCATTCCTATATACTAATGATGAAAAATCTGAAAGTGAAATCAAGAAAACACTCCCATTTACCATTGCAACAAAAAGAATAAAATATCTAGGAATAAACCTACCTAAGGAGACAAAAGACCTGTATGCAGAAAATTATAAGACACTGATGAAAGAAATTAAAGATGATACAAACAGATGGAGAGATATACCATGTTCTTGGATTGGAAGAATCAACATTGTGAAAATGACTCTACTTCCCAAAGCAATCTATAGATTCAATGCAATCCCTATCAAACTACCACTGGCATTTTTCACAGAACTAGAACAAAAAATTTCACAATTTGTATGGAAACACAAAAGACCCCGAATAGCCAAAGCAATCTTGAGAACAAAAAATGGAGCTGGAGGAATCAGGCTGCCTGACTTCAGACTATACTACAAAGCTACAGTAATCAAGACAGTATGGTACTGGCACAAAAACAGAAAGATAGATCAATGGAATAGGATAGAAAGCCCAGAGATAAACCCATGCACATATGGTCACCTTATCTTTGATAAAGGTGGCAGGAATATACAGTGGAGAAAGGACAGCCTCTTCAATAAGTGGTGCTGGGAAAATTGGATAGGTACATGTAAAAGTATGAGATTAGATCACTCCCTAACACCATACACAAAAATAAGCTCAAAATGGATTAAAGACCTAAATGTAAGGCCAGAAACTATCAAACTCTTAGAGGAAAACATAGGCAGAACACTCTATGACATAAATCACAGCAAGATCCTTCTTGACCCATCTCCTAGAGTAATGGAGATAAAAACAAAAATAAACAAATGGGACCTAATGAAACTTCAAAGCTTTTGCACAGCAAAGGAAACCATAAACAAGACCAAAAGACAGCCCTCAGAATGGGAGAAAATATTTGCAAATGAATCAACTGACAAAGGATTAATCTCTAAAATTTACAGGCAGCTCATGCAGCTCAATAACAAAAAAATAAACAACCCAATCCAAAAATGGGCAGAAGACCTAAATAGACATTTCTCCAAAGAAGATATACAGACTGCCAACAAACACATGAAAGAATGCTCAACATCATTAATCATTAGAGAAATGCAAATCAAAACTACAATGAGATATCATCTCACACCAGTCAGAATGGCCATCATCAAAAAATCTAGAAACAATAAATGCTGGAGAGGGTGTGGAGAAAAGGGAACACTCTTGCACTGCTGGTGGGAATGTGAATTGGTTCAGCCACTATGGAGAACAGTATGGAGGTTCCTTAAAAAACTACAAATAGAACTACCATATGACCCAGCAATCCCACTACTAGGTATATACCCTGAGGAAACCAGAATTCAAAAAGAGTCATGTACCAAAATGTTCATTGCAGCTCTATTTACAATAGCCCGGAGATGGAAACAACCTAAGTGCCCATCATCGGATGAATGGATAAAGAAGATGTGGCACATATATACAATGGAATATTACTCAGCCATAAAAAGAAACGAAATTGAGCTATTTGTAATGAGGTGGATAGGCCTAGAGTCTGTCATACAGAGTGAAGTAAGTCAGAGAGAGAAGGACAAATACCATATGCTAACACATATATATGGAATTTAAGAAAAAAAAATGTTATGAAGAACCTAGGGGTAAAACAGGAATAAAGACACAGACTACTGGAGAATGGACTTGCGGATATGGGGAGGGGGAAGGGTGAGCTGTGATAGGGCGAGAGAGAGACATGGACATATATATATACTAACAAACGTAAGGTAGATAGCCAGTGGGAAGCAGCTGCATGGCACAGGGATACCGGCTCGGTGCTTTGTGACTGCCTGGAGGAGTGAGATAGGGAGGGTGGGAGGGAGGGAGACGAAGAGGGAAGAGATATGGGAACATATGTATATGTATAACTGATTCACTTTGTTATAAAGCAGAAACTCATACACCATTGTAAAGCAATTATACTGCAATAAAGATTTAAAAAAAAAAAGACATTATAGGAAAGGAAAAATCCCACATGTAAAGGCAAATATACGGTAAGGCTGTGGATCAACCACTTAAATAAGTTAGTACAAAGATTAAAAGACAAATTGTAAAATCAACTGTAACTACAATAAACAGTTAAAGGATAGACACAAAGATGTAAAACATGATATTGAAAACACAAAACATAGTGGGGGAGGGTAAAAATGTAGAGCTTTTAGAATGTGTTTGAACTGAAATAACAAGATTAAAACGAGTAGGTAAGCTATAATAGGTCAACATATATGAACTCTATGGTAACCACAAATCAAAAACCTCCAATAGATACAGAAAAACTAGAGAGTAAGGAATACAAGCGTACCACTAAAGAAAATCATCAAACCACAAGGGAAGAGACTAAAAGAAGAAAAGAACAGAGAACTACCAAAACAACTAGAAAACAACTAACAAAATGTTAATAAGTACATACCTATCAATAATCACTTTAAATGTCAATGAACTAAATGCTCCAATCAAAAGAAACAGGATGGGTTGTTTGTATAAAAAACAAGACCCATCTATATGCTGCTATAAGAGACTTATTTCAGAGATAAAGACACAGGATGAAAGTGCAGGGATGGAAAAATATACTCCAAGCAACTGGAAACAGAAAGCTGGAGTAGCAATACTCATGTCAGGCAAAATAGACTTTAAAACAAAGTCTATAACAAAAGACAAAGAAGGGCATCATGTAATGATAAAGGCATTGATACAAAAAGAGGATATAACACTCATAAACAAATATGCACCTAATGTAAGAGCACTTAAAATATAAAACAAGTACTAACAGACATAAAGGGAGAAATTGAAAATAATACAATAATAAGAGGACACTTTAACACCCCACTTACATCAATGGACAGATTATCCAGACAGAAAGTCAATAAGAAAACTATGGCCTTAAATGACACATTAGACCAGTTGGACTTAATAGATATCCACAGGGCATTCCATCATAAAACAGCAGAATAAAACAAACAAACAAAAAAACCCCAGCAGAATACATATTCTTTTCAAGTGCACATGGAACTTTCTCTGGGATACCTCACATGCTAGATCACAAAGCAAGTCTCAACAAATGTAATAGGATAGAAATTTTATCAAGCACATTTTCCAACTACAATTGCATGAAACTAGAAATCAATCACAGGATGAAAAATGGAAAAAACACAAACAAGTGAAGACTAAACAATATGCTACTAAAAATCCAATGGGTCAACAAAGATATCAAAGAGGAAATTAGAAAATAGCTTGAGACAAATGAAAACAAAAATACAACTTTCCAAGTCTATGGGATGCAGTAAAAGCAGTTTAAGAGGGAAATTTATAGTGATATGGGCATACCTTAAGAAACAAGAAAAATCTCAAACAACTTAAACTACCACCTAAAGAAATTAGAAAAAAGAGAAAAAACAAAGCCCAAAGTCAGGGGAAGGAAGGAAATAATAAGGATCAGAGAGGAAATAAATAAAATAGAGACCAAAATAATAGAAAAGTTAATGAAACCAAGAGTTGGTTCTTTGGAAAGATAAACAAAATTGATAAACCTTTAGCCAGGCTCATCAAGAAAAAAGAGAGGGCCCAGATAAAATAAGAAATGAAAGAGGAGAAATTACAACCAATATCACAGAGATACAAATACTACAAGCAATGTATTCATGTAGTATTCATGAGAAAATACTACAAACAATTACATGCCAACAAATTGGACATACTAGAAGGAATGGATAGATTCCTAGAAACATACACTCTTCCAAAACTTAACCAGGAAAAAACAGATAATCTGAACAGACTGATTACTAGAATTGAAATTGAATCAGTAATGGAAAAAACTCCTAAGAAACAAAAGTCCCTGGAAATATACCAAATATATTTTGGTATATATACCAAAATATACCAAACATATATACCAAACATATATGTTTGGAAATATACCAAACATATTAAGAAGAGCTAATACCTATCCTTCTCAGACTATTCAAAAAAACTGGAGAGGACAGACTACCAAATTCATTCTATGAGTTCACCATTACCTGATACCACAACCAGACAAAGACACTACCGAAAATAAAGAAAACTATAGGCCAATATCCATGATTAATATATATAAATCCTCAACAATATATTAGCAAGCTGGATTCAACAATATATAAAACGAATCATACACCGTGATGAAGTGGGATTATTCCAAGGGTGCAAGGATGGTTTAATATTCACAAATCAATCAATGTGATACACCACATTAACAAAGCAAAGGATAAAAATCACATGATCATATCAATTGACACAGAAAAAGCATATGGCAAAATTCAACATCCCTAATGATAAAAAACCTCAACAAATTTGGTATAGAGGGAACGTATCTCAACATAGCAAAGTCCGTTTATGACAAAATCAAAGCTAGCATCATACTCAATGGTGAAATCTGAAAGCTTTTCCTCTAAAATCAGGAACAAGACAATGATGCCCACTCTCACCATTTCTATTTAATATAGTATTGGAAGTCCTAGCCACAGCAATCAGACAAGAAAAAGGAATAAATGGCATCCAAGTTGGAAGGGAAGAAATAAAACTAACTATTTGCAGGTGACATGATGCTATACATAGAAAACCCTAAAGTCTCTACCAAAAATATTTAGAACTAATAAATGAATTTAGGAAAGTTGCAGGATACAAAATTAATATACAGAAATCCATTGCTTCTCTATACACGAATAATGAGCTATCAAAAAGAGAAAGCAACAAAACCCATTCAATATCACATCAAAAAGAATAAAATACCTAGGAATAAACTTAACCAAGGAGGTGAAAGACCTGTACTCTGAGAAATATAAGACATTGATGAAGGAAAGTGAAGATGATACAAATAAATGGAAAGACAGCCATGTTCATGAATTACAATTAGAAAAAGTAATATTGTTGGGCTTCCCTGGTGGCGCAGTGGTTGAGAGTCCGCCTGCCGATGCAGGGGACGCGGGTTCGTGCCCCGGTCCGGGAAGATCCCACATGCGCGGAGCAGCTGGGCCCGTGAGCCATGGCCGCTGAGCCTGCGCGTCCGGAGCCTGTGCTCCGCAACGGGAGAGGCCACAACAGTGAGAGGCCTGCGTACCGCAAAAAAAAAAAAAAAAAGTAATATTGTTAAAATGGCCATACTACCCAAAACAATCTACAGATGTAATGCAAACCCTATCAAAATACCCATGACATTTTTCACAGAACAAGAACAAACAATCCTAAAATTTATAGGGAACCACAAAAGACCCTAAAATAGCCAAATCAATCTTGAGAAAGAAGAACAAAACTGGAGGAATCATGCCCCCTGACTTCAGATTATACTTCAAAGCTACAGTAATCAAAACAGTATGGTACTGGCACAAGCACAGACACATAGATCAATGGAAGAGAATAGAAAGCCCAAAAATAAATCCATGCACTGCAGTAAATTAATCTATGACAAAGGTGGAAAAAACATACAATGGGAAAAAGACAGTCTCTTCAATAGCTGGTGCCAGGAAAACTGGACAGCTACATGTAAAAGAATGAAATTAGAACATTTTCTCATGCCATATACAAAAATAAACCCTCAATTTGGATTAAAGATCTAAATGTAAGACCAGAAACCATAAAACTCTTAGAGGAAAACATAGGCAGTACACTCTTTGACATAAGTCTTAGCAATATTTTTTATGGATCTGTCTCCTTAGGCAAGAAAAACAAAAGCAAAAATAAACAAACAAATGAGACCTGATTAAACTTAGGAGCTTAGAAAGCATCAACAAAACAAAAGGACAACCTACCAAATTTGGAGAAAATATTTACATTGGTATGTCTGATAAGGGGCAATATCTAAAACATGTAAAAAGCTCATACAACTCAATATCAAAAAGACAACCTGATTAAAAATGGGCAGATTGCCTGAATAGACATTTTTCCAAAGAAGAGACACAGGTGGCCAACAGGCACATGCAAAGATGCTCAACATCACTAATAATCAGGGAACTGCAAATCAAAACCACACTGGGTTATTACCTCACACCTGTCAGAATGGCTATCAGCAAAAAGACAACAAATAATAAATGTTGGCAAGAATGTGAAGAAAAGGGAGACCTAGTACACTGTTGGTGGGAATGTACATTGGTACAGCCCCTGTGGAAAACAGTATGGAGTTTCCTCAAAAATAAAAATAGAACTATCATATTATCCAGCAACTCCACTCCTGGTTATATATCCAAAGAAAATGAAAAAGCACTAATTTGAAAAGATATATGCACCCCAATGTTCATAGCAGCATTATTCACAATAGCCAAGATATGGAAGCAATCTAAGTGTCCACCAACAGGTGAATGGATAAAGAAGCTGTGATTTTATATATATATAAAATCATACATACATACACACACACACACACACACACACACACACACACACACACACACACTGGCATATTACTCAGCCATAAAAACAAGCATGAAAATTTGCCATTTGCAACAACATGGATTGACCTGAAGAGTATTATGCTTGGTGACATAAGGCAGACAGAAAGACAAATACTGTATGTTTTCACTTATATGTGGAATGTTAAAAATAAAACAAATGAATGAATATAACAACACAGAAACATACTCAGAGGTACAGAGAACAAACTAGTGGTTACCAGTGAGGAGACGGGTGAGGGGAGAGGCAAGATAGGAGAAAGGGATTAAGAGGTACAAACTAGTTGGTATAAACTAAATAAGAAAGGCAAATATATTGTACAGCACAGGGAGTATAGCCAATATATTATAATTACTTTAAATGGGGTATAATCTATAAAAATATTAAATCACTGCTGTACACCTGAAACTAATATAATATTGTTAATCAACTATACTTCAATTTAAAAAAAGACAACAAACAACTAAATTAAGAAACTATACTATGTCAATGAGAAATCTGTTTAGAGCAAGTTTTTGCACTATAAAATAATGGCAATTTGAGATTACACCACTTTGAAGCCGTCTGCCTGTAACATGATATTTCACAAGTGCTAGAATTCCCTGGTGATCCTGTGGCTAGGACTCCGTGCTTCCACTGCAGGGGGCCTGGTTTCGATCCCTGGTCAGGGAACTAGGATTTTGCAAGCCTCGCAGCATAGCCAAAAAAAAAAAACAAGTGCTGTCTTGACCCAGGCTTCCTGCCATGACTGAAACCCTCTATTCCACTTAACCTGCAATTTGTCAAATCCCCATCCCAACTACTTCCCTTATCAGGCTCTAACATTACTGGGTTATTCCTTTTTCTTTATTTTTTTGGCTGTGTCAGGTCTTAGTTGTGGCCTGAGTGGTCTTTGCTGCAGCCTGCGGGATCTTTGCTGTGGCTCACGGGCTTCTCTCTAGTTATGGCCTGCAGGTTTCCTCTCTCTAGTTGTGACGCACGGGCTCCAGAGTGCATGGGCTCTGTAGTTTGTGGCATGCAGGCTCCAGAGCACGTGGGCTCTGTAGTTTGTGGCACGCAGGCTCTCTCGTTGAGGCGCACGAGCTCGGTAGTTGTGGCACGCTGGCTTAGTTGCCCCACGGCATGTGGGATCTCAGTTCCCCGACCAGGGGTGAACCCGCATCACCTGCATTGGAAGGTGGATTCTCTACCACTGGACCACCAGGGAAGTGCCCACTCTTGGGTTATAATACATATATACCCAACTGCTAGATGCCCCCTTCTCCATACCTATACCGAGGGACAGCCCTTTCTTTCTTAGGCCTGAAGAATTATTCAAAATACCCAATACCCTAGAAGCCTATGAAACCTAGCTACTCCATCCTGTTTGCCATACATAAGCATTTCCTGCAGTTCCAGCTTACTGTTACCTATCCCTGGGTGCAAATTCCTGTGTGGCCCTGTGTGACAGCCTTGTCTGGTTTGGAGCTATAAGTAACAAAGAGTTCTGCCTTTCATCTATCTGTCTTTGAGTTGTGTCCCGCCATCAAAAAAACTTTAAATCTTATAAAACATCTAGTCTTACCCTGACTGCAACACCAGCTGTCACTGACAGCTGCCTGTACTTGGTTCACTATTTACACTGACTACAAATTATTTCTGCCAAGTAGCGCCAATTGCCAACTTCTTGCCTTTAAATAGTGCTTTATAAGTTTTATACCATATGCCTATATTTTCCCTTAATTTAGTCCTCACAACAGCTTTTAAGGAAAAAATGGCATGACATTACACCAATTTGATTGATGAGGTTAAGGCTCTAATCTGTCACCCAGAGGCAAAGCCAGAGCTAAAAACAAATCTTCTGGTTCTTAGTTTAGTGCTATTTCTAGCACAACTTTGTGCCCACCATTCAATTTAGCACTATCTTTTAAATTAAAATTTTTCTATTTAAAGAGTACACGAGAAACTGTTAACTCCTTGTAAGGCCACTCCTTTCCTCCCCCTCAATATCAAGGACAATAGGACTTAAGGGTAAGCCACAGAACTCCCTAAGCCTTGACACCATCACCACCATTGCCAAGCATGATTTAAGGGACCTCGGAACTCTGGCACTTCTGGAAAGACAGCCCCTCTAGCCTTAACTCTGTCCACAATAGGATTGGAAGAGGGTCCACAAGTGCAGCACACTTCTAATGAGATCCTCATTCTACCACACACACCTCATCTACTCACTCCCAGCCAACCCTTATACCTTACCTCACCACTGACAAGATGACTAGACCAGTCCCAAGAAGGGGGCTATAATTAGAACTGATTATCCACCTACCCCTGAGAGTACTAATCCCCTCATGTCCTATATCTCTGCTTACAACACAAGAATCCTTGGCCTCCAGATCATTCCTCATCATAGAGATTCTTACCCTATCATAGTCCTCTACGCTGCCTAATTTGAATTAGACTTTAACCCCCAAAATAACATCTAACTCCTTCCACTGTGACCTCTGGAATTCAGGATTTGTCATCAATAAAATCCCCTTGCTATAGCCTGAATGCTTGTGACCTCCCAAAATTCATTTATTGGAATCTAATCCCCAATGTGATGGCATTTGGATGTGCAGCCTTCAGGGAAGTGATTAGGTCATGAGGGCAGAGCCCTCATAAATGGGATTAATGTCCTTATAAAAGAGCCCTCAGATGGGCTCCCCTGGTGGTGCAGTGGTTGAGAGTCCGCCTGCCAATGCAGCAGAGACGGGTTCGTGTCCCGGTCCGGGAAGATCCCACATGACGCGGAGTGGCTGGGCCCGTGAGCCATGGCCACTGAGCCTGTGCGTCCGGAGCCTGTGCTTCGCAACGGGAGAGGCCACAACAGTGAGAGGCCCGTGTACCGCCAAAAAAAAAAAAAGAAAAAGAAGCCTCAGAGAGCTCCCTCGCCCCTTTGGTCATGTGAAGACACAGCAAGAAGACAGCAGAAAGCATTTTTCACCAGACACTGAATCTGTCAGTGCCTTAATCTTAGACTTCTCAGCCTCCAGAAATGTGAAAATAAATGTTCGTTGTTTATAAGCCACCCAGTCTACTGTATTTTGTTGCCATAGCCCGAACAGACTAAGATACTCCTATATCCTTCAACCTCTTTGATAGATTATTTTTTTCACCTCCTTTATCTAACTGAAACCTGGCTACCTCTTGAGGAAAAAGCATGCTTCCTTTGCAGTCCTCTCAAGGGGGTGGCTATTTTTTCTCCTACAACTTACATACCAATGCTTTTCAAATTGTAAACTGCAACCCATCTATGGTTTATGAAGAAATCTAAATTGTGGGTAGGAAATAGAAAACTTTAAAAATAAAGTAATAGAAAACATCAGCATATACTGCATGAGGTTAAGGTGAGTATTGTTCCATGAAAGATTTTTCTCAATTGTAATAAATGATGACTTTCAAATATGTTTTTTTCAAATATTTTTTCATATACAATATATGAAATTTGAAAGCCACTGTTTTATACCTTCTAGGGTTAAAAGTAGAGTAAATATTCTCTTTGCTCTTCATTGCTGCCTCAAGCACCACTTTCCTCCTTCCTCCCTAAATAATGTCCTGATCCTTTGAGACATCAAGCCATTCCACACACTACCCTTCCTTGTTATTATCACCTACCATAGTCCTGGTCATTCTCCTTCTTTCATTAAAGACTCCCTCAACTAGCTTGCTATCTCACTTTCCATAACCCCATCATCATTCCTGGTAATATCCATGTGGATGATCCATCTTATGGTCTGGGTTCAACTGCACAAGTATGATCATTAAAATACTGAAACATTTTCATAGCCACTAGTGCCTCCAAGACCCTGCACAGCACGATAGGCTACATTCATTTTGATGGATCCATGCCTACCCTAGTACTGGCAGTTAAATATTTTGATTACTATCCCTGCTAATACCAAGCCTCCCAGTTCTTTGACTTTTTCTTACCTTAAATGATCTTGTCCACCACCTCAGTCACCCACTTTCACAATCATATCCTATATCTAGTTATTACCAACAACTGCAACCCCCATCCTAATCTCCAGTTAAAGCATCCTACTCTGCCACCTACACCTTCAGCTTCAACCAATTTGTCTACCTCACTGAGACTCAGGAATAAAATTTATCTTTCATCCCATCTTTGCTCTGTCCCACCCTACTAAAGTCTTCTTTTCACCCATTATACAGCTTCAATTCCTAAGTCTTATCATTTACTCTATTCTTACTATGTATTAAATTGTCTATTTTGTCAACTGAAAAAAAATGCACAATGTGAGAGTTGTGAGTTAAGTTTTATTGGGGGCAAAATGAGGACTATAGCCTGGGAGACAGCCGCTCAGATAGCTCTGAGGAATTGCTTCGAAGAGGTGGAGGGGGGGAGGTCAGTATATATGTGATTTTGCTGAAGGGCGATACATGCAATCAAGCACACATTTTGGCAGAAGGTTACTGCTGGTCACAAGAAGGTTGCTGATAGTCACAAGGAGTAGATGTCTCCATTAATGATTTTAGTCCTTTCCTAGATATGAGAAGATGCAAGAAATTGGGCTCATAAAACCTTCTCCTGAAAATATCTATCTGAAGGCCTGTTCTGTCAGTTTTTCCCAGAGCACAGAGTGCCTCATTCCTGACCTCTACACTGAACTCCTTTTAGGGTGTGTTGAAGGTCAGCAACTACAGTGGCTAGTGACCTAATCCTTGTAGAGGCAGATGGTGAGTGACAATTTTAAGGTGGCAATTTACTTCATCTCATTTACTCTTCACAACAACCCTACAAAGTAGGTGTAATGATTTTCATTTTATTAATTAGGAAACAGGTATATCTACATAAATCTGCCCAGGATTATTAAAATAAAAAGTGAGATTCTATGATTTTAAATGTCTGAATCATTATTTCCTTAAATATAAACTAGGGATAAAGATAATTTATCTATCTCCCTGAGTTGTGAAGATCACATGTACACAAAAGCACTTTGTAAATTGTGAAGTGCTCTACAAATACCAGTTTTAATTATTGACTACTGACTAGGGGACCCTTACCCTTTCTTTCCACAGGAATCCTAACCTGACACTTCCCTCAACCTTCCTCTTTCTTTTATAGTCCTAGACATAGAGGATGCAAACAGCTGCACTGCCCTGTTGGTAGAAAACTCATCTCTGACATCAAGCTTCAAAACTTTGAATGGAAGAAAAGCAGTGTCATAAATGGTGATTAGGCTCTAATTAGCAACTGGAGGTATGGTTTATTATAGCGGAAAAGGTTTTTGTAAGCCAAGCTGCTAATTCATTGCAATCAACTGACTAACAAAGAAACTCTTATAACACAATCCTAAACTGGTGAACACCTGCATTATACGTTTTTATTCAAACCACAGCAGAACAAGAGTTCAGAAATGAAGGAGCTAAGGCTGATAGGCAAGAGACTGAGTCTCTTAAGGTCTTTTGAAGTCCAACGGAGAACTTGGAACCTTAAATGATTGTGACCTCTCCCTGAGCCCCAGGAAGAACACTGCTGTGTCCTGAGGAACTGTACTCCACACACTAGTATCTGGCTTTGGGTCCAACTCATCCCATTCGGTCGTTCTGAACTCTATCAACAGGGCAGCCCTGGATGACCAAGTTTCCTTAGAAAGATATAATTGGACCCACCAGGTATATCATTTCCTTATAATACTAAATATAGTGACTCTCTATTACTTGACATGGCAAATTAAAAATCCTTGACCCACTATTCTATCAATTTCCCCATTTCTTCTCTACTCTAGATAGGCATGTCCACACCTGCGTGTTCTTCACCCCACAGCAGGTACACTTCTGCCCTCTGATTCTACCCAAGATGCCGTTCCTACATTTTGCTTTCAAAGCTGATCTTGAAACTCTTCCACCAGAAAGTCTTAAAAAGATGGAATCACCTGCCTGTTACTCACTGCATATTTAATTACACCACCTTACACAGGAGTTTGGACTTGTCCATATATTACTGTGAAAGGTAAAGTACCACTCTGGTGACAGGTGCACCAGATTATAAGTCTAAGGCCAGGGTTCAATTCCTAATTTTGCCTTTTGGCTCACTGATTGCTCCTAAACCCACGCTGAGATAATATCTACAGTTTGCAGATTGAAAGCTAAAGAGATGGCACATTAAAGCTAATAAGCTAAATATAAAGGTATTTTATATTTTTTTCCCCTGGGATGTTAAAAAACAAAGTAGATGTTTATTAAATATTAATGACCCATTATTGTGCCATCAGGCCAAAGATGACTATTTTGCCTCCTTTTTCTTTCCTTTTCTGATATAATCTGCCAGCTTTCCCCAAATCTCTCTTTCAAGTAAACTCAGCTTGGTTATTTAACTTAATTTAATTATATGTGTGACAGAGGCAATGCTAATTGTTCATCAAACCCCATTTCCTTTTCTACTGGGGTGCACACACTTTACAGCCACCCCTGCAGTTAGGTGGAACTATATGATCATGCACCTTAGTCATGAATTCTGGCTAAGGAAATGGGTGAAAATGATGTACAGCACTTCCAGGGCTTGTCCCTGATATCTCCAATAAGTCGGCCACAGCTTTCCTCCTTTATCTGAGGCCCACAGATTGGATGATTCCAAGGCAACAGGGGATGGTGGAACCACAAGATAGAAGAAACCTGGTCTTTCCATGATTGCAAGGAGCAGACACCCCACCCACTGGCTCCGACAAGCCTGCTACACACTGTGACTTATGTGAAACATAAGCTTTTATTATGTTAAACCACTGAGACACTGGTATTGTTAACATACCCAGATTAACATACCTTGTATTTCTCACCTGTGGAAACATAAATGCAAAGAACCCCTGGACTTAGTTCCAGGACCTGAGATACAAATCCTGGCTTTACCACCTCCCCCAAATACCCTATGATCTGCTCTACAACATGGTCTATACCCTTCCTCAACTGCATGTCTAGCACATCCTCCTTTTTTTTTTTGGTACGTGGGCCTCTCACTGTTGTGGCCTCTCCTGTTGCGGAGCACAGGCTCCAGACTAGCAGCCTCAGCGGCCATGGCTCACGGGCCCAGCTGCTCCGCAGCATGTGGGATCTTCCCGGACCGGGGCACGAACCCGTGTCCCCTGCATCGACAGGCGGACTCCCAACCACTGCGCCACCAGGGAAGCCCTCCTCTTTTCCATTAATGGAGCCCTCCCGACTCTTCTCTCCCTCAAGACTTCTGTCAGGCCTTCTCTGACCTCCCACCCACACATGTTTACTTCTTTGCTCCTAGTGCAAAGTATATTCCTCTACTTCAGCATTTGTCACATTCTATTGCAAGTATTTGTTGACATGTGTTTCCACAGACTGAGTTCTTGAATCCACAGACAGACAATTCCTTTGGGACCTTTGACTTCCAGGATTTAGCTACAGTGCCTGGCACATAGCAAAAAATAAATATATATTAAAGGAATGTTTGTCACCTGTGACCTTAAGTGAGTCACTTATTTTTTAAGTCTATAAAATAAAATTGTACAGAATTGTTCGGATGATGAAGTAATGAATGTGATTTGTAGATTATAAACAGATTCTAATAGTCATCTGTTTATTCTGTTTTGTAGGCCCTTTCTCATCTTTTCCAGTCAAATCTGTCTAATGCTTCGAGGTAGCTTTGTCCAGTAGAAATAAAATGTAAGCGGCAAATATAAACACCTTAGTACCCATATTTAAAAAGTTGAAAGTAGGTGAAGTGAATATCAACAATACATTTTAGCCGAACATATTCAAAATATTGCTTATTAGCTGTTGTACATTTTGTTAATTAAGTCTTCTAAATCTGGTGTGTATGTTACAACACACCTCAATCCGGAGGCTGGTGGCTCCCGCAAATTGGACAATGCAGGCGCAAGGCCGACTTCAGACACACGTCTTGGTGAAGTCAACCTCGTTCAGAATTAGTGACTGCTCCTCAACGCTCTCTCCAGCCCCTTATCATCACCCTGGCTATCCTGAAACCTAGAAGGTGAGCTCCTTGAGGAATTCCAGACTGTTGTCTCGAGAAATTTCTCTCACATCGATCGTTGGCATGTGAGGAGCGGTTGTTAAATGTCGAGGTAATTAATGAACCTGTGTGCAAAGGACCCCACGAGAGGCCGCGTGGCCGGGACGGAAGATGGTCAGTCAGGGAGAGGGCGGGGTCGAGCCGCCAAGGTCCGCCGGGATCCTGGCGCCTGGGCCCGCGGCGTCCAGGGGCGGCGGGCGCCGAGATGCGGGGCCGGGCCGCCGGGTGGCCCTGGAGGCGCAGCCCGGCCCCCGCCCCGGCCCCCACGCCCCTCGGCGCCACCGCGGCCGCCGAGCCCCGGAAGCGGGCGGGGATTTCCTGTGCCCGCCCCGCCCGCGACCGCCGGGCCGCCGTCTCCGCCTGTCGCTGGCTCCGCGGCCGCCGGCTCCGAGGAAGCGAGGGCAGAGGGGAGGGGCAGGCGGCGCCCGGGAGGGAGGCACCGGGCCGCAGGCCAAGACGACCGGGGTGAGTGGGGCCGGGCGGAGGGAGTCGCAGCTGGAGGGAGGGACGCCTGGCTTCCTGGGGCGGTGAGTGGGGCCGGTCACCCGTGGGGGCGGGGAGGAGGGTCGTCGCGGCCTCTGGGTCGCTGCCATTCTGGGGGGGGGGGTCGGCCACACTGACATTCTGTGCTCGCCCCTCCCGTCTCCCCGTCCCCCCATCGTCGCTGTCAGGCCCCGCGGGTTCCCTCCGCTGTCACCGCGCGCGCAGGTTACCCCGCGGCTCCTTTTTCTTCACTTGTTCATGCCCCAGTTCACGAGAAACCTGTTTTCTGACCTCACTTCCCCTGCTCCAGCTCTGCCTTTCTCGGGTTCTCTGAAATCTGACCCTCTCCAGGGGCACTGTGACAAGGAGGGCAGAAGCAACCTTACTCTGGAGCGGGCGCCTGTCCCGCCCACGCCCCGCCCGGGACAGGGGCCAGGCTTCTCTGACAGCGCGACTGTCCCTGTGTCCTTGGACTACTCATTTCGGTAGCATGGCCCTTTCTCTGTCCAACAACACTCGCTGCAGAAACCAACTTCTGCAGGTGCCATGCCCCCCAGATATGTGAGGAAGAGGGGGAAGTGAAAGTCTTAGAACCCCGACTCCGGTAGGCCTGGGGTCATCCTGGAGCCGGGAGAAACCAGGTTAGGGCTGACACCTTAACTGCCCAGATGCTGGCTCTGAGAGAGCAAATATTTTAGCAAATGCAGTCTGAGGACAAGTACCTGCCCCCTCCTTTGCTGATATTTCTGCTAGCACTTCCACAGGTTTTCTGTCAGTGGTCTGGAGAGGCTCACATCTGGCCTGCGAAAGAGGCTTCCTATCAAGGGACTCTGCAGCTGGAGAGATGGAGAAGTGGGTCTCAGGTGTCCAGATATTTACCTAGAGGTAAAGTCCTGAAGGAGGACTTTCAAACGGAGCTAGAGAATGAGGAAGACTTCTGGTGAAGAGGGGGACTCCATGCTTTACATGTTAAAAGTTAAGTGAATACAGGGGCTGGAATTCAGAGGAAAAAGCTAAAATGGAACTTTCCCTTTATTGCTTTATTGGGAATTTTCCTTTCTCATGAGAAGTCTCTGAAAAGGAAACCTTGTAAGCTGGGAATCAGTCCAGGATGCTCCCATGAGGCCCTGAGACATCTCTGGACTTCTGAGATGAAAGGGAAATTTGTTCCCTTCCTGTGCATTGAGCTTAGAGTTCCCACCTACCTCTTTTGTCGAAGACAGATAGACAAGAAAATAAACAACTTGACAGTTGTCATTACCTATCCTGGGCTCCTGGATTCTTGCAAATGTTTTTGGATGGATATGAGTGAGCCAGAACAGTTACCAAGGTTCTGACCTGTTTTTGGAAGACTTTCACTGGCTCTGACTGCTTGGGCATTGAGTAAGAATCACAAAAATATGAAGTTGCCAAGCAAAAAGGGACTCTTCACAGGTCTCATAGACTATTTCCCAGCTGTAAGGCAGGGATACCGCTATCACAACACAACCTGTCCTGCTCCTAAGATGTCCAGAGCAAAAAGCCTTCGACCAGGTCCTATGCACTGCAGGATTATTAGGATTTTTTTTAAAAATCTAACCTAAATCTCTTCTCTTGCAATCAAGAGAAGAGATCTACACATAGAAAACATCTCTTTTTATTCATTGGCAGCATCATTCATCAGCCTTCTTCCCTAGTCGAGAAGACTATGTCCGTTGTTTTGAACTTTCCCCCAATGTACATATTTCCCATCCCTTTCTTCACTTTTGTTTCTTCTGATGGAACACACTCTGGCTTTCACCATATGCTTCTTTAAAATTGAACACATTTTTATAATGAGATCTGACTGGTTCTATCCTGTGTCTCAGGTTCTTTCCTGTGTCTTAAATCACAGGGCTGTTAATTCACCCCAGGGTCATGTTAGCAGCACCTGCTTCCCCTTTTTCTACCTAGTCCAAACCCTTTCTGTTCTTTTTTTCTTTTCCCAGTCAGACATTAGCTCCTCACTGACCAACAGTTTCTCTTATCTTTTAGGGTTGCTTTAGAGTCATATACTTGCTTTCCAAGTTATTGATCTTTCTACCATATTTACTACCAGTTCTCATTTTCTACAGCACAGTGACAAGTTATGTGTCTGTTTGTTGAGGCTTGTCCTAAGTAAGGCACCATTTGGTACAGCCTCATAAAAAATACAGCCTTTGACTAGGATTTCTACCTATAGTAATCATGTCATTCTAAACTAACGCATGAGAATGGGATTTGTGGCAGAACATCTTATGTGTAATTACATCTGTTTTTGTTGAGTGCAAGTCTGTTTGCATCCTGTCCTACATATTTCCAGATTGCTTACATTCAGTGGTTAAAATTTCCAGTTAAGTATTTTCAGTTGTTGAAATTAATTGATAGCTTTTGAATTTCCAGGATTGTTCTTTTTTTTTTAAATGAAGTTCTTCCAGCCCCAAAGTAACCATTTGTGACTTTGCTATGTAGCACCTGCTCTTTTCTGGCTCAGGTTCAATTGATTGGAACACATCAAGCTTTTAAAGTTCATCTTTCATCAAGCTCCTCCTATCCAGTGTCATCTTTTATCCCTGGGCTGTTCTCCATAACTCCCTTAGGAATATCACCCCTTTCCATTTTCATGGGCATAACTGATATGAATTTGTTCCAGGTCACAATTTGGGTTTGTAGCAAAAATGCTTTCAGAACAGACAGCAGCCCTGGGGACAGGATGGGAGTCAATGAGTGTTCAGCTGGATGGAGCAGAGCCCCAGGTGGAAAGGGGAAGCCAGGAAGAGGGGCCATGGAGGACAGCACCAGGGCCACTGGAGCACCTGTGCTGTGACCTTGAAGAGGAGCCACAGTCGCTTCAGGACAAGGGTGAGAGCCCGTAGGGGGTGTGTGTGGGAAGCACAGTGCAGAGAATAGTCTTCTAATCTCTGTTGGAAAAGTAGAGTTAAAAATCCCCAAATTCCCACGGACTGACTGAACAGCACAGTCAGTACCAGGACTAGGTCACAGAAATATAAGGAACTTCTGGGCTCTGGTCACAGAAATATTAATATAATGAACACCTGGATTCTGCAAACCATGTAACTGGGCTTCTTCCGTTTCTTGCATAATCACTCCCTCCACATGCTACATGGTTAGTGGTAACAAATATGGGAGACAAAGGAAGTGACAGAAACACTGACTGCTGTTGGAAAACACACTCAGTAAAATGCACCTTACAAGATGAAAATTACATTCAAATAATATAAATTCAAACCACAGCTAGTCGAGTAGAAATGGATGAGATAAATGCTCTACTAACAACCACTCAGTACCCTTTCAGGATATTTGAGGGAGGGTCTTTTCTACTACATTTATGCATTGGAGTCTTACCAATGGGTATAAATATAGAAAAAAAAAAGTGACCCTTAAGCCCCTCTAAAATAGGGCCCAGGCTCTAATTGGGAAAGGTTGGATGCTGCATCTCTAATGGTTCCTCTCTCCCCTCACCAGCTCAGTCGGCTCCGTGGGTTCCTGCCATTCCCCAGGAAGGGGGCACTGGAGATTGGGAGATGGCAGCTGCACTTCTTGCAGCTGGATCACAGGTGGGCTGTGTTCTTCCTTTGGCCTCTCTCAGGGTTTTCTCAACGCTGCCTTTCTACAGCCTTTGCATCATTCCATTGATTTGTCATTTCACATGACCACTAATGGTATGTCCATTTTATGTCTGAACAGATTCTGTCCCTTTCCAAGGGGCTCATAATACCCTTTTAAAAAATGAATGGAGGCATGATGAGAAGAAGGGAATTCCTAGAGGTTAGGTGTTTTTTGTTTGTTTGTTTGTTTTTTAATGGATGGCTGTGCTATCCACAGGGGGAATTTAAGAACAATTCATTAATGTCCTTTAAGAAATAAATCTGGAAAGATTAGGAAAAGAGGACCTGAAGGAAGCTTAGAAGAACATAAAGTAGACAGGATTGGGTGGATGATAGAGCATTTATGGAAAAGAACAGAAGATAGAAAGATGTAAAAAGGGGCAGAGCCAGAGAGAGAAAACAGGTTTAGATTCAGAAGGCAAGGGGAGAGCCATGGGAAGACAGTAATAATAGTAGTAGTAGTATCCATACTCCCAAAGTGCTTACCATGCTTGCTGTTCACATTAAGTCATTTTACCCTGAGAGAAACTCAGTTATCCCCATTTTACAATGAGAAAATTGGACAGGAAAACATTAAGGCACTTGTGTAAGGTCATACTGCTAATAAGTGGCAGAGCTAGGAGTCATTTGGCTCCAGAATCTGGGCTCCTAACTGCCACACTATGATGCCTTAAAAGATAAGGATATGGCATAATAGGGGAAGGGGGCAAGAAAGAATATTTTATCTATATTCTTTTGTGCTGATAGGAAAGGAAAGGTCAAGTGGAGAAAGGAGGAGCTAGTACACAATTTCTACAGGGAAAAGAATAAGGCCGGTGAGAAGAGACTGGGCAGACACCTGTAACTAGACAGAGGCACCAAAGAGTTTGTGGTGCCTCCAGCTTCTCATGGTCCCAATTTGGGAAAATCCTCTACAGCCGTTTTCCTCACTCATTCACGGACCATTACCTTTACCCCTTTCCTCACTTCCTCTTCACCAAAACTATGTGCCCTGCCCAGGGACATCTGGGCAGTTCTTTTTCTAGACACTCTCTTGCCTTCTCCCCTCTACTACTACCTCAGCCTTTTACACTGAGAACCCATTTTCCTTAAGGAACAGCTGCTGACAGATGATGCTACATTTTGTTTCAGGGCCTGGTAACCATCAAGGATGTGTCACTGTGTTTCTCTCAGGAGGAGTGGCGGAGCCTGGACCCTTCTCAGACAGACTTTTATGGAGAATACGTCATGCAGGAAAACTGTGGGATAGTAGTCTCTCTAAGTAAGCATGACCTTCCCCAGCCACTAAATGACTGTACTCTGGGAGAATGGAGTCATCTTACTCCAGGGCTGTTGGAGAGCATCTATTTGGGGTTCTTTTCTAGGCAGAGAATCTGTCTAAGCTTCCACTAGAGAAAGAATGCCAGAGTTAATTCAAAGGGAATGGAAGTAAAGTGTCATATTTTTAAAAACAACAAAATGATGTGAATTATTAGAGAAGAGAACTTTAGGCTCTTCTTGGTTGGGAATTGGGAGGTTCTTTCAAAGCAGAGAGGACACCTAAGAGATGGAACTGAGTCCTTGGAAACTCAGAAACCACCTAGGGAA
>NW_006796547.1:226200-235471 GCF_000442215.2 Lipotes vexillifer | reverse complement strand
GGGAAAGATGGGAGTGTAGGTGGTGAGACAGCTGCAGTAGGGCTAATTAAGTGAAGTTATGACCAGAAAAGACAGTTGGACTGGAAGTATTTGAAATTTGAGTGGAAGAGAGCACTCATTGGGAAGAAAGTATGGTTTTCTGAAAGAAAGAAGAGGGACTGAACAGAAACGGGAGTGGGGAAGAGGGAAAGGCTTGTATCTGGCCTTCTATCTTTTTATTTTTTAGTATTTCTCTACTGATGTGGTTGTGCTGTGTCTTAGCTGCAGCATGCGGGATCTAGTTCCCTGACCAGGGATCGAACCCGGGCCCCCTGCCTTGGGAGCATGGAGTCTTAACCGCTGTACCACCAGGGAAGTCCCCTGGCCTTTCTTTTATCTATAGAGTTCCAGGGAATAATCTAGGAAACAGCTTTTTTCAGAAATGAGAATTACGGTTGAACTAATTGACATCTCTGTTTTCCTTTCCCATGGGCAGGATTTCCAATCCCCAAACTGGATATGCTTTCTCAACTAGAAGGAGGGGAAGAACAATGGGTTCCTGACCCCCAGGACTTGGAAGAGAGGGACATTCTGAAGGTCACATATACAGGTAATGACGTAGAATACACTCAGCCATGGCCTTCACCCCTTTTGGAGTTTCATCATTACATGTCCCTCTAATCCCTCCTCTGCCTCAGAGAGTTATAGTACTGAAAGGTTTAGAGATCTTTTTCTTCAAAAGCAAGATGGTGTAGCACAGTGGTTTAGAGGGCAGGCTCTGGAGCTAAACTTTGTGGATCTGAATCCAGGACCATACCTGTGGAACCTTGGAAAAGTAATCAACGTATCTTTGGGTTCCTCATCTATAAATTATCATGAGATTTAAATATGTTACCATAGTAGAACAGTACCAGCCACATAATAAGCACTCAATAAATGTTAATTGTTGTTGTTCAACCTGCCACCCATTGTGGAAATGCCTTCCACAGTGTCTCTAGTGCTGACAGGTGGTCACCCAGCCAGTGATGATTGTAGCACATTTCTTAACTCTCTCCATCTATGCTTAGGCAGGAAGATGGTGTTTAATAGGTTTTTTTTAAGTGCTAAATAAATAACAGTAATAAATAAGTAACAACAATAGCATAGACCATTTACTAGTGCTTACTATATGCAGGTACTATCCTATCTGTCTTATAACATCTATCTTATAATGATTCCCATTTTACAGAAGAAGAAATGAAAGCCTACAGAAGTTAAGTGGGAAAGCTGAGATTCAAAATTGGGTATCTGTCTCCTAAGCCTAGGCTTTTAACCTCTGTACCTCTTGCACTGTCTTATACAACATTAAAATCTGTTCTCTCAGCCTTTATGGGGTGAGGTTTAGGCCCTAATAGGCATCATACAACCTCACCTCTGACTCAGGTCCTGGGGTACTCCCTTGTGACTCCCCTCTTGGGGTCGGTATTTTCCCTTCTCCACAGGAGATGGAAGTGAGCACGAAGGGGATACCCCTGAACTAGAAGCAGAACCTCCCAGAATGTTATCTAGTGTGTCTGAAGATACCGTTCTCTGGAACCCAGAGCAGGATGAGAGCTGGGATTCCATGCCCAGGAGCTCCAGAGGCATGCTCCTTGGCCCACCGTTTCTTCAGGAAGATAGCTTCTCAAACCTTCTGTGTAGCACAGAAATGGATTCCCTGTTAAGACCACACACATGCCCCCAGTGTGGGAAACAGTTTGTGTGGGGCTCCCACCTTGCCAGGCACCAGCAAACACACACTGGGGAGAGGCCCTACAGCTGCCTCAAGTGTGAGAAGAGCTTTGGGAGAAGACATCACCTGATCCGACACCAGAAAACCCACCTACATGACAAACCCAGCAGGTGCTCTGAGTGTGGCAAGAATTTCCGATGCAACTCCCATCTGGCCAGCCACCAGAGAGTACACGCAGAAGGCAAGTCCTGCAAGGGCCAAGAGGTTGGAGAGAGCCCTGGGGCTCGGAAGCGGCAGCGCGCTCCACCAGTGCCAAAGTGCCACGTGTGCACTGAGTGTGGGAAGAGCTTTGGCCGACGGCACCACCTGGTGAGACACTGGCTGACGCACACCGGGGAGAAGCCCTTCCAGTGCCCGCGCTGTGAGAAGAGCTTCGGCCGTAAACATCACCTGGACAGGCACCTGCTGACCCACCAGGGACAGAGTCCCCGGAGCAGCTGGGACAGAGGGACATCTGTCTTTTGAAATGTTTCTGTTGCAGCTGTGGTCACATCTTTCAACCGGTGCTACCAGGAGTCTCTGCCAGAGCTGACCCTCTCCTGCACCCCCGTGGCCAGAGTCATGAGTCCCAGTCCATCCCTAGAAAGATGAGGTTCCAGCATTGGCCAGAGTATTTCTCACCAGTTCTGTGAGATGCCACATAAAGTAGAGTTCTTTGGGCAAAACTTTTGGGAAACAGTGCCTACTGCATGGGCTGATATTCAGCCTGAGCCCATTCTCCTGGGTACAGTGGTACCAGCAGTTTTTGCCTAAGGCCCAAACTGCTTGGATTGGTTGGTTGGAGCTTATGCCATACCAGTCATTAAATATTTTGAGTATCACCCTTCCATAACATAACTATTCTCTCCCTCCCCCCCCCTCTCTCTCCCTCTCTCTCTCTCTCTCTCTCTCTCTATATATATATATATATATATATATATATGAAGAGAAAGACCATATTGGCATATTAAAGGCTCTGAAAATTTATGCAGTAGAGCAAATGGTTAAGCCTCTTTTAATGCAGTGTTTCCTAAATTTATTTGACTTCAGTATCCTTTTTATCTCACATCCCACAGAACTGGTGACTCCATGAAACATACTGGTGAACACTGGGTTAGAGAGTAACAAGGAAACAGGAAAGAGATAGTGATCAGGCACCCAGAGCCCCCTTTTTTATCCAGATGAAAGCTGAGGGGCAGACCTCATTCTTGTGTGGGCCCATCATCCTTACACCGATCATCTGAACATACATCCACACCTCTCACCCAACCTGCTGAAAAACAGAAACAATAACCTTTTCACCCCTATTCCTGCTCCCTTCACCCTGCATATACATATATCCAGCTGAGAGAACACACTACAGTGCTAATAAGAGATGGACCTTATACCCCCAAGTAACCCAGGCCCACACAGAAGAAAAATACTTTATCCCCTTGAACAGACCCCTTTCCTCTTGACAGTGTCTTTATGTGTCTGTGTATCTGTGTGCAGGGTCTTTGAAGAGAGCATGCAAAGTGAAAACTGTATAAGCTAGATTTTCTAGGGGCTGTGTTCTGGGGATGAGGGTAGTGGGGATTGTAAGGATTTTTTTGTTTTGTTTCAAGATAGTAAGTAAGCTGAGTGATCAAGGGAGCCCTAGTGGAAAGGGTTAAGTTGTGGGAGTTGAGATATAAAGCCTTCCCCAGTATCACTGAGATCAAGACAACTGGATATTTAAGTCTAGGTCTGAATCTCTGGGCCACAGATTCTTTTTGCCAAAGTGGAGAGAGAAAGAGACATCCTCAGTGAGGTGAGCTGTTTCTTATTGATTTCAAGCAAGGTACATATAGAAGCTTTGTGCTTAGTGGATTTTTTGGTCTTGTTTTAAGTGCTGGGAAATTAAGGCAGGAGTCACATGCTTGCAGGTTGTTATCATCACTCTTGTTTGACCTTGACTGCCTCATCAAGGGGGCAGAGTTATTCTTGTGGATCTCATTCCCCTAAACAGAACTTTAGGGGAAATGGCTGTGGCTTAGCTATTCAGCTGATGCAGGGTAATGAGCTTTCTGGTTGATTTTCCTCCCAATTTTGGAAAGGTGTCTGCACTAAGACTCTTAACTCCAGAACTTGCATAAGTATTCTAGCATCCATTAGTTGATGAGTTGGTCATTGTTTCTCTTTGTTGATGATGTGTTAATACCAATCGTATCATTTAAAAATTACCTTGTATGTAAGAGCAGTTTGGGGTTAGGGAGGGAGAAAAGCAAAGAGGATAGAAGTGGGATATTTTCTCTTTAATGCTTAGATTCTGGTTTTTCCTTAACACACATTTCTCAACCACAGTTGGTGGAATTAACCAGAGAGGCAAGAGGAAGTTAGCTGCAACAGTCTAGTTTAATGACTGTTCCACTTGCTTAGGAAAAACTGGGTGAATCATAGCTCCTTAGAGTCCTGGGCCCAAATGGAGCCAAAAATAGGGTCATTTTGCTCACTGGGCTTCTTAGGGTGGATATGACTTGAGCAACCCAGCCCCTACCTCCCTTCTACTCAGAGCAGCCTTCCCTCTGCCCAGAATGTACTTCTCTTGCTTATGTTCCTATGAATAGAGCAAAATGGCCAGCCCTTTGTAAGGCATCCTTGTCCCAGGTCCTCAGAGACAGGAGCATTTTAGGATCAGTATTAGGAGATGCCCCAGGGCACAGGAAAATATTGGGTTCCACTGGCAAAACTGGACTATGCCATTTCTTTTACCCTCCCACTATGCCTCATTCATTAATATAAATCAGCTCTGTGTGAACAATGGTTCAGAACCTGTTTTGGATCACAGGCCCTTCTGAGAATCTGATAAAAACCAGAAACTCACTTTTGAGGAAAAAAAGATATTAGTAATTCACATAGTTTTGCATACACATCTAACAGGTTCAGAGCCCATCCATGGATTCACTAAACAGGGGTCAAAGAAAGGGAGTCACCCTGACCCAATATGGTCATTATATATTGTCAAGAATTATATATTGTCAAGAATTACAAGGCAAGGATCACTAAACATTTTAAGGACTAAGATACCAGAGGCAATAGGATATAAGGAGTGTCTAGTCTTTAATGACTTGAAGGGTATTGCTTACATTCTACTCTATGTTTTTTAAAAAGTTCATATGACATGCTGACAAATCCAGCTCCCCACGAACCTTGTTTTAAAGACTTGTATGAGGTGACTGTCCGTACCATCGGATCATGCCTCTTAACAACCAGGTGTTAACCTCCAGCCTTTGATGTGTTTTAGTAATTGTAAGGTGAGAAAGTGAAGCCCCCAAAGTGTAGGTGCACTCATAGCACCCAACTGAAAGGCAACATGGCGTCTAAGGGCATTCTGCAGAAGGGGCATCCCTTTAGGTAATTTCTGCTGTACTGCTGTCTTCTCTACCTCCGTCCAACACCACTTCCCTTGGACGAAAAATAAAATAAGCAACAGCCATCAGCTGGGCAAAGAGATCTGAGTGATTTTTCCCACAGGGAACACTCCCATTTTCCTCCCAACTGTCTCTGCCACATGTCTACCTTATCCTATCCCCTATAAATAAAAAATATCTCCGTGTTCTCTCTGAGCAAAATGTACAACAGGGAAGTCCATCTTTAGGAACCTGTCACCTTTTTCCCTCTGTGTGGTGCCTCTACCCTATTCAGAGCCCAAGTATCCTTGCCTTTCCACCCCATCAGAGTATCTCTGCAAAGAATCCCTTACAATGGAGATTGTAACCAAAAGGTTAGCTTTCTCAGAGCTATCTACGTTTTAAGCTGTAGTTCTAATAGTGGAAGTGGAAAAAGGAAAAGATTTTCCCTTGTTAAAGTGATGTTACACCTTCAGGGAGCAAAGGGGTGATAATTGGGGACAAAATCCTCCCTTTTCCAGCACTCCTACAATCAAACCACTGTTTCCTATTTCCATCAAGGGCAAGGTGAGCCCTGACTCAGAACCAGAGGTTCCAGAAGACAAGTTCTTTCCATCTCTATTCATTTGAGTGCACTGGATGGGGGTGAGTGGGGTTGGGCAACAACGGAAAAGTGAAATCTATTCCCTTAGGCCCTTTAGAGATCCTGAGATGGCAAAGTTTACTTCTATTCCTCAGAGTGCTGTACTAGGCCATGGATCTCAAAATGCAATCTTTGGACCAGAAGCATCAGTATCACCTGAAACTTGTCTTAGAAATGCAAATTCTCACCCTGGACAAACTGAATCAGAAACTTTGGGGATGGAACCCAGCAATCGGTCTTTTAACATGCCTTTTAACCAGGGTATTTGATGTAGGCTTAAGTTTAAGAACCACTGGCTAGATTCAAATTCCATTTTAATCAGTGGTTCCTCACCGTCTTCAAATAGGGGGAGATGGAATCTTCACACCCCTGTTCTCAGATTTATTTTCTGCAAAATCCTAGGCTAGTTGCTTCTCAGTTCAATTCCTCTTGAGTCCCAAGTTATTCCCCCCCCCTTAAGTCAGTGAAAGAACTGGGTTAGTCACCAATTTCAGAAACTGTGGTGGGGTAACTACCAAGCTGTTGTAATTGGTTGGGGCTGGAGCTTCTTAGATGGGTATTGAGAATTCATGGGTCTAGACATCTGAAAAGACAAAAAGGAGGAGACACCTCAAAGAAGGTAAATCCAGTGTAAAACCGAAAAATCCAAAGAAATGGTCCTCCTTTGTTAGTTATCTGGTCCTTTTTCAGGCCTAATAAGTTGCCCTGGAGGTAGGCAGGGTGGGCATTCAGCACAAAAGTAGAGAGTAAGGCCATCTGTCCCAAGCCCCTAAGGACCCAAGTATTCCTACCCCACAATTGCATTGGAGACCAATAAGGGGCCATGCAGAGGATTCCTAACCATGATTTGGCCAACCCAAATCATGGGCAAGGGCAGCAGGAGTATGAGAGAGCCCCCAGGACATAAGAGGAAACCAGGCTCATTTCGTAAGATATGACACAAGCAAGATGTGAACCTAGACTCTGTTTACTAGGTAGAGGTTGTAACCAATTAAGCCGTGGTACCCATGTCAAAACTGCTTCCTCCTGCTTTGAAGATTCTGTCCAGTTCAGGCTATAGGAAGGGATCTGTCTTGCAGGCCCTGGCCCTGATACCTCCTCCACCCCCTCTCCTAGACATACCCATGAAGACAGTTGCAAACCTGCCACCTCTGTGGGGCTCTGCAACATCAGAAGGTTAGAGTGAACCCAGGTTTCTTTGGGGGAGGCAATCAACCCCTGTCTCCTAAGGCAGAGAAGGTTGGCTACAGCTTTCAATTCCAGGCCTCAGGCTCTCCCTCTCTCCTTTCCTGCCACAGCCTCCATCCCGTAAGCAGAGCTCTTCCTCCACTCTTCACTCCCACTTCTGTTTTCAGTTGGTTTGGTGTGGCTTGGCTTTCTGTTCCATTTTGCCTGGGGAATGCCACACCTTGCCAAGGGTATTTGTTCTTCCCAGTTCCTGTCCTTCTTCCATGATAGCTTCTCACTTCAAGTTTCTAGCCAGCTCCATTCCATCATGAGCCCACTTGCTACCTGTCCCTCTGCCTACTGTCCAGTTTCTTTTCTGTCATCTTCAAGCCTACTAAGTAGAGTCCATTGCTCATATTTCCCACTTTCTTCCCTCAGATTCTTGGCTTGGCTGTAGCATCTCAGCTGCCATCTCCCCACTCTACCTCTCTCATACACATCTCCGCACATCTGGACTTGGCCAAGGTCGCCTGTACTGCCAAATCCAGGCTCTTTACTCCCTCCCTACAGGCTCTTCTTCCCTGATCAAGTTTCCATTTTTTGCGTGCTTACTACGTCCCAGGCACTGGCTGTCCCAGGCCTGGGAGACTGAGTATGGTGATGGCCCCTGTACTTAGCATGTTCCTCAGCCGACCCCTCCACTGCCACCACTTTCCTGCCACACCTCAGGACACTGTGCGCCAAGGGACCCTCTTCCAGGCAACTCTGGGGGTGTACGCCCACTGGCCATCCAGCCCAACAGCCTAGTGCCTGCCAGGTTTCTAGCTATTGTCTGACTTGGTTCCCTCTGATGGACAGTGAACTTCCCATGGATTACCCAACCAGGGACCTTCATCTGTATCTTTAGAGATTTATAATACAGTATGATCCCTGTCAGTTGAATAAAGGATGTATTGGCTGTGTTGCTGACCTACTTTCTCCATCCTCTCGTCTCCCTTCCATTCTCAGCTCCTCTCTCCTGATAAAAAGGCTGCAGTAGAGTGGGAAACACCAGATGGTTCCAGGGGGAGTCACGCAGCCATGCAGGAGCCCCCTCGCTGCCCCTTCCGAAAACACACACCTCAAGACACCACAAGTTAGGTCTCCCCACCTCCCTCCTGGTGTCTTGGCTCCCAGATGTCACTCCCATCAGCTAGGGAGGCAACCCATTCTGGAGACTCAGGGAGCAGAGTGCTGAGCAGGCCGGGCCAAGGGTGAGGTGAGTGAGGGCCCAGCACATGAATTTAAGGAGGCCTTCCATCTCAGGGTTGTTTAAGGGCTGATCCACTCTTGAGAGACCCTTAGAGTGCTGAGCCTGAGTCTGGAGCCTGAGGTGGTGGTGGTGACTGAACTGACCCCCTAGACAAATTTGCAATTATTGGAAGTTTGCGGGGAGCCAGAGGAAACCTGCACAGGTGGGGTTACACAGGAACTGGGTCCACCAGATGCATTCACCTTTGAGGGTGAAGAGGATGGGCATCTGGTAGAGGCTATCAAGAGGACAGGGTAAGAAACAGTGTGGGGAAAAAACATGGAAACCTGGCCTGGGTAAAACCACCAGCCTGTGACCCACTGCCATGGCCTCTCACCCATGGAGCTTCACTGGGGTGGGGAGAGGGAGTCACTTTGCAGGCATTGGGTGCAGCCCAAAGGCTTTGCTCTTCTTCATGGGAGTTGCCTTCAAGAGCTTCAGTCCTACTGTTTAGGGGGTGATCTGCCTCTGCAGCTTTCTTAACACCAGCCAGCCTGTTTTGCTACCTGCCTCGTACTGCATATGTTTCACTATTTTCTTGCGTTCACTCTTACTTCCCCGCCAGGCACTTGGAGTAAAACGTTTGACGTGTCTGGTCTTTCCCCTAACCAAAAAGGGGAAGAGGGAAGGAATTGACAGAGGGAGGAGAAACACAACTGTGATTGTTCATTAATGGGCCTGTTCTCTCAGCCAGTTCCAGTGGTCGACTGAAATCCTGACTTCCTTCTTCTTACTCTCCTATCAGTGTCTTTCCTAGCATTGACAGGACTCATGCTGACACTCCATCAGTCTTCCTTTGGCTTTTTTTAAGTCCTTTCCAGCATGGTGTCCCTCAATTAATTCCCCAAGCAACCTGTCTTCCTGTCCTTGCTAGGCACTTAGGTTTTGGCTGGATCTGCAGCCCAACCAGACAGCCTTGCCATGTTAGAAGTCCTCAGAGGAGAAAGAATAGGAGAAATCTATTGCTTTGAGACCAGTGACAAATGGAAATATTTTCATGTTCTGAAAACACACTCCCCCCAATGTACTGAAGAACACCTTTCCCTACAAGAAACCGCTAAATTATTAAAACA